>NC_136065.1:16583249-16915749 GCF_964261635.1 Lissotriton helveticus | reverse complement strand
CGCTCTCTGCCTCCCGCTCTCTGCCTCCAACTCTCTGCCTCCTGCTCTCTGCCTCCAACTCTCTGCCTCCCGCTCTCTGCCTCCCGCTCTCTGCCTCCCGCTCTCTGCCTCCCGCTCTCTGCTTCCAGCTCTCTGCCTCCCGTTCTCTGCCTCCAACTCTCTGCCTCCCGCTCTCTGCCTCCCGCTCTCTGCCTCCCGCTCTCTGCCTCCTGCTCTCTGCCTCCAGCTCTCTGCCTCCCGCTCTCTGCCTCCAGCTCTCTGCCTCCCGCTCTCTGCCTCCCGCTCTCTGCTTCCCGCTCTCTGCCTCCCGCTCTCTGCCTCCAACTCTCTGCCTCCTGCTCTCTGCCTCCTGCTCTCTGCCTCCAACTCTCTGCCTCCCGCTCTCTGCCTCCCGCTCTCTGCCTCCAGCTCTCTGCCTCCCGCTCTCTGCCTCCCGCTCTCTGCTTCCCGCTCTCTGCCTCCCGCTCTCTGCCTCCAACTCTCTGCCTCCCGCTCTCTGCCTCCCGCTCTCTGCTTCCCGCTCTCTGCCTCCAACTCTCTGCCTCCCGCTCTCTGCCGCCCGCTCTCTGCCTCCAACTCTCTGCCTCCTGCTCTCTGCCTCCTGCTCTCTGCCTCCAACTCTCTGCCTCCCGCTCTCTGCCTCCCGCTCTCTGCCTCCAACTCTCTGCCTCCCGCTCTCTGCCTCCCGCTCTCTGCTTCCTGTTCTCTGCCTCCTGCTCTCTGCCTCCCGCTCTCTGTCTCCCGCTCTCTGCCTCCTGCTCTCTGCCTCCCGCTCTCTGCCTCCCGCTCTCTGCTTCCCGCTCTCTGCCTCCTGCTCTCTGCCTCCAACTCTCTGCCTCCCGCTCTCTGCCTCCAACTCTCTGCCTCCCGCTCTCTGCCTCCAACTCTCTGCCTCCCGCTCTCTGCCTCCCGCTCTCTGCTTCCCGCTCTCTGCCTCCAACTCTCTGCCTCCCGCTCTCTGCCTCCCGCTCTCTGCTTCCCGCTCTCTGCCTCCTGCTCTCTGCCTCCCGCTCTCTGCCTCCCGCTCTCTGCCTCCCGCTCTCTGCCTCCCGCTCTCTGCCTCCCGCTCTCTGCTTCCCGCTCTCTGCCTCCCGCTCTCTGCCTCCCGCTCTCTGCTTCCCGCTCTCTGCCTCCCGCTCTCTGCCTCCAACTCTCTGCCTCCCGCTCTCTGCCTCCAACTCTCTGCCTCCTGCTCTCTGCCTCTCGCTCTCTGCCTCCCGCTCTCTGCTTCCCGCTCTCTGCCTCCTGCTCTCTGCCTCCAACTCTCTGCCTCACGCTCTCTGCCTCCAACTCTCTGCCTCCAGCTCTCTGCCTCCAGCTCTCTGCCTCCAACTCTCTGCCTCCTGCTCTCTGCCTCCTGCTCTCTGCCTCCAACTCTCTGCCTCCCGCTCTCTGCCTCCAACTCTCTGCCTCCCGCTCTCTGCCTCCAACTCTCTGCCTCCCGCTCTCTGCCTCCCGCTCTCTGCTTCCCGCTCTCTGCCTCCAACTCTCTGCCTCCCGCTCTCTGCCTCCCGCTCTCTGCTTCCCGCTCTCTGCCTCCCGCTCTCTGCTTCCCGCTCTCTGCCTCCTGCTCTCTGCCTCCAACTCTCTGCCTCCCGCTCTCTGCCTCCAACTCTCTGCCTCCCGCTCTCTGCCTCCAACACTCTGCCTCCCGCTCTCTGCCTCCTGCTCTCTGCTTCCCGCTCTCTGCCTCCAACTCTCTGCCTCCCGCTCTCTGCCTCCCGCTCTCTGGCTACTGCTCTCTGCCTCCTGCTCTCTGCCTCCCGCTCTCTGCCTCTCGCTCTCTGCCTCCTGCTCTCTGCCTCCCGCTCTCTGCCTCCCGCTCTCTGCTTCCCGCTCTCTGCCTCCTGCTCTCTGCCTCCAACTCTCTGCCTCCCGCTCTCTGCCTCCAACTCTCTGCCTCCCGCTCTCTGCCTCCAACTCTCTGCCTCCCGCTCTCTGCCTCCCGCTCTCTGCATCCCGCTCTCTGCCTCCAACTCTCTGCCTCCCGCTCTCTGCCTCCCGCTCTCTGCTTCCCGCTCTCTGCCTCCTGCTCTCTGCCTCCCGCTCTCCGCCTCGCGCTCTCTGCCTCCTGCTCTCTGCCTCCCGCTCTCGGCCTCCCGCTCTCTGCTTCCCGCTCTCTGCCTCCAACTCTCTGCCTCCCGCTCTCTGCCTCCCGCTCTCTGCCTCCCGCTCTCTGCCTCCCGCTCTCTGCCTCCAACTCTCTGCCTCCAACTCTCTGCCTCCAAATCTCTGCCTCCTGCTCTCTGCCTTCTGCTCTCTGCCTCATGCTCTCTGCCTCCCGCTCTCTGCCTCCCGCTCTCTGCCTCCCGCTCTCTCCCTTCCGCTCTCTGCCTTCCGCTCTCTGCCTCCCGCTCTCTGCCTCCCGCTCTCTGCCTCCCGCTCTCTGCCTCCTGCTCTCTGCCTTCTGCTCTCTGCCTCCTGCTCTCTGCCTCCCGCTCTCTGCCTCCCGCTCTCTGCCTCCCGCTCTCTCCCTTCCGCTCTCTGCCTTCCGCTCTCTGCCTTCCGCTCTCTGCCTCCCGCTCTCTGCCTCCCGCTCTCTGCCTCCCGCTCTCTGCCTCCCGCTCTCTGCCTCCTGCTCTCTGCCTCCTGCTCTCTGCCTCATGCTCTCTGCCTTCCGCTCTCTCCCTTCCGCTCTCTGCCTTCCGCTCTCTGCCTCCCGCTCTCTGCCTCCCGCTCTCTGCCTCCTGCTCTCTGCCTCCCGCTCTCTGCCTCCCGCTCTCTGCCTCCCGCTCTCTGCCTCCTGCTCTCTGCCTCCAACTCTCTGCCTCCTGCTCTCTGCCTCCCGCTCTCTGCCTCCCGCTCTCTGCCTCCTGCTCTCTGCCTCCCGCTCTCTGCCTCCTGCTCTCTGCCTCCCGCTCTCTGCCTCCCGCTCTCTGCTTCCCGCTCTCTGCCTCCAACTCTCTGCCTCCAGCTCTCTGCCTCCAGCTCTCTGCCTCCTGCTCTCTGCCTCCAACTCTCTGCCTCCTGCTCTCTGCCTCCAACTCTCTGCCTCCAGCTCTCTGCCTCCCGCTCTCTGCCTCCTGCTCTCTGCCTCCAACTCTCTGCCTCCTGCTCTCTGCCTCCTGCTCTCTGCCTCCTGCTCTCTGCCTCCTGCTCTCTGCCTCCCGCTCTCTGCCTCCCGCTCTCTGCCTCCCGCTCTCTGCCTCCCGCTCTCTGCCTCCTGCTCTCTGCCTCACGCTCTCTGCCTCACGCTCTCTGCCTCATGCTCTCTGCCTTCCGCTCTCTCCCTTCCGCTCTCTGCCTTCCGCTCTCTGCCTCCCGCTCTCTGCCTCCCGCTCTCTGCCTCCCGCTCTCTGCCTCCCGCTCTCTGCCTCCCGCTCTCTGCCTCCCGCTCTCTGCCTCCCGCTCTTTGCCTCACGCTCTCTGCCTCCAACTCTCTGCCTCCAGCTCTCTGCCTCCAGCTCTCTGCCTCCTGCTCTCTGCCTCCAACTCTCTGCCTCCTGCTCTCTGCCTCCAACTCTCTGCCTCCAGCTCTCTGCCTCCCGCTCTCTGCCTCCTGCTCTCTGCCTCCAACTCTCTGCCTCCTGCTCTCTGCCTCCTGCTCTCTGCCTCCTGCTCTCTGCCTCCCGCTCTCTGCCTCCCGCTCTCTGCCTCCTGCTCTCTGCCTCCCGCTCTCTGCCTCCTGCTCTCTGCCTCACGCTCTCTGCCTCACGCTCTCTGCCTCCAACTCTCTGCCTCCAGCTCTCTGCCTCCAGCTCTCTGCCTCCTGCTCTCTGCCTCCTGCTCTCTGCCTCCTGCTCTCTGCCTCCCGCTCTCTGCCTCCCGCTCTCTGCCTCCTGCTCTCTGCCTCCCGCTCTCTGCCTCCCGCTCTCTGCCTCCCGCTCTCTGCCTCCCGCTCTCTGCCTCCCGCTCTCTGCCTCCCGCTCTCTGCCTCACGCTCTCTGCCTCACGCTCTCTGCCTCACACTCTCTGCCTCCAACTCTCTGCCTCCAGCTCTCTGCCTCCAGCTCTCTGCCTCCTGCTCTCTGCCTCCTGCTCTCTGCCTCCTGCTCTCTGCCTCCTGCTCTCTGCCTCCCGCTCTCTGCCTCCCGCTCTCTGCCTCCCGCTCTCTGCCTCCCGCTCTCTGCCTCCCGCTCTCTGCCTCCCGCTGTCTGCCTCCAGCTCTCTGCCTTCCGCTCTTTGCCTCCCGCTCTCTGCCTCCCGCTCTCTGCCTCCCGCTCTCTGCCTCCCGCTCTCTGCCTCCTGCTCTCTGCCTCCCGCTCTCTGCCTCCTGCTCTCTGCCTTCCGCTCTCTGCCTCCCGCTCTCTGCCTCCCGCTCTCTGCCTCCTGCTCTCTGCCTCCCGCTCTCTGCCTCCTGCTCTCTGCCTCCCGCTCTCTGCCTCCCGCTCTCTGCCTCCCGCTCTCTGCCTTCCGCTCTCTGCCTCCCGCTCTCTGCCTCCCGCTCTCTGCCTCCCGCTCTCTGCCTCCCGCTCTCTGCCTCCCGCTCTCTGCCTCCTGCTCTCTGCCTCCTGCTCTCTGCCTCCCGCTCTCTGCCTCCCGCTCTCTGCCTTCCGCTCTCTGCCTCCCGCTCTCTGCCTCCCGCTCTCTGCCTCCCGCTCTCTCCCTTCCGCTCTCTGCCTCCCGCTCTCTGCCTCCCGCTCTCTGCCTCCCGCTCTCTGCCTCCCGCTCTCTGCCTCCCGCTCTCTGCCTCCTGCTCTCTGCCTCCTGCTCTCTGCCTCCTGCTCTCTGCATCCTGCTCTCTGCCTCCTGTCCTGTACTTCAATACAAGCCCCTGATCAAGTCCAAGTTTCCTCCTGTCCTCCATCCCACTCACCTCCATTTCCTTCCACAACCTATACATCTGCCCTACCCCCTTTCTCCCTCTCTTCCTTTCACTTTGTGTCTTCCTCCCTTCTGGTCTGCATCTCATTCACTCTCCTGCTCTCTTCCTCTTTCCGTACCCACCATTTCTTCGATGTTCTTACCCCATATTCTAATCTCCAGACACTTCTTACTGTCTTTTTCAGATCCTCCCGATGTGATGGTGTTCACAGAGAACCCGATGGAGTTGGGGGAGCCGAACGTCTTAATCTGTTTCATGAACAAGTTCTTCCCGCCCGTCATCAAAGCCACGTGGCTGAAGAACGGAGAGCGCATGTTCGAGGGGGTCGGAGAGACGGACTTTTACCCGAATGATGATTTCTCCTTCCGGAAATTTCTTTACCTGACATTTATCCCCAGAGAGGGGGACGAGTACGCCTGCTCCGTGGACCACTGGGGGCAGCAGGGCACCGTGAACAAGCTTTGGGGTAAGTGACTCATAGATGCCAAGGTTTCAGATTGCATATGTGTGGCATTTTCATATTTCGATACATGTAGGGGGGGGGCACCCCCCCACCCCCGAGGCTTACTAATGCCCCGGGGACGACCACCTCCCGGGGGCTTCTTTATAAAAAAATGCTATGGAGGACCTTACGGCCTGCCCCGGGGACCACCACCTCCCCAGAGCTCATAATGTTATAAATGGGAGACCCCCCCAGCATCATGGGACCAGGGCACCCATAATAGAGGATGGACCCGAGGGATGGGGTCCTTGGGCCAAAATCAGCCCAGTTGGGGGGCTGCACGGCCCCGTTTATGAAGAAATAAAGAAAGACCAGGCTCCAAGGGATGCTGTCCCTGGAGCTGAAATTGGCCCAGGTAAGGGGGGCAACGCAGCTCCCCTTCCTCAAAAAATAGAAAAGAAAAATGTACCGAAAAAAGCCTGGCATCTCGCTGGAGATCCCACCCCCTTTCTCCAGCACTCTGCAAATGCTCCTCCTGTCGTACTGCTGATTGGGGATTGAAGTCTCCTTGGCTTCAGAGAATACTTGGGGGGACAACAAACCCTCTTGTTACCTCCAGTAAGTCCCACACAGGAGGATTACTGAGAGGTCTTTGGAGTCCTCGTCCCCTTTCTCTACAACTCTGCAAACACGCCTCCTGGCACACTACTGGTTGGAGAATGAAGTTCACTTTACTCCTGAGGGCCTCAAGTGGAAAAAAACAAAGTTTACAGGGATGTCCTAGTTAGGTTCAGGTTTCACTCGTAGAAAACCAGTGAAGTTATAGTTAGCTGAGCTGACTATAACTCGTGCCCACCCACAATACACTGCTTATGACCTCACATATTACATCACTCATGTCATGGTCAGTGACATCACTGATGACATCATTGAGATGCCAGGCTGACTGACTGGATCCTTCCAGTCAGGAAGGAGCAGATCTACTGGAGTGCATGTCCTTAGATTCCGATGTCATGTAGGTGTTGTATCAGGATGGGGTGGGAGACTGTCAAACGCTGCGGAAAGGTCCAGGAGGGTGAGGGCCTCTGTGTTGCCTCCGTCCAGACTCGTGCGTATATCATCCATAGCAGTAATGAGAGCAGTTTCCCTTTTGTGGTTGGGTCGTAAACTAGACTGAGTTGTGCAGAAGAGTTGGTGGTCAATGAGGTATTCGCTACGGTGTCTGTTGATGATTTTCTCTAAGACCTTGGCCAGGAATGGTAGCAGGGAGATTGGTCTGTAGTTGGCAAGCATTGAAGCGTCCGCAGAGGGTATTTTCAGCAATAGAAGGACTGTTGCGTGTTTCAATGCATCTGGGACGGTCGCAAAAGAGGTGGCGTCATTCAGAATGGGTGTGAACATGGCGCTGATGGGATGCAGTCCTCTGGAGTAGGCGACGCAGGGCCTGGGGTCCGATGGGGCCCAAGTGTGGATGGACTTCATGGTGACAGCAGTTTCATCTTGGGTAATGACATCCCATGTGGTTAGCATTGGTCTTTTGATAAGACCAGGAGGCATTTGGCGAGGTCTGTCGGGTCCGGCTGTGAGTGAAAGTTGCTCTAAATGGCAGTGATTTTATTGCCGAAGAATTGAGAGAGATTGTTGCAGCGGTCCTGAGAGAGTAATCGAATTGGAGGCGGCCGATGGTCAGGTGAAATCTTTCACAATGGAGAAAGAACGTACTGAAGATGCCTATATGTCTGCCCTAAAATCACAGTATGTCGATCTGTAT
Source organism: Lissotriton helveticus (assembly GCF_964261635.1). NCBI lineage: Eukaryota > Metazoa > Chordata > Amphibia > Caudata > Salamandridae > Lissotriton > Lissotriton helveticus. Next base: position 16,908,771 of record NC_136065.1, on the reverse strand, counting down.
ATTCACAAATACCATAGGTATTTTTAACACATCGGTGTTAGCACCCACAACCTAAGCTCATCACTACAACCAAGGTGTGTCTGATACATTACTGCTTGAAAGCAAATTAAGATTTGTGGTGTGCTTCACAGGTGATAAAACACAGACACCAGATCTAAACTATTGATTATATTTTAAGATGAGGTTAACATACAATGCTACAGAAAGGTCAGAAATATGCCCCCCATTTTGAAGAAATAGATTGCATTAACCATAGCTCTGAAATATCTGCCATTCTAAGGTTTGTTCCATAAGCAAGGGTTAAGAACCACTCTGTCTTCAATGACTATGACTACCATATGCTAAACCTAATGCTCCAATTACCATCTAACTGCAAATGTTAAGACCTCACAGGTGCAAACTACACACCGGTAAATCTCAATTCTGCTCGATTCGAGATTAACCAGGTGTTCAAATTGCACCTGAATCCCCCACTGTGCCCATCATAATGGGGAGTAATGTGCCAGTAGCTCATATTTCTCCACTCTGCAGTGCACAAATACTGCATGTACACTATTTTCTGCACATATTTGTGTTCGGTTTCAACTGGCAAAAACCACCAGAACGTGCACCTTGAATCCTGGATCGACTACTGAGTAAAAGCGAACAAGAGGCTAAAAAAAAAAAGAAAAGAAAAGCACAATAAAAATCTAATTCTATCATTTATAAATATAGAGAAAATGTAATGGACAAAATGAAAAAAATTCAATTAGGGGAATGTTTCAAGTTTTAAATAAAAATAGCGACAAAAAGAGAAAAGTGCCAACAGCAGGTAACTGTTGACGTTAGACTGGAACAAAGGTAAGATTGACCGCAGCGGAGGGCGGGTTGGATACAAGGAACATGCTGGTCCAGTCAAAGAGATACCTTCTAGCTTAGGAAAATTCTGAGAAGGTAGATTCTTCTGCGAGGCAAACTAGCAGGCTGGATCCAAAGAGAGGGTCGTCAATGATGTGGTGCTGAAGGACGAGGCCTTGGTGAACGTGTTGATGGAAAGTCCAGGATCCACAACCCAGATGCTGCTCAGCATCGGGCCCGGGAATATTTCTACCTTTAGACTTAGACTCTTTTCTGGAAGTCAGATTCCTTCATGGGAGCAAGGCTGTAGGTTGTAGCCGGAGAGGGTATGATGTCGTCAGATATTGGTCAGTGCTGGTCCTGCTAAATCAGATTTTCTGCAGTGGAGAAGAGCATAGCAAGAACTGGGGTGAAGTTAGGCCCACCATCTATGCACCCTCTGCAGATCGTCTTCACCGGCTAGTCCCGGTCTTCGGTCAGTTCTCCAAGCAAAATCCCTTTAAAATGTTTTTATGTCTCAGGTTTAAGGGTTATGCAAAAGAAATATACTCTGATGCCAGTCTAAGATTCCAGGACCTCAGGAGCAGCACTTGGGGGTCACAACCCACTCCACAGAAGCCATCAGCAGGGTCCAGGGCAGGTCAAGTTGAAACTGGTTGACTGGCCTCCCCGAGGAATATGGCCTAACAGCTTTATTGTTGCTGTAGCTTAACAGGAGGTCAGCCAACTGACCCTTGGAGTACAATTCTTTGTTCTCACCTAGAGGTGGGAGCAGAGCCAGCCCTAAGGGTTCTCCCCACAGGCCTCAGCAGCAGGTGTAGTTAATGTTCTGTCTTCCACAGGCACAGTAATGTTCTGAAAAGAATGCCTGGGGTGCCACAATTATGCCTTGCACTTGTCTGTGTGTGTGGGCGAGTCCTGGCCCCTCACCAACTAATAGGGGAAAGTTCCCAGGGATAATCCTACCCACTTTTGCATCAGGTCCTGTGTGCCCTACTGGAAACAATCCCACAGTCCCTCAGTGCCCCTCTCTACCTAAATCCAACATGGCAGAGCTTTTCCTCCCCTGTGCAGAGCACCTGTGCCCACCCAAGACTTGTAGTCAGGGAAATGAGCAACTAATCCAGTCACTCAAAACTGGTTCTGGGGACAGCTCCTCTCTCACTGGGAGAATTAATCCGATCTATATCCGAGGTGCCAGGATGTTTCTGAGCTCCGCTCGACCAGCATCTGAGGTGGAGAGGGATGTGAGCAGGCTGTGCTTATTATTTCCCCACCCATGGACTCCAGTGGGGTGCTTTGTGGTCGTGCCTCCTGGGCAGCTCTGGATCCAGGCCGCATGCTGGGGGCATCCCTGCTGATCGGTGCCATTTGCTGCTTCCTCAGTGCTTGGTGTGAGAGCTGCTGGGGCGGAGGACTCCCCCAGCTGCGATTGGAACCTCCAGCCCTTCAGGAGGCCTGCCGTGCGGTGAGAAGCAGATGACTTGGTCTGTCTTGGGGCTCCCAACCGTGCCCCTGAGACAACGCAATTACAGCTGATGCCAGGGTGCAGGTGAGGGTGTGGCTAAGCCTGAACAGTTCTGATTGTGGTGCCCACGGACTCGGACTTAGTAGACTATCGGGAGGTGCCTTGGTGCCACGCGACGGGCGGTGCCCGGATGGCCATATATAGCTAGGGCTGGCTGCCTCCTACTGTTGATAGCAGTGGGTTTATGGAAGTGAGCTGTATGGCCCTACCGTGCTTGCCTTCATTGCGAGATGGAGAAAGTGCTGGAAGTTATCAAGCTCAAGGACAAAGGCCTCAAAGCGCATCCCAGGTGTAAAAATCTTTGCATCCTAGGATTTCCAGTATCAACGGGCAACGACAAAATGGAAATCTATGTCGAAAACATGCTCTGCTCCGTGTTCAGTGTTGTCCTCTCGCCAGTCTTCATCGTCCAGCGTGCGCATTGTGCGCTGGGCTAACGCCCTCTCCCTGAGGCGATGGCGAGACCCATCATGGCCAGACTGCTCAACTACAGGGACACCAGACTCGCAAGAGAGTCAAACCATCCAGCACCAAGGTAATAACATCACACTCTACCCTGCTTTCACCATCGCAATGCAGGCCGCCCACCGAGAATTCCTGCAGGTGAAAAGCCTTCTTCAAAAAGCCAGGATTCCTTACCCCTTGCTCTGCCTGGCCAAACAGGATAGATGCCAAGCAGCATTATTTCACAGACCTCTAAGGCTGCCATGAAATTCTCCTGGTGATTAGCAATCACTAAAGCACCTATTATACCTGACCCTGTGGCTGCCAGGAACATTGCCTCATGTAATGCGCTGACTCTCCGCCACGGATGCGGGCGGAGCTCCCCTGTCCCCTTTACATATGCAGCAATATTGACTCTGCCAGACCACGGATGTGGGTGCCTGGCCTATCCTTGGGTCAATGGTTCCACTTGTCTCTAATATTTGTTTACCTGCACTGATTATTCTATAGCTCCTTCGGTCCCTCCGTCCCTCATTGACTGGGATGCCTGCCTGGTTCGCTGTTGACCACGAGGGATGTCTCCAATTGTATTCTATGGCTCTCTGAAGACGTGTTTGGGTGGGGGTGGCTTGGGATTTTTCATCTAGTTTGGAGGGTTGAAGTGGGCGGTGGGCGGGTTCTATGTTGTTGTATTTTTCATGTTTTACCTCAGATTCATTGAACTATACGAAGGAGCATTCCTCCTCCTGGTAGCTAGGCACTGCTGCTGACACCCCCCCTAATTGTACCTTGCCTCTCAGGCACTCCACTAGTTCCAAATTACATCCATAAAATGCCTGACCTGGAATTCCCAGGGAATTAATGATTAGCGCAAGGCGCGCCTCGTACATGGCACCTCATAGATATTTGCTTCTTCCAGGAGATACATCTGACCCAGATGACCGCCTCTCACATTTGGGCTGGCTGGATCACAGAGACAAACGTTTCTCTATACTCCAACTGTGCTCAGGGCACCGATATACTCCTTCACAAGGGGCTGCACTGGTGCACATGTCAACCTCTTCGCGACCCTGGAGGCAGGTTCGTCATTGTAGAGGGCACACTACACAATTTCCCAGTAATGTTAGTCTCAATCTATGGTCCCAACACAGACTGCCTAGCCTTTTTTGCAGAGGTCTGGCACTTAATAACCACAATGGGGCCAGGCCCTATTCTGTGGTTTGGCGACTTCAATGTAATATTGAACCATACAGCAGGACAGATCCAGTGACACCAGGCGACCTCACCCGGGTGCTCAACTTCACACACTCATACGAGATAACAGTTTGCAAGACACATGGTGCTTGCGGCATCCACATAGTACTGAGGGCACCTGCATCACCTCCACACATAATACCTGGTCTATGATTGACTACTGGCTACTTACGAAAGACACTCCTACTTGGACCACAAATATTGCTCACCTTCCTAGAACTCTCTCCATCCACGCATAGGTCTTACTAGTCATTACGCATCAAAACAAGGTACAAATCATCCCCAATGCATTTCGGGCATATCAATGCCCTTTGTCACGGGGTGTGTTCCTTGTCCAATTCTCAGGGCACATGTCTGTCTCCATTCAAGAGTTCCTGACGCTTCACCATTGATGAACACAATGTTTCTACATGAATGATGTGGACAACTAATTACATAGAGAGACAATTTTATTGAATAATGATAAATAAAAAGTTCAACTGAGTGGGATAGCGCAACAGATTATTAGAACGCAACATTCTGGCAGGAGCGTACGGGGTAAGCACATTTTGGATCAGTTTAGGACCTGTTTTAGATATCACTTTATGAGTCTGTGGAAAAGTAAATTTTGTCATGTTCTGTGTCCCTACGTGTCATCCATCATATGTTATATGTGCATGATTAAATATGCATATGCATTCCCTATGTTTGTTTATAGACGCAATTACAGTTGTGTCCACTTCTAGTATGCCAGTTTCCAGTTCTCGTGAATACTACGAATATCAGGCCTATGTAAAGTTACGTTGCCACGTTTCTCAGTGTGCACGTTATTTCATTGTAAAGTCCCCGTTTCTAGGCCTCAGAAGGGCCTGGACACCAGATTCAGCTCCTGTCTCCTGAAGCCTCGCTGAGGAGCGATACAGCCCCCACCTGTATCCTCGACCCTTCACTTACTTCCTGCCTCGCAGTGCCCGACTCAGCCTGGCTCTGCCTCTGAGTCTGCCAAGAGTATGTTATGATTCCAGTTATCAGTTCAGTCCTCCTTCTCTGCATGCCTAAAAGCTACTGAATCGCATCAATAGTTTCCGTCATTTGTCTAGCCTTCACGTCTCCATGTAAGAGAAATACTGCATTTAATGGTCATTTAATATTCTTCCTCACGCACTACATGTAGAATAATGCATGGTCCAGTCATAGTGTCTGTTAGCCTTTCCCCTCCTGACTTCTAGTTTATATCAACATGTTCTCTAAACATCAGATACTAGATACTGTTTAGGTACATGTCGCCCTGACTCTCCAGACTTCAGTCTCTGCTCCTAGCACAGAGTTCGAAGCCCCCAGCTTCTCCTAGTAACACGTCATTGCTAGTTTGCGCGCACCATCAGGTTAGAGGTCCCGGCTCCTCAGGTAGCCCCCTCCATGGTTTCCGCCCCATTCATGACATATTCTGTTACGTTTGCATCACATGTCTATGTATACGCCCTGTTACACCTCTTTTCACCCTTATCTTTCGCGACTGCTACGCATCACGCCTATTGCTCCACCCACTGCTACGCCTATTGCAATGTAATGCTATGTGTTTGCGTTATGTATATATGATCGTGCACTGTTATTAAAAAGTTATTCCTTCCTTAGCGCGCTCATCCCAGATCCAGCCCCAGCAGCTGCTGGGCCCTGCCATCCTATTCCTATGCAGGTTGTCCTGTTCCTGTCCTTATGCTGTATTAAACCTGCAAAACTCCTACTACCTCGAATCTTGACTCTTATTTATTGAGCTATCTGTTATTCATTTTCATTCAAAAATAGGGTATTATTTATTTATTTACCACATAATGGCGCCCGAATAGGGACTTGCCCTTTCCCCACGCGTCGGTGAAGCCACACCGACCCCCTGACCCTCTGCAGTCGTGACGGAACTCTTCTGCGCACCGGCAGATATTTCTGCTTCAAGTATCCCTCAGGCCCACGGAGGAGACGGAGGAGGCGGTCCAGCATCCAGACGAGACGGTGGAGGAACGCGGCGAGTCCCGACCAGAGCCCAAGCCGAGAGTCCAAGGTCCGAGGTATCCGGAGGCCCACCCGTAACAGAAGTCCGAAGTTCGTCCGTTCGGCGTCCAAGCAGTCCCGTCCAGTCTGAGGCCTTCCGTTCTTGCTGCCCGGTGAGTACCGTTACTGGGGTAGTATCTAGACAGGGTCAATCTGATTGACTCTGGTCCGTGGGTTGGTGGTACACAGACCCACAAACGAAGTGTCCACTTCGGTGGATGCGGGTCCTGACGTGTCTCTTTATGAGACCGGTAAGTTTCGTACTGTTTCAGCAGTGCATCTAGTTTCTGTTCCAGTCAGTTCTGTTCTCGAGAAAATTCATGTATTCTGTTTTCCGTATTCCAGGTAGTATTCTGTTCGAACTGTTATTTTGAATGTTCTTCATGTATCTTGATGTCGTGGAATGAGTGTGAAGTAGTTATCGTGTTCATTGTGTATTGTATTGTGTCTAGATTACAGTCCAGTCATGCCCTTGTTTTCTAAGTTACGTCAGTTAAAAACTAGAAAGGGTCTGCTGGAAGCAGCAGTTCCAGTTCCGCCTAGGGACAGTCCAGGTCATTTTATGTATCAGAAACATGGCATAAGTGCCATACTATATCTAGATTTATGGGTAGAGTATACCAAACAGTTAGAAGAAAAGTATAGATGGCCCGTATCGGGTACATGGGATGCCGAGTGCATCATGCGAGTAGAAGAGGCATTATGGAAAAAGAAAGCCAGACAGTCACAGAAAGATGCCATCGAGTTATGGCGCAAAGAAGCTCATAAAAGAACCGAAAAAGAAATCAGAAAGTCAGAATTAAGTAGAGAATCCTTAGAACGAGCACAAGAAAAAGAATTAATCGAGATAGGTGAACAAGTTAAAGCCGAACAGTCAGACAGACAGAGGCATGCTCTTGTTAAGGGTATGTATCCTCTTCTTGCCGAGGGCCTGCCAAAAGCGACCCCGGAGGCATCCAGTAACTTTCCGCCACCATTAGTTCCGACCAAGCTACGTCACAAACAGACCGCAGCTGATATTTTTATTTCGTCCTATTTGGACGACACAGTCCCAGAATATGCAAATCCTGTCCCCGCTCCACCAGTCCCTGTAAATCAGGCACTTCCCGTTCCTCCAGACACCGGGGTACCCCTTGCAGTACCTGCTACGGTCCCCCAGGTCCAGCCCGCCATACCAGTTCAGCCCGCATTTCAATTTCCTGCCACACTAGTACGAAGAGGATCAGTCGACGACTCTAGTTTAGGGGCCGCAGGGGGAGGTACTCCTCAAACCCCGCCGCCACACAAGCGTTTAACGACAGCCGAATTACATATGCAAGCGTCACAGCGTACGCCCAGACATCAGTCTGTAGCAGAAATAAGAAAAGCCCTTAATGAATGTGGCTATGATCCAGTCCCAGGAGAGGATAATATGGTTTTATATTCATTACGTGTAAGAAGGGTGGCCGAGTATCTAGTCACCCTACCGAATATGAAAGAAGATCTAGACAGAATATATCGTTTCATCCGTACAGGGGATGATCCAGAAAGCATTGGCGAAGTCATGTCTCAAAGAAAAGCTGAAGTCCAGCTCATGCTATTAAAGTTTCTGATTAATTGTCTAATACGAGAACAAGATTATCCGACCAAAGATCAAGCCGAAATGAGAACCCTGACAAAGTGGAGTGATAATATAGCCGAGGGTAAGCACAGAACCATCAGTGCTATGGAAAGTATGTACAAGAAAATTCGTAAAGAAATAATAAGAATACACGAACAACGTAAAGCAGCACAAGTAAGCGAGAAAGAAAGTAACTCTGATCCTGAAGAGGTTGAGGACGAGAATCCCGACAGAATAGCGTATGTAGGAAAATCTAGATTTCCAGATCGCCATTTACGCCTAGAACACAAGTCTATTTTTCATCATCCAGCACCAGAACAAGGTTCTCTAGAACAAGTGTTTCAAGCTACCGATCACATTCTGAAATCACGAATCGGTTACAGTGAGTTAAGTACCATGCATGAACAAGAACTAGTCCGATCAGCAGTCCGATGGACTACTGATTCTATCACTTTTCCAGATGAAATAGTGGCACAAATGTTTCTAAAAATGCCCCCAGCCGAGCAACGACTGGCGGGTATGTATATGATCCAGCACCTCATTACATTGTATGAGGGTCAGCACTCTGATCCAGGTCCGTTACACGATGTCCTGAACGAGTTACTCCAGTATAAATGGAAAGGTTTAGGTACCGATTTAATTAGTGTCATTCTAGAACAGCGTCACAAATATAGAACGTTTCTGAACCCGCATTTTGTTCATGTCTCACCCCCAGAAAGTAAACCATTTTACATGGAGAGACAGAATCCATTACGAGAAGTCCACCCAGTTAGAGGAACGGGTGGCGAACTAGAACGAGTGTTTGTTTACACTCCGATTACAAAGATGGAACTCCTAGAGATGAAGAAATTAATTCCCTGTCATGATAAAGATCCAGCAGGGTTCCATAGAGAATTAAAAGACATGCTCCGTATGGGAGAATACACGTATCCAGATATAATTAAAATGTTAAAGGTTCTGTTGCCCGCAGGGGTGTATGAAAAGCTCAAGGAAAAAGAATGGGAGGTGGGAGAGAAAAAGATCGATTGGGCAGTTCTAGAAGCCGAAGACAAGGCACGAGTACCAGGTACCGGTCTTGGAGCGAAATGTAAAGAATTACCAGAATTATTAATACAAGTTTTACCTAGGTTATTGACAACTAGAAAAGAAGACTGGGATGCAATCTCAGCCTGTAAACAGAAACAAGACGAAGACATTAGTGATTTTTATTCCAGATTTGAGAAATGTTTTAGTATCAACAGTGGCCTCAAGACAAGTAGTGAGTCATACCCTCATCTTTTTGTTACTAAATTAGTCGAGAATTCAAGTCCACAAATTAAAAATCGAGTTTTGAAAGTCGAAAGTACCTGGCAAGCTAATACCCCGTCCCAGATGTTGCAGATGCTCCAATACCACCAGAATAGGATCAGGGAAGAACAAGAACACGAGAGAAAACGTATGAAAGACACGAAAATGAAAGTACTAGTTGCACAATCTGTTCCTCAAGACAGTCAGAAGAGGGGTCCGAATCAAGCCAGTCATCCTGCAGCTCCCGTTAAAGGGAACTGCAATTATTGTAAACAGCCAGGTCATTTTATAAACGAGTGTGCAGTTCTGAAACACAACATAGCCACTGGTAAGACTAAAGAAAGACCACGTCCGCCTAGACACGAACAAGTTTCACAGACTCCTCAGTCACAGAATGCACCACAGACAGTTACAGCTCCGCAGCCTATTGCTGCAACACAGCATGTTACACAGCAGATGTACCAGTATGCACAGTCTGAGTATCCAGAGTACCAGCCATATTCATGAAACAGCCTAGAGAGGGAGGTAGGCTTGCCTCTCATCGAGATACCTGTAGATCAAGAAGGTCCCTATGTTCACAGTCAAGTATTAGGGAAAGACAGAAAGTTTTTGATTGATACAGGGGCAAGTTGGACCACTATAAGTCATGCCGAAGTTCCAGGGGCTCCGCTCTCAGGCTCAAGAAATGTTTCCCTTGGATTTTCAGGAAAACCCATTGTAAATGAAATATCAAAGCCAGTTACTCTAGAAGTAGGTCCACTGTCCCGTACTACTGATTTGTTACTTACTAAGTCCTGTCCAGAAAACCTATTAGGCATTAAAACACTGAAAGAGTTAGGTGCAGTTATATGCTGTTCCCCAGAGGGAATACGTCTGTTCCTACGTGACTTTAAGGGTCACTATGTATTACGAGATTTTGATCCCAGATTGTCCAATGTTCCGCAGCATCTATGGGCGCAAGGTCCAACTGATGTTGGTTATATGCAAATCACACCCCATCGTGTGACTCTCAAGCCAGGTGTGGTGTTACCACGAATCAGACAGTACAGATTGCCACCTGAGGCTGTAGCAGCCTTATCCAAAATTATTGACGAGCTCATGGCTCAAGGAGTGGTTGTAGAAACTGACTCCAATGTATGCAATTCTCCGATCATTCCAGTCATGAAACGTACTGATCCAAATGCACCCCCAGTATATCGGTTAGTGATTGACCTACGAGAACTTAATAAATGTATTATTCCTCAGTACCCAGTCGTTCCAGATATCTCTTCCCTGTTGACAGCCATTGATTCCGAAGCCACGTTCTTTACTGTAATCGACCTCAAGAACGCGTTTTTCAGTGTCCCTATTCATCCAGACAGCCAGTTCCTTTTCGGATTCTGTTTAAATGGAAGGAGCTATATGTTCACACGAGCTCCTCAAGGTTTCACAGAAAGCCCTAGCATTTACAGTCAAGCACTTAAGAGACAACTAGACAACATTCACATGCCAACTGACACTGCCCTGCTCCAGTATGTCGATGATCTACTGGTCACAGCCCGTTCTGAACGTGCTTGCGAGCGAGCATCCCTTACAGTCTTGTATTTCCTAGCCGAGATGGGGCACAAGGTGTCCCCTTCGAAGCTTCAATTCTGTGTCCAGCAAGTGGTCTACTTAGGACACTTACTGTCCAAGAGGGGTAGGCAGTTGACACCTGACCGTATCCAGTTAATAGCGAGTCTTCCTCAGCCCAAGACCCAGAAGGAGGTACGCGCTTTTATCGGCCTCACTTCTTATTGCCGACAATGGATTCCTCAGTATGCATTTCTAGCCAAGCCACTGATACAGTTAACGACACAGGAGGCAGCCGTATCGACTGTCCTCCCTTGGACATCTGAACATACACTCAGTTTCAATGAGTTAAAGAAAGCCCTATGTCAAGCTCCAGTTCTAGCTACACCAAACTACAGTAAGCCTTTTACACTTTTCGTCACAGAACGCGAAGGTACAGCATTATCTGTTCTCACACAAGATCAAGCAGGACAATACAAGCCCTGTGCTTATTTTTCGAGCACATTAGATCCTGTAGCCCAGGCTCTGCCTGCGTGCCTCAAGTCAGTTGCAGCCACAGCACTAGCTATCAGACAAAGTGATTCCATAGTATTAGGACACTCCCTGACAGTACAAGTTCCACACTCCGTGGAAGTTCTTTTAAACCGAACACAGACTCAGCACTTGACAATTGCACGTTTAACAGGTTATGAATTGACACTGTTCCAGCCACACATAGAAATCAGACGCTGCAACGTTTTAAATCCTGCTACATTGTTACCATCAGTTACTTCGAATTCTGCCACACATGACTGCGTGGAAGTAGTTAACATTACGACAAAGCCAAGACAAGATCTGACAGATATTCCGTTACCAGACCCCGACCTGACACTTTATGTGGATGGTTCATGTATGAGAACAAGTGCAGGAGAACTAGTCGCCGCGTATGCAGTGACTACCGACACTGAAGTTATTGAGACACACCGTATTGACACCCTGTCCGCTCAAGCAGCAGAGCTAGTTGCTCTGACACAAGCCTGCATACACGCCAAGAACTTGAAAGTTAATGTTTACACAGATTCACGTTACGCATTTGGAGTTGTACACGACTTCGGAGTGCTCTGGCAAGAGAGAGGTTTCATGACTTCTCATGGAACCAAGATTCAGCATGGTCTCCTTATTCAAGCTCTGTTAGACGCAATACATTTACCGACGTCCATTGCTATCATGAAATGCAAAGCACATACGAAAGTTACTGACATTATTTCCCAAGGTAATGATCTAGCGGATCGCACAGCCAAGTTTACAGCACAGACTCCAGACATTCCAGTTAATCCGACACAGACACACACTCCAGATCCGACTACATGCATGACAGTTAAGGACCCTACACAAGATGTCATAGACATACAGTTACATGCTACTCCTGAAGAAATCAAGAAATGGTCCGAACAAGGAGGGGTCCAGACAGATCAAGGATGGTTAACGAAGGGTAGAGCCACATGGTTTCTCCCCGACTCTATGGTTCAAGTCATTATTAATACTGCACATAGTCCAGCACATTTAGGAGAAAAAGCTATGTTAGACAGTATCCAGAACATTTGGTTCAACAAGCATTTACGAGCTGCAGCCAAGCAGAAAGTCCGTACCTGTATGATATGTTGTCAGTTTAATCCAGGTAAAAGTGTCCCGGTGGAACAAGGTGGATTCCAACCTCCTGACCACCCTTTTGAAGTCCTCCAGATGGATTATATTCAGATGGAACGATGTCGAGGTTTCAAGTATGTCCTTGTAGTTGTATGCGCTTTGTCCAGGTGGACAGAAGCATATCCAGTCCCAGATTACACAGCCGCGACCACTGCCAAGCAGTTGGTTCGTGAGTTCTTCCCCCGCTATGGACTCCCTAGAGTCGTATATTCTGACAACGGCCAGCCATTCCCATCTGAGTTAATGAAGCATGTTTCCCTTTTGTTAGGATACCAGTGGAAGTTTCATTGTGTACGCCATCCTGAAGCAGCAGGTCTCGTAGAGAGACATAACCAGACCCTGAAAATTCGCATCGCCAAAGTATGTAAAGAGAAAGGTGTGGACTGGCTAGTAGCTCTGCCAGTCGCTTTGTTCTATATGCGCATGGTCGCACATTCCAGATCAGGTCTGTCCCCGTATGAGGTCGTATTCGGCCGCCCCCCTAACATGTGGGGTACTCCTAGACCCCGAAGTATTACCGATGTTTCAAGTAATATGCTGACAGATTACCTAGCTTCCTTGATGTCTGCCCTCAACTCTTGTCGTTCACAGGTTGCCGCCGCATTTCCAGACAATACCGAGGTGGCACCGCATGAAATCGTTCCAGGATCCATGGTCCTTGTCCGGAATTTTGACCGCTCAAGTCCGCTGGAGCCACGCTGGAAGGAGCCCCGACAGGTCCTCCTTGCCACCCGTACAGCCGTGAAGTTGGAGGGACGCAAAGGCTGGGTGCACCTTTCGCACGTAAAAAAGTTTTATGGACTGAAACCCGTCTCAAAGAACATTTCCCAGGATTTGAAGGTTTGCCAAAATATTGTTCTCAAGGACTGTCCCGCAAAAGACATTGCTACAAACCCTCCCCTGTTAGAGAAAACTCCGCAACAGGAGTATAAGTTGAAACTCCGGTCTAGTAAAATAAGTCAGCCAGTTTGATTGTCTAAGTCCTCCCCTAGGTGAAACGGTTAGACTGTTTCTGACATGTATAAAATAGACCCCCATAGTGAGAGAGTTAGTCAAAACTCAATTCGATGTATCGTTTTTCTATGTTTCATATTATTTCTCAGCATTATGATTTCCTGCACCAGTTATGCATTTTTCTTGTATTTCCCAGTTCTTCATGTAAATAAGTCTGCTAATGCTACCATAGAGCATACGTTTAGTGATCTGCCTCCTCATGAACTCTCTTACCGCCTCGCTATGAAAAATAATTCTTTCATCCGCATGTTACATTACTCACATCAGACCAGCAATGCCACTAATTGTTGGGTGTGTGGTCGACTCCCCCCTTTCCAGATACCGAAGGGAGTTCTGCCACTTTTTCCTTATCCTTTTTCACATAATGGTTCGTGTGGAGCATGGTCCACGTTAACGTCATCCTCAACAGATATGTCTTTTCTTAACAGTACATGTTTTCCAGACAAGCAAGGTCTTCCCCACAGAACAGGGTTAGATCTAGAAAATGAAGTGTATAATTTAGGTAACTATTCTTCGAATTTCATGGTCCTAAATGTTCAGTCTGATTCCACTCCAGACTTACCTGCTATTTCAGTACTACCAGTTAAAGGTGAATTATGTGTCCGAAATAATGGTTCCGTACACGTAGGACATAGTGATTGTACTACTATTGTCAAGTATAGTGACAGTGGGAAATCTATTTTCAAAGCTTCACGTCATTCTTATTTTATTTGTGGTCAAACTGCATATGTTCGTCTGCCCCTCGATTGGGAGGGAACCTGTTACATTGCCTTCCTACTGCCACCAGTTTTCCTAGCCCCATCTGATTATCATAGAAACACACATCTAGTACACATTAGACATAGAAGGGAGTCCCCCATTGTCGATTATACTGAAACTGCCTTAGAACAGTATACAGATTTCAACAGAGGTTTCTTTTTCTTTATAGGACCTATCCAGAATAGTAAGCTAATCCGTAGGTTAACCAGAACCCTTGAAGCTGTAGTCAATGAGACTGCCTCTGCTCTAGGTAACTTAACCGAAGAGCAATCTGCTATGAGATTTGTCGTTTTACAGAATCGTCTCGTCCTTGACGTCATACTGGCCGATAGGGGCGGGGCCTGTAGAGTCATCGGATCTAGTTGCTGCATTTTCATTCCAAATAACGCGCCGTCTGTTTATTCAGCTATAACCAGACTCCATAAAATTGCCCATCTGTTACACCAAGATCCAGGCACCTGGACATGGTCCGGTTGGTTCTGGAATATAATTTCCGCCTGGGGATGGAAAGTATTGTCCTTTCTAGGTATTGCAGTAGCGATCATATTCAGCTGCTGCCTCTGTATACAATGTGGCCCTGCGATTTGCGGCATTTGTGCTACATCATGTATTCCTAGTCCCAAGCCCCGTTCTAAATCCCGTTCCAGGATAATTCGAGACGAGCAAATGATACTGTATGAAATGATAGATGGTATCATGAATATTGATGTTTCCTGATGGAAACGTAGTGACAAGGAGGGAATGTGGAAAAGTAAATTTTGTCATGTTCTGTGTCCCTACGTGTCATCCATCATATGTTATATGTGCATGATTAAATATGCATATGCATTCCCTATGTTTGTTTATAGACGCAATTACAGTTGTGTCCACTTCTAGTATGCCAGTTTCCAGTTCTCGTGAATACTACGAATATCAGGCCTATGTAAAGTTACGTTGCCACGTTTCTCAGTGTGCACGTTATTTCATTGTAAAGTCCCCGTTTCTAGGCCTCAGAAGGGCCTGGACACCAGATTCAGCTCCTGTCTCCTGAAGCCTCGCTGAGGAGCGATACAGCCCCCACCTGTATCCTCGACCCTTCACTTACTTCCTGCCTCGCAGTGCCCGACTCAGCCTGGCTCTGCCTCTGAGTCTGCCAAGAGTATGTTATGATTCCAGTTATCAGTTCAGTCCTCCTTCTCTGCATTCCTAAAAGCTACTGAATCGCATCAATAGTTTCCGTCATTTGTCTAGCCTTCACGTCTCCATGTAAGAGAAATACTGCATTTAATGGTCATTTAATATTCTTCCTCACGCACTACATGTAGAATAATGCATGGTCCAGTCATAGTGTCTGTTAGCCTTTCCCCTCCTGACTTCTAGTTTATATCAACATGTTCTCTAAACATCAGATACTAGATACTGTTTAGGTACATGTCGCCCTGACTCTCCAGACTTCAGTCTCTGCTCCTAGCACAGAGTTCGAAGCCCCCAGCTTCTCCTAGTAACACGTCATTGCTAGTTTGCGCGCACTATCAGGTTAGAGGTCCCGGCTCCTCAGGTAGCCCCCTCCATGGTTTCCGCCCCATTCATGACATATTCTGTTACGTTTGCATCACATGTCTATGTATACGCCCTGTTACACCTCTTTTCACCCTTATCTTTCGCGACTGCTACGCATCACGCCTATTGCTCCACCCACTGCTACGCCTATTGCAATGTAATGCTATGTGTTTGCGTTATGTATATATGATCGTGCACTGTTATTAAAAAGTTATTCCTTCCTTAGCGCGCTCATCCCAGATCCAGCCCCAGCAGCTGCTGGGCCCTGCCATCCTATTCCTATGCAGGTTGTCCTGTTCCTGTCCTTATGCTGTATTAAACCTGCAAAACTCCTACTACCTCGAATCTTGACTCTTATTTATTGAGCTATCTGTTATTCATTTATTCATTCAAAAATAGGGTATTATTTATTTATTTACCACAAGTCATACACAATACATTTAAATGCATCCTCTTGGACGAAGACAACTAATTAGTAACTGAGTGGCGCCTGGGAATTTTCAGAAGAATTTGTGCTGCAGCATTGTGAATACCTTGAAGTCTTTTTATGATTGACTTTGAGCTGCTCAAATATAAAGTGTTCCCATAGTCAAGTCGGGAGAGAACTAAATCTTGTATTACCAGTGTATGAAAGGTCTCTAGTAGCAATTTAAGCAGTTTTCTTAAAGCTCTCAATATGCCAAAGCAGGAAGATTCCAGTTTTCTGGCTTGAGTCGCCATTGTCATTTTCCCATCAATCCATGCGCCACGCCGCTGACTTCTGATTTTGGAGTGTGGCCATGGCCATGGCATCCATTTTAAATACAGAACATTTCAATCAGGTGCATTTTTAAAATGGGGGAATATTTCCTGCACACCATTTCGTGACATTACATTTTAAAACAGGGCAACTCTTACCACACATGGCCTATACAGGTTTATTACCATGAGGGAGACATCCCAAATTAGGGGGGCAAAAAGCGAAAAATTCTGGGGGGGAAGGGCCAAGTCCAACATATACCATATAAATAAATCGGATTTAAGTACAATTAAAACATGTACAGAAGTTAAAATAAGCGCAACCCAAAAAAATGATGTAATATTGTGTAGAGCTAGATACAACCACAAATAAATGTATCAGAATAGTCAGTATTATATATTGGGGGTTTGCTTACTGAGGGTTGTGCAGACACTTGTGTGCTGCACAACTTTGCACTTTGTCTACTGGTGATTTTAACCCCTTGCATGCTGCTGACGAGCTCACGGTGGCCGTGTGCTGGTGACGAGCTGAACTCGTCGTGGCCTCCGCGGAACGGCCACGCGGGGATAATTTCCCCGCTGTGCTGGGCGTTCCATTAAGCGGGCGGGGCCATGACAAGCTCATCTCGTCACCAGCACACGGCCATCGTGCTGCGTGACGAGCCGAGCTCGTCAGCAGCACCGCGCGCGCCCACCTTCCCCCCGCGCCGCAAGGGAATTAGCCCCGCGGCGATGGGGTTAATGGTTAGTGTATTGACACAATGCTTTGTGTCCCTTTCCACCACATGATCACTGCACAAATCTTTAGTAAATAACCCCCCTACAGGGCCTCATTTAGAGTTTACCAGAACACTGTGCCGCAAAGATGGCAGAGTATCCTGTCTAAAAACTCACCGTCCACCCACTTTATTTGGAGTCAGGCAGACTGTCATGCTTCCACCAATGGTGGCTGTGCTGGTTCCATCAGCAGAAACCTTAGACTTGGGGCCAAATGTGTAGGTACCAGTAGCGGCTGGCAGGGAACGGGGGCATAGGGTTTGCGCAGGGGAGGACAAAATACAAAAAAAATACCTTACCTGCTCACAGCCGCCATGACCATCTCTCCACCATTGTGTCTTCTTCTCTGGCAAGTCCCAGAAACAGAAAGCTCCCAAGCTCCCCAAAGCCAATCACACCACTGCAATGCAGCGTTGTGATTGGTCTGAGCGCCGTGGTTCAGCGGTCAGACAGGCAGTGGAGCCTGGGCATGGTCCTCACCAGGCTGTGTATTACAGCCTGGTGAGGAACATGTAAAGTGCACATGACTGGTCGGTCCAAGACGGCCGGCCGAACTGTCATGGGACTTGAAGTGTGCAAACGACTCCTCCTCCTGTGCCACCAGCCCCGCCCCAAGCCAGCCCCGAACCTACGAAAAATAAAATGATAATTACAATGTTATTATCTTTTTTTTTCCTGCTCTGAGAGCAGCGGGGCAACGCTCCTCCGCCTTGGCGGAGGAGCCACCCCTGGCAATCTCCTATTTAAGGGCTAAATTCTATGCGCTTTTTATCTTGTTCGGAATGACTAGGAATAGCCTGACGTCCCGAACAGTAAGAAAGAAAACGCCCTAGGTTTCAAGGTCATTAACCCCTTGGGCGCGTCCTTGATTCTGCGCCTTTGCAGCGCTTTCAATGAGTGGGCGGGTTTATGACGGCCCCCAGCAGTCATCAGCATACGCCCACCGTGGTGCATGACGACCGGGGGCCATCATCAGCATGGAATAATATTTCTTTTTCAAAGACAAACTCCTGCTTCTGAGTGGTCGCAAGCAACATAAATGTTAATCAGAAAACTTTCTGTACCTACACAAGATCCCCCATAGTGACGGCTCTTCTGAATGCAGAGATATCTCCACCAGTCAGGTGGATCTCTAAATATCGCATGTAGTAGTCTGTCAGTGTGGCAAAAGTAAATACCTCCATTCCTCAGGCAGAAGGTGGGCCGTCCACCACAACTCTAACTGAGGCCCCGTCCAGAAGACCATCAGTCACTCCAAACAGGGAACACCCAACATGTAAGGTACTAACTGGCATAGGCAGATGCCGCGGTACCTCATGGTTGATACCTAAGTGTGTCACAAACTTCCGCAGCCTTGATCTTTGAAGCTGCTGGTTGTGGGTACAGTTTTTAAGTGTGTAGTACAGGTGTACATACAACAGGCTGATAGATAGGGCAGGTTCACCAGCAGGGACAGTCCTTCCTGTCTCCAGAAAGACTTCCACCCTCATCTCATGCAGATGTCAAGAGGACCTTAATGTCCAGGTCAAGTTAACTGGGCTGCAGGTCATCATGCCTCATGGCTGGCACTCTGATTGAGTCCTCCTCTCAGCAGAGCTTTGTTCTTGTCCTGGAGGTCAGAGTATGCTACTGACACCTCTGAGCAGATTCCCACCTATTCTTACAAGCAGGGCACAGCATGAGGACGCTCTTCTTTAAATCAAGGTTCCTTCAGGGCCGTGAAAGGGCAAAACAGTCAAACCCAGTCCTCATATATAGTCCTCCTCTCACCTGGTGCTGTAAAGCTTCCTTCCAAGCCAACTAATCACTCTGGAAGCCCTGTACCTATTAAGAATCTAGGGCACAAGTGGGAAGCCAGAGTCCTGTTTAAAGGTATGCAGTATCTAAATCAATAATGCCAAGCAACCAGAACATGGGCAGCTTTGCAAATATGTTTTCCTGACTTCCTGCACTAAAGGGGTGGGAAAGTAATAATAATCAGTGAAAGGGATGTGGATTGTAAAGTTGTAGGCCAGACGTTCAAATCAAGAGCTGGGCAAGCAAGGCTACCAGACCAGGCTCACCCACACCATGGTACCATAGTAGGTGTCTGGGTTGCATCCCCATGGAAGCCCAGAAACCAGACAAGGGTGAAGCTCCTCTGGATTCTTTGACCTGTGCCTTCCCCCGGGTCAGGAACGCTACAACTAATTCAAGCCAGTTGAACAATATTTGATGTTGCTGAGAAATCTGGTTCTAATTCCAGCTTTAACACTGAACGTAAACTAATTAGCTTGTTTTCAAACAAAAGTAACTTCTATATGAAACAAACATATTTAGAAAAACCCAATCTTCTTTTGAATAATTTGTTTTTACAACATTGCCAACCTTTTCTAAATGTAAATACCTTTTGTTGCACAACAGTAAGAATAATACATTTCATCCTCCCAACCATCCAAATGTTTACAATTTCCCAAATAATAATTAGGCTGCAGAATAGCAAATCACACCCATTTCATTAATGCACTTTGCCCCAATTTTGTTTAGATTATAATAAGAATAGTAAATTACACTATTGCGATTAAAGCACTTTCACCAATGCGTGTGAGTCTGAATTTCGAATAGTTAATGTCACCTTTCCAAATTATGTGCTTTCCCCAAAGCAGTATTAGTTCAAATGAAGTTATAATAATTAATATCACCCTCTTTAATGTATTCACTTTCTGAAATCTTGGACAAGAGTTATAATAGTAAAATCTCATTACTCTCATGTATGCCCTTTCTACAATTTTTGCTACCTTGGAGTTAGAATTATTAGGCGGTTAAGCACTGGCTGCTGGATCAGTCTGAGTCCACCTCAAGAGCGCTTGACCAAAGGGCGACTCCTCCCAGTAACCATGGCGCCACCTTGAGCAGAATACCAATGTGAAGTGAGGCAAGTGCCTACTTAAGAGGGTACCAAATAAGGACGAAAACCTCAAAGGGAAAAACCTCCTCATAATCTTATTAATCATAAATGAAGATAAAAATGATAAACGAAGAGAATGGTAAGCAGAACACTTCTCCTGCAGGAACAGGAAGGAGAAAAGACCAGGCCAAAATCCAGTAGAAAAACCCAACACAGGTTCAGCTGCAAGGACCAAAAATCTTGGGCCAATAATGGAAGCAAGGGGATGATAAATGTTCCAAAAATAAGAGAATAAATCAGTTGAAATGCATCCTTCTCCTAGAACTGCCTCCTTATAGATGATCTCACATGAAGAGACATCATAGCAAAGGAGACCATGCTTCATCTTGGATTGGGATCCTCAGACGACATTCTATGGACGAACCACCATCCCGGAAAGGTCCAGTTATAAGGCTCGACCTCGCCGACATTCGGGAAGTGATGGTATTCCCTTGGAAGATGAAGCTCAAGATTGAGAAGTAACTCAGAGCGATGCATTCCATGATGCATCTCAGTCATATGTATCCTGCCCGCTAAACAGCTCCCAGAATGCTCTTCTGGGGGTCACGAGCATGAAGATGCCAAGATGTTTCTTATAGTATGGGTGCTCAACCACATACTGAGTGCAGCGTCTCAAAACACGCTGCTTGACAGCATAGTCAATGCTTCTTCCTCTTTGGCCCTCAAAGGGCTACAGTAAACGTTCAACCCTTTTCTCCGCAGGGTGTAAGAAATTCAAATGCCATGGATTTGAGTTAGAATAGTAAATCTTACCCTCTGAAGAATGCACTTTCCTCCGTGATTGTGAAATTAGAGTTAAGCATGTAAATCTCACCCTCTTTAATTTTGTTCTTAATTTAATGAATATTGGATTCAAGTTACAATACTAAATTGCACACCTTTTATTTACTTTCCCCAACTTTACTTGTATTGAATTAAAGTTGGAAAAGTAAATCTCAACACCATGATTTCCCACTTTCCCCAATGTTTGTAGGACTGGAATCAGAGTAATACATTGTACTCCTTTCATGTTTGTCCAGTCTCAACTTTTAGCTGTATTGGACTTAGAATAGTAAATCTCATCCTTCAGATAAATGCATTTTCTCCAGTGTATCTGAGATTGGAGTGAAAATAGTAAATTTCACCCTGTGTATTCATGCTTTTTCCTCTTAGGGCCCGATTCTGATGCGGCTAGGAAGGCCTCCTAACGGCATTTGCTCTGTATGGATTGGCAATGTGTCTTTCTGACCGAGGGCCCGATTACGACGATGCCGTTAGGAAATCTTCCCGATCGAATCGGTTTGGAAATGGTTTCTGACCGACTCGGATCGGGAGAGTCCGACCGATCGAGTACGATGGATCCGTATGCTTCTAGATACGATTTGGTTGGACTCCCATTAACTTCTATGGGAGCTTATGTTTCTAATCACATCGTAATCGGGCCCTTGGTCAGGAAGACACGTTCCTGATCTGATTTGAAGGAGCAAATGCTGTTAGGAGGCCTATTTAACCGCATCGTGATCGGGCCCTAGGTGGGAATGCGTTCCTAACCGCCACGCAATCTGCAATTCGTAAAGCCAAAACTCGTCGCACCTCCACGCCATGGTACCCAATTAATAGTTGCAATTGAAAAAAAACAAAGGTTGCAGACAGTTTTGCTAAACTTTCATGGAATATATTTCCTGTGCAAATTGAAAAGAATAGACCAGGCCCCTTGCAGAAGCCCACGACAAGCATGGCCAAAGCGTTGGGTTGGCCAGCTAGTGGGGTATAGTGCAGGGCATGGCTGTAGGAAAGGCCCTGTGCCCAAACCCATGCCAGGCTCCGTTGAAGGCTGGGCCTGGTGAGGGACTGGCTGTCCATCGGGAGTTGGGCAAGGGCCTGGACTGGCACCAGGGCCTGGGCCCAACCCCATGCTATCCATGGCTGAAGGCCGTGTGCGGCCAGGCTCTGCGCCAAACTGCACACCGCACACGGCCTCCACTATTATCTGGTGTCCTCAGTAAGATGGCTTGTACCATCTGTTCAGCAGCTCTTGAGCCGGATAGATCTAGATGGCTCGATTATGGTTAGTCAATTTCATGATAAGCCACTCGCAGAGGAGAAATGTGAGTCTTGTAAAGTAACGCTTTTAGAAATGTCTGGTAGCATTGGGGGCTTCATATGACTACTCTTGGTTTCTCTCCTACACAGATGCACAGGTCAACCCTCCACAGTCAGAAGAGGTGGAGACCCTGGTATGCGCCCTAGGACTGGCTGTGGGCATCATTGGCATCATCGCAGGCACCATCCTGATCATCAAGGGGATGAGAATCAGCACCAGGGCGAGAAGAGTAGGTCGCTGATGGCAAGAGTGCAGGTGAGACGTTGGTCTGAGTAAATGAGAAGTAGTGTGCAGTGAGAGTTCAGTAAAACACTTCTATGTTTTTTTTAATTATTCAATTGTCCCTTTTATTTTGCTGTACTTGTAAAAACGACTGCTTAATCAAGAGCAAAACAGTTTCGTTGATCTGTTACTTTCCTATATGCACGCTGATGTACCTACGTTCACATTAGAGTTACCCCAACAAACCAGGGTAGCCTATGAGTATATACTGACTGCCTAACCCATGTCCAAACCTAAATTCATCAGACGTGCTGCGACTACCTCCGGGACCATGCTAGGTCAGACACCCTCAGCTCTTTTTATTTTGACTTTAAACATGGATTAGGTTCTCCATCATCACCTTCTGATCACAGCTGCAGTTTAAGCCATCTGGATTCAAACGTGTATGTGAATTCACAGCCGACCCAAATCACCCTTCTACTATCGAAATAGTCTCGGCTGAGTCCTGCCTCTCTTACCCCTTCCGCATCGCTCTTACTTCGGTGTTATCATACAGAAAGTTAATTGTTTTTAAAACCTTTCAATGTCCTTCCTTTTTTTGCAGATATAATATTATCAGAGATTCTCCTGGTCAACCCTCTTTGGCGTTGCAGAGATGTCCTATGTGCCCCCCATGCCCTTTTCATAACTTCTATAAGACTTTGCCAATATTGGCTGTCCTCCAAACTTTGCAGGTGTTGTTTCCAGTTACTGCGAGGCAGGTGAAATGATCAGAAGTAAATCTGTTCCGGGTCGCACAACCAAGTCACATCAACTGCCCATCTGAAATCCCACCGGGCAGCTCAAAAGGGGTGGCCCTGTTGGCCCTTCGGTTCTAGTGGCACATGTTCCTGCAGGCCATTGCTGGTAGGACATATTCATGCACAAAACTGCTGGCTCTGATTTGGGCCCATATTTTGTTCTTGCATCAAGAATTATTATTGTAACAGAATTCCGACTCACATGGCGGCCAGACATCAGAGAGAAAACATTCATGCTACCACCCCATTTCTGGTCCCACTGACATTTGACTCTCCACTGCTTATGAAGTCTGGTGAAACCAGATCAGCCATGCATACCCCAAATGTCTTCCACCAAAAATAAACTCATGACAAACTGTTGGCCCAGCAATGTCTCCTGAATGGTATACAGGCATGCATTTCTGCCCTGAGAAACATAAATGCATGTCGAACTGGCAGCCTGAACTTATAGGACCAGCTTCCACACTTATCTAGTGTGCATTCCGTAGTCTAGATCTTTCTGTGACACTGCCGAGGACCAGAACTGGTTCTGTGGCCTGGAGGGGCACACCAGACATGCCCTCTTTTGGAGGCTCAGACTTCTGGGTTGTGAGCTAATCGACCTGAGCATATTATTGTTCTCTCCCACAGATGAGTGTGGCCTACTGCCCCACTCAATTAAAAAGTTCTGCCACTAAATCCTTGTGCTATAACTTGCAAGTCATTCGCTTTGCATCGCAGATGTGTGGCACCCACATGACAGCAAGACTGTGTGATGTCAGCGTGTTTGCTGGGACCACTGGGATCCCTTTTGGATGGCTCCTGGCTTATCAACAGCAAGGTAGATGGTGGATTTAACTTTTTCAGAGAGTTGATATGTGTTGCCTGTAGCCGGAGGGTATAGAGCCAGACACTGAAAGAAAGGAAAGATAGAGGAATGGCTACCCTCAAAAATCTGCTTTCCGTTCTAGTAAGACTAGATTTTCCTGAACTCTACAATTCTTTGGATGGTATGAGAGAGGGATGAGTGTCCAAAGCTGCAAGCAATGGAGTCTCCTTGACCCGGCACCTCACTTGCCAAAGGTAATGGAAATGTCTTCCTTAAGCCACTGTGCTATCCCTCTCTAATATTGATGTGAAAGGCAGCTATTCTCAAGAGAGGTCCACTGCTCAAAAGTAAAAGTAAAATGATAACGTATCGTTATTATTATTTTCGTTTTCCTATTGCAGTCAGTGGCTCTCGGGGCGGGGCTAGCCAGAGCAGGGGGAGGAATGGTTTGCATAATGCACAGCCTGGTGAGGAACATGCCCAGCCTCCCATTGCAGCGTAGTGATTATTTCTGGGGAGCCTGAGAGCTCGGGTGCTTCCTGCTGCTTTCTGCTGCCAGACCGGGGACAGGAAGAATAGGACGGAGGAGAGGTGGTGGCTGGCCTTTTCCATGTAAGTGTTTTTTGGGGGGTTCTCATTGTCGTCCCCCTTC
This sequence comes from Lissotriton helveticus, assembly GCF_964261635.1. NCBI lineage: Eukaryota > Metazoa > Chordata > Amphibia > Caudata > Salamandridae > Lissotriton > Lissotriton helveticus. Next base: position 16,884,220 of record NC_136065.1, on the reverse strand, counting down.
TACCCCCTGGTCAGGTAGCAGCCGCTACTGGAGAGGTCAGAATTTCCGGAGGGAAACCCCAGTGCCATTAAAAACCTCCAGTTGATGTTGAATCTTCATCTTCTGATCCAAGAGAGTTAGGAGCTTCCATGGAGAACTGACTCAAGCTGATGGTGTAATTAATTTAAGAGAGCACAACCACCCCCAAATGTGACAGAAGTAAAAGGGAGGTATTACAGGATATAAGAGAGGCAAGCACTAGCTCCCAGGAACCCACAACCAAATCCTAAAAGATATACTGCCTAAAGTCCCAGAACACATCACAGGCTAACTACCACCTATAACCACTTCAAAACGTTTAATTGCATGAACTAAAAAAGCCACCAGCAATACTCTTCCTGACCCTAAACCATGGGTACTCACAAACTTTCTCTTGGGGGCCAAATTTACACTGTGGTTTGTGTCCGAGGGCTGCACCAGTGGGGACGGGGTCAGTGGGGGAGGGGACGGGGCTCGAGCAACAAAAAAAACTGACCATGAGGTTGATCAATGGTCCCTGCAGCGGACACCTTCGTCCACTGAGCCACAAGACCCGGCATACCCACATCTCTCTCTCTCGCTCTCTTTCTCTCTCTGTCTCCCTCCCGCCATCTCCCTCCATCTCCCTCCCTCTCTCACTCTCCCTTACTCTGCCCCCTCCCTCTCTCTCCCTCCCTTTCCCTCTCTCCCTTTCCCTCCCTCCCTTTCCCTGCATCCATTTCCCTCTCTCACTCCCTCACTCTGTCTCCCTTTCCCTACCTCACTCCCTCACTCTGTCTCCCTTTCCCTCCCTCACTCTGTCACTCCCTTTCTCTCCCTCCCTTTCCCTCCATCCCTTTCCCTCCCTCCCTTTCCCTCCCTCTCTTTCCCTGCATCCATTTCCCTCTCTGACTACCTCACTCTGTCTCCCTTTCCCTACCTCACTCCCTCACTGTCTCCCTTTCCCTCCCTTACTCCCTCACTATGTCACTCTCTTTCCCTCCCTCACTCTGTTTCCCTTTCCCTCTCTCACTCCCTCACTCTGTCTCCCTTTCTCTCCCTCACTGTCACTCCCTTTCCCTCCCTCCCCCTCCCTTTCCCTTCCTCCCTCCCTTTACCTCCGACCCTTTCCCTCTCTCACTCCCTCGCCCAGTCTCCCTTTCCCTCCCTCACTGTCACTCCCTTTCCCTCCCTCCCCCTCCCTTTCCCTTCCTCCCTCCCTTTCCCTCCTACCCTTTCCCTCTCTCACTCGGTCTCCCTTTCCCTCCCTCACTTTGTCTTCCTTTATTTCCTCTTCCCTCCCTTTCCCTCCCTCTTCCTCTGTCATCTCACCCTGCCTCTGTGTCAGCCCGGGCTGAGACAGCTTCGGAGCACACACACACACATCCGCACCTAGCGCGTTAACAGGTCTTTAAAAGACCATTAGCATGTTAATGAGGCTGTGTTGTTCACCTCTTAGGGCCCCTGCAGATCCACTCTAACTATGGCAGGATTCGCCCCACAGAGCAGCAGAGTCGCGCTGCTGCAACTTGTGTTTGCAGACACTCTTTAAAAAAAAAAATTAAAACACTGGTACGATGTGTGCAAGGTCCGCGGGCCGCCAGGGAAGGCTTGCCGGGCTGCTGGCGGCCCGCGGGCCGTACTATGAGTACCCGTGCCCTAGACGATATCAAGACATAGAATTACATGAACCTTTAAAAATGACACATAATGATGAACCTTTGCTGTTATATGACAACCTAAACAACAATCAACAGTTCCTACTATTTTGTACAGCAGATAACTTACTAAAAGTAAGCCATTGTCAACCTGGATGATGGATGGGACCTTCAAAATGTGTCCCAAACCATTCACTCAGATACATACCATACTTGGTGAATATCAAAACGCAAATATCCCTTCTATATATGCACTTAATGCAAATTGTTAAACCACATTACACATAAAACAAATGACCATTACCCATACAAAAATAATCATACACTTTGAACAAGCCATGATACAAACCATTTCAAAAATGTGCCTCCATAAAGCCAAACAAGACTGTTACTACCATTTCAATCAAAGCCTATGGAGACACATCCAACAATCTGCACTGAGTGTAGAATGTTCTACAAACGATCTATTTGTTTTTGAAATAGAAAAAATGATAGCACTAGGCTGTGTTCCTGTCACTGAGGTAGCCAACCACTATAACTTACTACCTTTCTACCAACAAAATGAAAACAAACTAATCCCCTTAATAGATTATTTCAAAGACACTTAGGCTGGCAGACTGCATCGCTCCGGACACAGACGCCAACCCAAATTCCAAATACCATGGTGGAATGTCTATGACCACATCATGGCACAGGAAGCCAAGACAAACAACGCAGTGGAAGAATGGCACAATGCTTTCCAATCCACTCTAGGCAGAACCCAACCTGCACTCTATAAATTAATAGATGCATTACAAAAAGAGCAAAGCTACCAACAACTATGAATGTACCCAAATTGCACCTAAACTTAGCAAACAAACCTAAAGAATGTACAACATGGTACAATGCAAGTCAAAGGGCCTTATTACGAGTACAGCTGTCCCAAGACCGCCATACCCGAGGTGGTGGTCTGACCGCCACCTCCTCGGCGGTCCAACTGCCCGAATATGACCAGGGAGGGCGGACTGCCACAAGACCGCTGCCACCACCAGGATCCTGCATCCACCGGTGGGGAAAGTGGCAGGGATTGGAGGCAGTGCCAATGCTGGCATCACCCTCCTAGGGGTCACGTCCACTGCAGCATTTCCCGGTCCCGGAAAGACCGCAACAACCAGCCTGCCCCTCTCTCTAGTGCCACTCACCGCCTCACGCCTTAGCGCCTGGAGGCGCTCAAAAACTGGGTACAAGCTCCCGCAGCGCGGGTCACGTCCACTGCATTTCCTGGTCCAGGAAAGACTGCAACAACCAGCCTGCCCCTCTCTCTGGCGCCCCTCACCGCGTCACGCCATAGCGCCTGGAGGCGCTTGAAAACTGGGCGCGAGCTCCCGCAGCGCGGGATGCGCCTGCTCCAAGGGCGGGCCCGTCTGCGGCTGGCAACGGCAGGGCAGGGCCAGGTCTCTACGGTCTTGGTTTTTTGGGTGCCCATACTGACTCGTCCTTTGGGAATACAACGGGTCATCAAGATCTTCATCTGTGACCTGCCAGCGTTCAAGTAAGCTTATATTTGTTTTTAAGCTAACGCTTTGGGATGGCGGCTATTTTGAAATCAAGGGAGGGGAAGATGGCCACTTCAAAAATTCTTGCAAACTCGACACTTAACTGTTTTCTTCTTCGGGCTGTCAAAGCTATTGACAAGGAGATACAGGTTACGGAGCGTCGGTGGGAGGTGGGCCGGCTAGTATTATTACTGATGCAATGACTGTGGCTGGAACTCAATTGAGCGACATCAAATGCAATAACTCTCCTGTGTAAAGAACTCTAGACATTGTACATATCACCCACAACCCCTGTTTACCATCACCAGCTCCTTCAGTGTGTGAAGTAGCTGCCAAAAGGAAAAAAAAACTCCACGCTGTGCACGGACTAGATCTAATATAAAGGCCCAGGATATAACTACAGAAGTTATTGCTGTTGTATCAGAAAGTCATTCCCCTATTACAGGCCCAACTGGCCCAAACATAATTGTAAATCAAGATCCAGTTGTATTGTCCCCTGAGATTGGTGTGGCATTAACTGACCGTTTAGAAGAAATTATAGCCAAAAACCTTCTTCCCATACTTACCAGACTTGAGAAATTGGAGTCAACAGTGGCATTACTTTATAATCTAGTATCAGACAAGTCCTTAGGGGCAGGGGTCATAATGAAAGAGAGGGGTGGAGACACATGCAAGGGGGTAGATGAAGGTAGGGACCCCCAGGGGGGACTGAGTACAGGGACTTTGACATCGGGTGCTGATCAACTTTCCCGTGCAGGAGGCAAAGGCCAACGAAGAAGTGCTACCAGTGCCACTAGAGCAGAGCAACAGAAGCAAGTAGGGCCCATGCATATTAATCATATAAATGATGCGGGGAATCTAAGTTTGCCTCCTGGAATTGCAAATTCAAGAATATTACATGCAACCTCTGTGGGGGAGGTTGGCAGGTTGCAATACCACAAAGCCCGTCATAACACAATAATACTTGCGGCCCAAAAATAATTCACTCAGCCGAGATGATAGGGTGACATTGCACCTTCCACCGGAGTGTTGCCCTTATGTGGCAATTCTCACTAGCGTTCCCCCTGCAGGATGGTCAAAAGGAATCACAGACTGAGTTGAAAACAAAGTTTGTATTGGTTAATACAGAATACCAATTTCTCTAACATCTAATATCGGGATATTCTGTTCCTAAGGCGGGTAGGTTGGGTTGGTCCATTGGCAAAGTCCCTCGATGGAGACTGTATTGTTATAAATTGCAGTTCTCCATCTTTGGCAGGACATCTGGTTGGTAGGGGGACACAATCAGTAAGCCAGAGGCTGGTTCCGGGGATTAAAATTCTACCACTTGGGTTCTTTTACAGACATCTTGAGTACAGAGGAACGGGTATTCTAGCTAACAGGCCTACCACACAGATGACTGCTACACATAGGGAGGCTCCCTCTCTGGAACTTAGCAGTAGATATCAAGCATTGTCTGATTTAGATTCCCAAGATTGACCACTAATAGCATCGATTACATCATCAATAATTTCCAAGGAGCCACATGCTACGCAGCTGGAGGTAACCCCAGAATATCCTAGTAATAATGCTGCTTCATCAGAGGACCCAATTAGAAAGAATAGACATCACTAACAACAAACTGAATCCAAGGAACAAATTAACAGGGGTCAAGTACAGGCACTCTTATTTAATTTTTAAGAGATGAAAAACCTATCATGGAATGTGTCAGGTATAAAAGGGGATGATGGACGAAGTGCTTGAGCAAATCAAACACTCACCCCGAGTCAACTGATCTGGGTTTAATCCATCATCTTTCTTTAGCTCACTCCACCACCCCAGTTCAGACATGGTCATATGGAAATCAGTCTTGACCCTGTGCCTCATGGGAACAGTCCAGCCCGAACTGCCAAGCCATGTCTTCCTCTGGGCCCAGGAGCCTAGGGGTGGAAGAGCTTCCTCTGGGCTCCTGGGCCTAGGGTCAGAAGGGCTTCCTCTGGGCCCAGGGGCGGAAGAGCCCCTCCGCCCCTGGGCCTAGGGGTGGAAGAGCTTCATCTGGGCCCAGGGGCGGAAGAGCTTCCTCTGGGCCCCTGGACCTAGGGGCGAAAGAGCTTCCTCTGGGCCCCTGGGCCTTGGGGTGGAAGAGCTTCCTCTGGGCCCAGGGGCAGAAGAGCTTCTTCTGGGCCCAGGGGCAGAAGAGCTTCCTCTGGTCCCCTGTGCGGAAGAGCTTCCTCTGGTCCCCTGGGCGGAAGAGCTTCCTCTGGGCCCCTGGCCCTAGGGGCGGAGGAGCTTCCTCCGGGTCTGTTAGTGGAGAGGTTGCTTGTGAATAGTGCTTGTGAAGAGAACAACTCGTGGGAAAAGGGTGGTAAATCACTGGGTAGCCACAGAGCTCCTCGGTCCCCTTGGACAAGTGCGGGATCTTAGCCTGAGTGCTTTAGAAGAGGGAAGTGAGGCCTGTAGGACATTCACTGGTTATGGCCTTTACCGAGGACTTTTGGTAACCGGTGGTGATGAGGAGTAAGGGTTGAGACTCGTTCTGGCTTTGGACCTGAGCTTGACAATGAGTTGGTATAGATTCTCCTCTTAGCAGTGACAAAGGGACAGTTGATTTAGCTCTGCAATTACAGATCCAAATTCACCACATTACTCCAAGTAAACCCCTAGGGATGCTATTTGTCAATTTCAGATTTCGGAGATGCTATTTATTGAGGTCAGACCTCACAAACTTATCCTTGGAAACACACAGATGGACTTATAATTCTGATTTGAGCAGAAACTCTTTTCTCCGATGTATGAGGAACATGTTGGAGACACAAGAGGAAGCTCAAGCAAAACCACCTTGGGGAAGTGCGTGGTTTTGTTCTTTCATGCGGCATGCATGAAAGAGTAAGTACCACAGAGTCCAAGTGCCAAGAGGCATCAACAGGCCGCTCAGACTGGCGTATGAGTGTCAAGTCATGGATTTGCTCTAACATTATGGTGAGGGGTAAGATAGTCATCCCTTGGTCTCCTGGTGTCTGCTTGGTGACTACCCATTGCCACTATGTTGTCAGAACACATTCCCCAGACTGATGTCCAGGGTCATAACAAAGCTCCACGTGACGAAGGAGGCACCCTTTGAACCTAAGGCCTGTAAGATGTGGTACATCCTGTAGGAGGGGGCCATCGATTTATATTATGCCGCTGGTAACCCCTACCTGGAAATAGCCGTTCATTTACTCTTCCTACCACTGAAAGAACCAACCATCACTACCTCCGAACTATATCATGCATCTACTACACCATCTATTGTATTTCTTGTAAATGCTGCTGTACAAACTCTGTAAAGCGCTCTGATACCTTCGGGTAAAGTTTGCACTATATACAATTCGAAAAATAAATGAAAAATAAAGGCAGACGAAACTTCCACCACAAGCCAGACATTCTGGTGAGAGGGTTTGTTAAGCTTTGTAACTTTGCTTCCTCCTTTATTCTGGACCTGCCGCCTCCCAAATGACATAGAAAATAAGTGGGCTTTATGGAGTCCATGTGCAAAATATTGCGAAAATAAATAAAATATATATATTTAAAAAAATGTGAATTGTAATATGTGTAAAATGTATTTGTGTAATCCCTATGTGACATACACGATCTATCATGTAGTTCGTCTCCCAACCCTTCATGTAGCCCTTACTTCGCGTCTAGGTTTGGGTTATAAAAATACCAATGCACAGTAGTATACACACACATTTACTCCAGTATTGGAACTTTCATAGATTCACATGCCTGAATGATTCCCCGTCGTCGAGACGGGAGTCTCCGGTACATAAAAAAGCAATGCTTAGTAGTATAGCAAACTGAAAAGAGGCCTAGGCCCATTTCCCTTTCGCAACCCATAGCCTTTGTTATGTAAAAAAGGCCCAAACTTTTCCCTGAACCAATCAGTGCTCCTCACCCTCTAGAACACTCCTGAGAGAACCTTCTGCCCCTCAGATTTTCTACTGTACGTTGTGCTAGGGAGTCTCCTTTGAGCTCTGCTCAAACTCTTTACTTCAAAAGGTATTTGGACTAGATTTAAGGTCTCTCATCTTCTAGTTTCTTCTTATTGGAGTTCCTTATTCATCTACCATGTCTGAAAAGGAGAAAAAGGTATTATTTAGAGCGTGTTCCACCTGCTCTAAGAAGAGGCTTTATACAGATGACCCTCACAAAGATTGCATATACTGCCTCTATACAGACCATAAGGCAGAAGATTGTAAGGTATGTCGAACCTTTTCAAATAAAACCTTGAGGGATTGTGAGGGAAGGCTGCTGATTTGTCTCCAGAAAGTCAAAGCCAGAAAAGAAATCCTCTCAAGTGAGAGTGAGGAGGGGTCTGTATCGTCTAAGAGATCTCAAAAGAGAAGTAGATCTCCTCAGACACATTCCTCAGGCGAAAGACCTGAGAAGGCCCTAAAAAAGACCACCCCAGGGTCTTCAGGGCGCAGTCCCTCAAAATCCCCTTCAGTTAAAGCTAAGGGGAAGAAGGGTTCTGCTTCTGAGGTAAAACAGGTGACGTCCGCCTCAGAACCACCAAAATCGCCTCATAAAGTCAAGATTACCATCAAGAGAACTTCCTATGCGCCTTCTGAGGAGAAAGGTAGTGTTTCAACGCTGTCGACGGGACTGTCGACGAAAAAGATGTCATCGTCGACGACTAAAACATCAACGTCGTTGACGAAAAAAGGAGTGAAAGCTGGTGAAAAGGTAGCTTCGACGATTTCACCGTTGACGGCGATATCGTCGACGGTTTCACCGTCGACGAGAGCGTCGACGAGTGTTACAGTATCTACATCGTCGACGGCAGCATCGACGACGGCAGCGTCGACGAGGACGACGACGACCGGAGCGTCGACGAGGATAGCGTCGACGGTAACTACAACGTCGACGGTTGCGTCGACGACGGCGATGGGAATCTCGTCAACGGGCTCGTCGACGACGGAAAAGACACCAGAAAAAAGATTAGTGCCCTGGAAAAAGCCTATTACACCAGAGGTTACATCGCCGAGCAAGGTATCTCCATTGGTTCCTTCTCACCTGCTGGAAGAGGAAGATTCGGAGGAGGAAGAGGACGAGGGTCCTTATGGTTTTGCGAGTATCCCTTCGCAATTGCAAGTCAAGTACCAGGAGGTCGATTCTGAGGAAGAATATGGGGGTTTTCAAGACCATCCCCAAGAGCAGCACCAATATCACCAACAGCATGGTGAAGATATGACAAGTGTACCATCCTCTTTGTTAAAAGACCTCCAGGGCATGTTGGAGGATTATAGAAGAAGATACCTAGCAAATCCAGCCACTCAGCAAGTTCCAGAGGTTACTCCACGTCCACGGTCGGTACCAGGGACGCCAGTGCGTAGGAGAGAGGTGTTGCCGGAGCCTACTGCTAGGTCTCCACCGCCACAGTCACAACACGATACCTCAGATGAGGATCATGAGGATGGAGAGATTGCGGAACCAAGCGCAGAGTGGAATGACTATCTCATCCCCTCGCCTTCAACACCTGCGCCGAGACCAGTAGATTCTCCACCAGAAGACATTGGTGGTTTTCATAATTTGATGGAGAGAGCCACTAAGAGATTTGCACTCAGCATGACTGAGTATAAAGCGGAATGCTTTTTATACGACTTCAAGGACTCGTGTCGCAGATCGTTGCGATCCTTGCCTATAGTGAGTCATATTTGGGAGGAAGGATTAAAAATCATGGAGACGCCAGCTACGGTGACGCCGGTTCTGGCCAGACTAGACAAAAAAATATAAGGCACCTATGGATGCTCCAGCTTGCCTTTTGGGTCATCCCAAACCGGATTCTGTAATTACTCAGGCGGCACAGCAGAAGTCCAGAAACCCGTCTGCTCCGATCACGACACCTCCGGACAGAGAGGGCAGAAGGCTGGATAATGCAGGAAAACGGTTTTCCTTAATGTCTGCTCTGCTGGTGAAAGCCGCTAATGCCCTCGCTATCTTGGGAAGGTACGACAGGCGAATGTGGTGTGACCTGTCTCCATACATTAACCAGGTGCCGGAACCGGAGAAGCAGGAGGCAAAGAAGATTCTCCTGGAAGGTGAGAGGACTTCGGCTGAAGTCATAGACTGCGCTATGGATATAGCGACGACGGCTTTTAGATCCTTGGGAGGAGCAGCAGTCCTGCGCAGGCAGGGATGGCTACGGGCAACAGCTTTTAGGCCGGAGGTGCAAAACCAGATTCGAGACCTCCCTTTCAATGGAGAAGATCTATTTGGGAAGCATATTGACGATACTCTGCAGGGTATCAAGAAGGATACCGATACTGCAAAGGCTTTAGGGACACTGCAGTACAGAAAAACCCCTTTTCGTGGCTCCAGAGGCAGAGGCCAGTCCTCATATAGAGGAGGATATCAACAAGGAAGATATTCCTCTTATTTTGCCCCATCGCAGCCCTACCGTCAACAGTACAATCACCGTCAATCAGGAGGATATACGAAATCAGCTCCAAGAGGAAGGGGTGGCCGTCAGGGGAATGACAACACCCGACGGCAATGACAACCTCCATCTTCCGGCTATGTGAGGTGCTCCCCTGGGTGGGAAGATTGCTTACCATCTTCAAAATTGGCGGAAACTAACAACGGACCAATGGGTCCTAAAAATTGTTCAATTCGTTCACACCCTAGAATTTCTTCAGACGCCCCCTTGTACGCCCCCGATGCATCAGAGAGCCAACCATCTGCATCAACTCCGGCAGGAGATTCGGACAATGCTCCAAAAAGGAACAATAGAACCGGTACCGAAGGTCTAGGAAAACAAGGGGTTTTACTCCCGGTTCTTTCTTGTCAAGAAAAACAAACTCCAATGGCGCCCCATTCTGGATCTCCGATCCTTAAACACCTATCTCAAGAAGCAATCTTTCAGGATGGTGACTCTACAGGACATCCTTCCGTTATTGAACCCAGGAGATCATATGACTACATTAGACCTATAAGACGCGTATTTCCACGTGCCGATCCATCCCGCACACAGACAGTACCTTCGGTTCTTAGTAGCCGGAAGACATTACCAATTCAGGGTACTGCTATTCGGCTTAAAGTCAGTGCCGAGAGTGTTCACAAAATGCCTGGCTCCAGTGGCGGCTGTGTTAAGAAGGCAAAAACATCAGATATTTCCTTACCTCGACGACTGGTTAGTCAAAGCACCATCGCAAGTACAAGCCAGAGAGTCAACACAGGCCTGCATAGACTTGTTCGCCAAACTGGGATTGACCCTTCACGAGGGAAAGTCAAACCTCCAACCAACAAAAGTGATCACTTTTCTGGGGGCAATAATAGACACGGACTGCAACAAGGCGTTTCCCTCCGAAGCAACTGAGGATTGTGTCCCTCTTCCAAGACTTCATAAAAAGCAAGTCTCTTTCAGTTCCCAGATACAAATCCTTGCTGTGCATGATGTCATCTTGCATTCCCCTGGTACCTCATTGCAGGTTAAGGATGCGCCCATGGCAGCGGCAAATCAATCTTCAGTGGCGTCAAGCGGAGGGATCCTTCGACGACACAATACGAGTGACTGACACCAGTGATAGTACAAGCAGCGGAATGGTGGACACAAAAAGAAAATGTATCTCAGGGTCTAACTTTTCTTGCAAGAGCAGCTCCATTAGTGGTGACGACAGATGCGTCCCTAGAAGGATGGGGAGCTTTCCATCAGGACCTTCAAGTCAGGGGTCGTTGGAAGGTGCACGAGCAGCGATTGCACATAAATCTGCTGGAGCTCAGGGCGATCCGCTTGGCATTGCAAGCCTTCCTCCCACGAATACAAGGTTCGCCAGTGTTGGTAAGAACAGACAACACTACGGCGATGCATTATTTAAACAAGCAAGGGGGAACAAGATCTCTCTCCCTTTCTCAGGAGGCCCAGGAGATATGGGAATGGGCTCTTCAACAAGGAATATCATTGTCAGCAGAACACCTCCCGGGGATCAAAACGTCAAAGCGGATACTCTCAGCAGGCTCAAATCGTCCTGCCACGAATGGGAGCTGGACCAGGGGACCCTGAACAGCATCTTTCAAAAGTGGGGAACACCGATAGTGGACCTATTCGCCACAACAGAGAGCAGGAAATGCCAGTACTTTGCAAGCTGGCTTCCCTAGAAGGGACCTTGGGGGGAATGCGTTTTCCATGGCATGGTCCGGCGTCTTTGCCTATGGTTTTCCTCCAATTCCTTTTCTTCCCCGCGTACTGGTGAAGATCAAGAAAGAGCCGTGCAGGCTGATCCTAATAGCCCCGTGGTGGCCCAGACAACACTGGTTCATGGAACTCCTGCTGTTGTCAGAGGACCGTCCAATTCGACTACGACCAATTCCATCGCTTCTGACAATGTCCAGGGGTCAGGTGCTCCATCCAGACCCGAACTCCTTGCGATTAGCAGCCTTTCTCCTGAACACTGTGAGTTTAGTCATCTAAACATCTCACACGAATGTAGAACAATCCTGTCCAAAGCTAGAGCAGACAGTACCAACAAAACCTACAGGATGAAATGGAAGAAGTTTTGTCTGTGGTGTAAGAGGCAGAACATTCACCCTCTTACTGCTGCACCTCATCAAACTATACCTTACATTCTGCTATTAGCAAAGTCAGGATTGGCGCACGCTTCCAATAAGGTGCATTTGGCTGCGTTATCCCGCTATAGGAGGTCTTCGTCAGGCCCGTCCTTATGGTCATCAAGGATCATTAAGCAATTTATGAAGGGGATATTCAGGGTCTTTCCTCCAGTAAAGCCTCCACCGCCACTATGGAATCTGAATATAGTACTGTCACAATTGATGAGCCGATACACAGGGCGGACCTTAACTTCTTGTTAAATTGGCTCTTATCATTGCTCTGACATCAGCGAGAAGAGTAGGTGAACTGCAAGCGCTCACAATTCAGGAGCCTTTCCTACAGTTTCAGGAGGATAGAATGATTCTTAGGACGAATCCGAAATTCATTCCTAAGGTGCCAACTGACTTTCATCTGAATGAGCCGTTGGTGTTGAAACGTTTCTTTCCTCATCCGTCAACAGCAGCGGAAAGAGTGTTGCACTCACTAGACATTCAAAGATGTATGAAGTTCTACTTAAAAGACACTAAGACACTAAGGCCTTTCGCAAATCTTCTCAGCTATTTGTCGCTTTCAGCGCACCCAGGAAAGGTTTCCCTCTGTCTAAAAGGGGAATCGCCAGATGGATTTCCAGTGCAATTGTCTACTGTCATCAAGCTGCTGGAAAGCCTCTACATGCACAAGTTTGTGCGCATTCCACGAGGGCAGTGGCCACATCTGCTGCACTATTTGGAGGTGTGCCAATCCAGGATATCTGCAGAGCAGCGACCTGGGCATCCACACACACCTTCACCAGACACGACTACTTGGAGGCAGCCGCAGAGTCCGATGCGGCGGTGGGAGAGGCGGTACTGCGGAATATCATCCAGTAACGGTGAGCCTTCTTTCCATCCCTCCATCCGTAATTTCTCTTGGTTTTACAAAGTCACATTTTATATATATGTATATATGTATGATATTATGCTTCATTTTCATATTGTATTGCATGATTAGGAAATGTATCTGAGAAATGTGCTTTGTTTTTTCACTGCTCGCTATTCTGATTCAGGCATGTGAATCTATGAAAGTTCCAATACTGGAGTAAGAAAATAAGTTACTTACCTGTAACTTTAGTTCTCCAGTATTGGAAGCTTTCATAGATTCACATGCACCCAACCCTCCTCCCCTGAGAGGCTCATCTTGGATTTAGCACCATAAGTGTTCTTTATGCACAAGTGCGCGAAAATCTGAGGGGCAGAAGGTTCTCTCAGGAGTGTTCTAGAGGGTGAGGAGCTCTGATTGGTTCAGGGAAAAGTTTGGGCCTTTTTTACATAACAAAGGCTATGGGTTGCAAAAGGGAAATGGGCCTAGGCCTCTTTTCAGTTTGCTATACTACTAAGCATTGCTTTTTTATTTAGCGGAGACTCCCGTCTCGACGACACGGAATGATTCAGGCATGTGAATCTATGAAAGCTTCCAATACTGGATAACTAAAGTTACAGGTAAGTAACTTGTTTTAATATTGCCCATGAAGCAGATTGGTCCACTGGGAGTAAGTGCCAGTCTTTTGGTGATCAACAACACACAGTAACTGAGCACACAAGCCATAAGCTCAAGTACCCAAATATCTGTACATCAGGGTTAGGGTCAATGCCATTGGACAGTATGCTACATAAGACTATATCAAAACGCACTCGTCGTGTTGGACACACAAGCTAAACCTATTCACTATCCCCTGAATATACTTTCATAAATGGAGCCTGAAAAGATGTATTAATATCTTTTAGTGGTAATTATTGTGGTAATGCACAAATAGCGCAGCTGTTGCAAGAATTCCAGCTCTTGGTGTGTGTCACCAGTTGTATTGGCTAGGCCTGGGCGTAGTACACAGAGTTTTCATACACGGAACTCCGCGAAGTTACAAAAAAACTCCGCAAAGTTACGCGAGTGGCGGAGTGCAGTGCGAACTGCAGTTTGTGCTGGTATTCCTGCCGTTCAGGTAGAAATTCTCCCCGAGCGGCAGCTCGCGCTCATGAACTTACTGTTCGCGATTGCGAACTTACCGTTTGCGATCGCAAGTAGGGAAATAACTCTGCTGCACATCGCGAAGTGGAGTTTTCTGCCCTCCGTGACTTCTGCAGAGTGCAGAGAACTCCGCAAACTCCGTGAACGGAGCGAAGTTCACCGCCCAGGCCTAGTACAGCAGGGCTGGCTTTGGCTATCTGGTGTGACAATCTTTGTTGGCACCCTTCCCAATGGCCGCATTCTCCAAAAAATCCCTCTTTACCACCCTCCTAGGTTGCCCCTCATCTCTTCATAGCTCCTCTTGCACACATATTTAATTCCATTTATAGCACTACCCATACCAGGGTACGGTGTTTGAGCACTTCATGCCACACACATTATACAGTGACAATCAATCATACAAGTGTGTAAATTAATGTATGGGAAACTTTCCATAAGATAATGAGGACTAGAGGGTGTAGGAATTACGTGTCATCCATACTGGTAGGCAGTATATTTTAAGACTGCTTGGCTTGAGAAGCACAAACTCAGGATTTGACCCATAACACAGTAATTGGGATTGGAGTTACTAATACAAATGTATTTCTACTGAAACTAACACTTTTTAGCAACGAAAGACTGAGGTAAAAACATAAGGTTCTAAACCTATGTCTGGCAGTTTGTACGCAGATCTTTGACGCTAGTTCATAGCTCACTGAGCTTTATTAGAATGATTGTCACTTACTAACTACAAGTAACAAAAGGATCTCAGTGACAAAATCAGTAATTCACTGAGCTAGCTGCTTAAAATGCAATTCTGTGAACTGCAAGTTACACCTGCTTTGCAGCAGGCACATTAACACTGTCCTACTTTATGATGAGTCAGAACTGAGACACAAAGCTCAGATCTCTCCAGCAGGTACATTGATCACCAGAGTTACCTAGACATTTGTATTACTTCCTACAAATTGCTGACAACACGAAAATGCAGAGCCTCTCCAGGTCGGAGTCCGGTGCGGTAGCACCAGTCCCACCACTCTAAAGCCGGCCCTGTTGACCACTGTTAACTTCATGTGCAGCAAATAAATGATTTGGGGCTCGATTCTGAGTCCCTGATTTGGAGGGGGATGGGGTTTCCACACCTGGTTTTATCGAATGACGGAATGTCATACACGGTTTCTCGGACCGAACAAACTACAGGAGGCTTTGAGCGCAGCAGCAGCTAATCCTCATCCCCCTTCTCTTCCCTACTCTCTCCACCACAGCCCCATCCACTGATCCCTATAGAGCAGGAGGAGAACCATGGAATTGACAATCAGTCTCAGACAGTAATTCTCCATTCCAGGGGATTTTACTTGTAATTACATGGTATTGGTGTGGTGAACAGACATATTATCGGCTTTTTAATTTCGATCTACAGAAATATCCAGTTAGAAATATCGAAGGCACAGAATATTGACATCAAGAATATCGGTGACCAGAATATCGACATGAAGGCTATCCAAAACTTTCCCTACTGTTGCACTCACTGGAGTGGGAATAGTAATTTTTACCCCTACGCTATCCAACACTTTCCCTACTGTTGTACTCCCTGGAGTGGAATTTAAAAAAAACTATATTTTTTACAACAATATTTTTTTCCGATATTTTCCTACTTACCATAATGTAGATAGGACATCGATATTCTGGATCTCGATATTTCGCCTCCGATATTTTAGACGTTGATATTCTTATAGTTGATATTCTATCAGTGATTCTATTGGTGCATGTAATTTTACTGTACACTCAGTACCGTACAGCTTGTAATCAGACCCAGAGTGTGCTGGCTGAAGCGATACACAGACCTGTTGCTTACTGGGAAACTGCAGCAAAAGCTGCTCGGTGACTGTAAAAGGTCGACTGATTGCTAAATAAACAAGTGCTCTTATTGGAGATGAAATTGCTGTTATCTAAATGGATATGTCCTGTACCATCATCACCAGCAGAGATAACCCACCTTCCCTCTTACATCCCCCCACGGTGAAAAACTATCTGGCAGGCGGGCAGAGCTTTTATTGAGCACAAGTGTAGGGCATCTTGACACTATGGAAAAGAGTGTTGTCTCATACAAAACCTAAACCTAAGGTCTTTGTCAAAGATTTTTGATATGACATTTAGCTAGTCTTACCTCAAACAACTGTCCATTTTCCAGCTGCAGTTACCCGATGTTGACCCACGAAATGACGCCCACTTTAAATCCAATGTAAATTTTCAGTTGACTTCAACCCGGTTTCCGGCATCTTGAGTTTTGACAATGCTTGTTTTCTCTTGCAGATATGAAGAACAACCTGGAAGTCTTCTTCAATTTTCCTGCAGACTCATCAGCCTGCTGCCCTTCTACTGCTTGCCTCTTTTGCAAATTATTCGCTTTTTATGCGTATGTTAGTGATTTAACTTGCCAGATTTTGTATGATATTATGAAAGTCCTGTATGACGCTTGGAGGCCTCTGGTCACTACTGGTTCCATCCAGAAGTGTGAGGTATGCCAGCTTTACGAATGTATGCCAACCTGCTGTTCACAAATGCCCATGTGTGTACCTTGAATATATGTACATATATATCTCCAAGGTATGTAGACGTGGAGTTTAGAGCAGTATATCTCTACGGGATACAGCCTTTACAACGAAACTTTTACAGCGACATACCTTTACAACGCAACTTTTACAACGCAAACTATTACAACGCATTGCTCTGGGGGGCGCTCTAGGATAGGGAATAGGTTAATTTACTATCCAATAACCTTCCCTACTATCCACGGGGACTGGAGTTGGAATAGTAAATTAAACTATTCACTATCCAGCGCCTAAAAGCCTTATGCGTTGTAAAAGTATGCGTTGTAAAAACTGCGTTGTAAAGGCATGCGTTGTAAAAGCATGCGTTGTAACGTCATATATCCTATCTCGACTTACCTGCGTGCACTTACCTTCTCAATCATTTGTCCACGGCAGGAGATAGACATGTTAGAGAGAATCCTTTGACACACATCCAGAGGTGGAAATACCTGAAGTAAGTAAACAAACACACACTGGTGCAACTCCCCGAAGGAGCACCGACAGCTAGTAACCCTGGTCATGCCGCAGAGACTCAAACTGGTCGCAGTGATTGAAGGAGCCACAGGCACACGTCATGAAAAGCCAGCATCTCGACGTCCACCCTTATACATCATCTTTGTCAAGGGTTAGGTTTAATGACTTTCTTCTCATCTCCTGCAGGAGGCCACAGCTTAAGCTACAGTTGTGCAACAGCGCAAAATCTCACTCGTTCCCATTCTCCGGCCAGACCAGAGGCTCTTTTTGACAAGTTCAAAGTCCTTCAATTGGATTCTGGGATAGATGAGGCGATGGCTTGTAACAGAAGTCTTTTTCAAAAGAATCAGGGAGCAACAATTTAAACCAACAAGTTTGTTTGTGTGAACAAGATTCCTGGTTCACTGTTGGGTCTTTCATTAGAAATTAAGGGGCAGATTTACAAGCCCCTTGCGCTGCTTTTACGCTGCAGTTGCGTCACTTTTGTGATGCAGCGGCATCGCAAAAGATGCGTCATGTTGCGGGGTATTTACAACGTGACGCATCTGGGAGATGTGTCACGTTGTGAAGCCCTGCACCAGAAGGAGGTGTTCCTGTGCGGGGGTGGGGCGTTCCGGCACAGGAACGCCTCCTAAAAGTGGCTGAGTGAAATCTACAAGATTTCACTCAGCCACTTTTGGGCCCATGGTGCGTCAAAACCCTGCGCCTGCTTGAAGCCGGCGTAAGGATTGACGCAGCATTGAAAGAATAGGGCACCCCCAAGCATTGCTGGAGCTACGTCACGCTTGCAACGCAACTCCAGCAATGCGCCGCCTTTACGGCACAGATGCATCACGCGTCTGTGCCGTTTTTGCCCCATGGTGCGCCACATTGTAAATGCGGCGCATCCAGGGTGGCGCAGCCGTGACACACAATAACTGGCGCATCCCTGATTATATGGCGGGATGCAGCAGTTATTGTAAATCTGCCCCTAAAAATAAAAGACTGTTTAGATACAGGCCTTGTGCGGACCACACACTTTGGAACAAAGAAGAATGAGTGATGAATGAAGGGGAATTCCATATATAAATGATTATTTGGTTGAATGAGTGAATCTTTGATTCTTTCCAAACATGCTTTTGCTACCTTCTGCAGCACGAATAGAATCCCTTTGCAGCTGAGCTCTGGTGGAGGGGCACCAAGTTGTATTACTGTCTACAAAGTGGTGGGTGGTGTGGTGGCAGCAACCACAGCTGCTGTTCCTAAATTGCTCAGTGTAACAGAAAGCCTTACACAGATTTATATAAGGCCAGTTTGAATCTCTTATATGTTTCTACTTTCCAAAAGACGGAAATGCTTTGGTTGCCATAAGTACCCTGGCCGAATGAGCCCCAAAGGCAGGTGTATCAGTCCCAGCCTCGGCCATGAACCATCTGCCCATGTAACCAAATTAGATAAAAAAACAGGGGGAAAAGGTCTTTTTGAAAGAAATCAAGGCGCGAGAGGCCAAAGAGGGTCTGGATTTAGCAGCCTGTATTTCATTCCATTCAGGATATATTTTAAACAACAAATAATTTAGCATTACTTTTAACACTTAGCTAAAGTATTGTGGTAAAAAAGATGTATTATGCTTAGACACATAATAAGAGCTTCCTTCAGGGGATATGCTCCCACAGAAAATTAGAAATAAAGTCTTGCCCAACTCAGCAGGCAATCAATTCCAAGAAAGTGTTAAATATCAGGCCATTTAATAAAGAAATTAAAAGGTACTCTACCAAGCTTCCAAATTGATTACTTGGGTTTCGAGGAACCCTAATACAAGTGAAACATAAAGCCTTTTTCCACATGTTCATCTGTCACTAAAATGAGGCCAGCGGACAGAGCAGGTTTGTTACCAATAACAGCGCTGTAAGTTTTTCACTCTAAAAAAAACAAAATGAAGTTAGGCACCTCTATTGGAGATGCACAAAAGGAACCAATGTGCCCTTCCACACGTACACCAGCTCTCCTCGGAAGGCCAAGAATGACTTATGGCTGAAAAACACCCAATGAGTTCCAGGAACTTCTGAAAGCTTATGGGGAGTCTGCCGGGTCAAATAATAACTGAGGAACATTTGGATTAATCTGAGAAGATGTATTGATAACTCCTAAGGTTGATGCTAGTGATGTGGCTGTAAGTATGTGTGTGATAATAAATAGTGGAGAGGTGTGGCTCACTGGTTAGAGGCGGCAGACCCGGAAGCAGAGAACGGCCCGGGACCAGGGTTCAATTCCCGACGCGTGGACCAGGGTCAATCAATCAATCAATCAATCAATCATGGCATTTATATAGCGCACTACTCACCCGGAGGGTCTCAAGGCGCTGAGGGTATCAAACGGACTTGATAATTCTCGCCTCGGTGCCTACTCTAACCAGGGAACACACTCTGCAACTCTGGGCATTAAGCTTGCCTGATCTCTACAACGGCCCCCCACAGACACCGGGGATTCCTGGTTTCACCATGGAGATACCCAGAAAGGGACCATCTCACAGGGAAAACCAGGACGGGTTCCCCAGCAGTCTACAGCGCCAGGACACTCGGGTAGAGTAACAGTGCGCTTTACAAGTATCCCACATTTACATTTACATAATTGAGCCACCGGTCTTGACGTAGAATTCAGTTCTAAATTCAGCATCCTTCGGCTAACGCTCACTCGATCACTGATAGATCCTGGTGGCTTCTTGGCCAGAGAGCCAGCAAGGGTCGTATCTGTGCAGTCACCCGTGGCTCTCAGGACCCGCCACGTCACTGTGCCCACAAGGAGTAACTCATGTGGAGCATTACTCTATGTAGAGGATTGTGATGTCATTGTGTCATTGTCTCCAAAGAGTGTGGATGGGACCTTCAAAAATGACCTTTGAATTGTAGAGTGACCGGAGCGTGATTGCTTTTTTCTGCTGAAGTAGATTTGTTCAGTGATCACTGTTTGCAAATGTTTTTCTTGTAATAAAATAATAAAAACAAATTAAAAAAAGAGAAAAAAAGAAATGTAACCCAGATAATCACTAGGGCCAAACACAGCCCTTTTATGCTGTGTGTGTGACACGAGTGGCTGTGCTTCAATTCATGCGGTTAGCCAAGTGCAATAAAAGGGCTATAACTTAAAACTAAATCTGCATTTCATTCTAGTTTGGTTTTGGACTCCTCTTGTAACTTCCATTGTGTGCAAAAAAAATAATAAAGGATGCTATATTTCTGTCCAACAAATGTTTGTCCTCAATGAAGCTTCCACATTATTTACTTAGAGATGCCTTTAAGCCGTCGGCCACACTGAGAGGAAGGAGGTGGTTTCCAGTGGGGCAGCAGGTGTTTCAGAGACTTAAACACAAAACAAACACAGACAAAGACAACGGGTTTGGCTGTGGGATTGTGCACACACACACACAGCACTCATGGGCAGGTTTACGTAGATCACAAACACATACGCCTCTCTTAATTGAGCCTGCGTTACTACTGGCCCCAACTCATGGAGCTACTGATGGCATATTTTCAAATGTATTTTTTTTTATTTTTTTTTATTTATGCTTTTTCCCAGAAACAGTAAAGAACAATTTACAATTATCCAGGTTATGGCATTGGTATAGCATGTATGTTACATTAAAACTCATTACATAAATCATAGTGTTGTAGAGCACATCGTCAAGGGCAGAAAAACATACAGACATGTCATTAGTAGGAAGCGCATTGTTATTGTTATTGTTAACTTTGGTTTCTATAGCGCCAACTCACCGGCAGGTCTCAGGGCGCTCACGACCGAAGGACAAGACAACTCTTTAACAGATTGACGAATCAATAGCGTGTACAGATTAATGTGAACCCAGGGCCTCTCTGAATAGAAGTGTTTTTAATGATTTCCTGAAGCGTAGGAGGTTACCTTCTTTACGAAGGGACTCGGGTAGTCTGTTCCACATTTGGGGAACTAAAACTGAGAAAGATCTCCCGCCCTTCGTTGCCAGTTTAAACCGTGGGCAAACTAGCAACTGAGCGTCAAATGACCTCAGCCTTCGTTCAGGGTTGCAGGGTAGGAACAGGCAAGGCAGTCTTATGAACACCTTTCAGGCATCAAATGTCGGTTATTGACAGTAGATAGGACGTGAGCGGCCCCCATATATCCCGTGGCTTGGACGCAGTCTGTAGTTTCTCCGCATAGCATGTGAGCTGATCCCGGCAGTAAGCCAGATCGTGTAACCATAGTTTAGTGGTGGGCACAACCCTGCTCCCCCAGCAGATGGAGATCCTACACTTAGCCATCAATAGTGCTATGGACACAAATTTCTTGTTGGATGCCTGCACCTTAGCACCAACCCCCAGCAGACACATCCTTGGGCTGCACTCAACAGATTCCTCAATCATCCGGGAAATAATTCATGTGACAGAGCTCCAGTATTCATACACTTTGGGACACTCCCAAGCTAGATGATAGAAATTAGCCCCGGATGCACAACAGCGCTCGCAGGTGTCTGCTTGTCGCAGCCCATATCGATGAAGTTGTGCAGGAGTGTAATATAGCTGATGCAGGTATTGAGAGTGTACTAACCGTAAATTGCCATTTGCCGTCAGCTGGCCAGTTAGGCAGCAGCTGTCTAACCAATCATCCTCAGAGTGGGGCTCTGGCAGCACGGCATTCCATTTGGCCAACGCAGCTTTGCCCCCAGTTGGCATATCTCTCTGCGATGCCTTGTAAAGTCTAGTGACTAGCTTGGCCTTAGATGTAGCAGTGTATGGAAGTTTGGGCACCTCAAGGGCCGGCGGTTCTGTAGGGAAGTGTGGATAGAGTACACGCATAGCAGAGTGTAACCTAGTATAGACAAAAAGATGCATGGCGGAGACATCGCCCCGGGCGCCTATGCTTTCTGGGGTTTAGAACTGGCCTCCAGGGAACACATCCGCCATTGTGGACAGCTCCATATCTTTGAGGGTCTTCAGTGTGCCAGCTTCTCTGGTGACAGAGTGCTCGGAGTGATGTAGTAGCGGCATGTTAGATGCGTATAACAGCAATTTAAGCGCTCGCTGACGAGTTTGTGCCATGCCCTAGATGTAGTTTGTACAGTATCGGATTCCCCTTTTTCAAACACCGTATGTTTGTTTACTATCATGGCCTTGAGCGGTATGGGGTGCACGGCACCTGCCTCCACTGCCACATGCGGAATATATGCTGGGTCATGCTGCCAGTAGTAGCCATTGTGCGCCTGCGCACAGAGATAGTAAAGATGGAAGCCTGGCGCTGCGAAGCCACCTTGATCGTATGGAAGGGTAATTATCTCCCACTTAAGTTGAGGTTTCTTACCTCCCCAGGCTAGTGTGATCAAAAGGGAGCAAAGCCTATCGAAAAAGTGTTGTGTTAGGTGTACCAGAATGTTTAAAAAAAGATATATAAGAAAGTGGAAAGAACGCGGCCATCTTAGGGAGGTATCTCCCAGGTTGGGTGCAGTCTAGCTGCTCAGGCGCAAGGCACTCGGCGCTAGTACTTAAGCAGGGAAACAAAGCTGTTCGCGAGACCCGCTTATTCTCCTGAGGCGGAAGCCGGGAGACACACATACATTTTGCACAAGTAAAACTGTATTACAGCATCGTTTTTAAAAAACTGTTAAATTTGTGTTAAAATATTACTTTGGCCTTTGTGGCATTTTTAATCACATATTCCTCACTCGTGTGACTTTGCCGATTTAGGGCTCAGTCCGGCCTCGATCTTGGGAGGCGAAGTGGAAGGAACGCGGCCATCTTAGGGAGGTATCTCCCAGGTTGGGTGCAGTCTAGCTGCTCAGGCGCAAGGCACTCGGCGCTAGTACTTAAACATACGATCATGCCTCCGCGCAGCGGACACGCTCTGCGGACGCGCCAACATCGCGCCAAAGGAGCGCCTAAGGAAAGCCCGTCTGTGCCCGTCCGGGCCAGACCGGGACCAGGGGCCACGGATCTATCCTCTCTATTACAGGTCTGTCCCGTGATCCGGTATAGCCGTGATGATTTGCTTCATCTAAAAAAGGGCATAGCCTCTAACTGTATTACATTGGGTGCTCATACATTCACCCCCAAATCCTGTATTGGCTGCAACTACAAACTTTTCCCTGATAAGCCCAGTCGCGTTGGGAATGCTGTTGATATGTATCGATTGGCGCTACTTAATTGTCGATCGTTACCAAAACACGCGGTTGAGCTTGCCCTGCTCCTTGAGGAACGAGACCTAGATGCACTTTTCCTAACAGAAACTTGGACAAATGATAGCTCCCAATCGGACATTGTCCGCGCTTTACCCTCTAATTATGCCATGCTTAGACAAGACCGCCCTGACGGTCGGGGAGGGAGGGATCGCCATCATTTTCAGAAAAACCTTAGGATGCAGAACAGAAAAAGCCTCAATATCAGGGGCTGAAAGCCTATGTTCGCCATCTCCTTCTCCCCCACTTACACTTTCTCTGGACTTCTGCTTTATAGACCCCCAGGCCCTTATGCCCAATTCTGCAAAGATCTTTCGAGTATTGCAATAAACTACTCTAGCAATACCCCGAGTTTCACCATCTTGGGTGACTTCAACATCCACGTAGACGAGTCAGACTCGCCGGCCTGTATCAACTTGACTACTGGTCTGGAGGTCCTTCATTTGAAGCAGATAGTTACAGATCCTACACACATAGCAGGACATACTTTAGATCATTGTTATACCAATGTAAATACCCTTAGTTATGATAACGCTATCAGGGTTCCTTGGTCTGACCATTTACTACTGCTTTTTTCTATGCCCTCTCAGAAACGGGTCGAACATGCTACGCTCACAAAAAGAGTTTGCCGAGTCTGGTCCAAACTTCCAAAAGAAGCCTGGAATATTAATCTTAAAAACACCTTACCAAAAATCACTAATGACCCTCTGGAAGCCGATACGCGCTTCAACCAGTGGGTAGAGGCCTCCTTGGACCTCACACTCCCAAAGATTGAATTATCTCATAGAAGTGGTGAGAATAAGAATGCTTGGTATACGCCTGAATTGAAAACACTTAAACTTGTATGTAAACAACATGAGAGACAGTGGAGGAAAAACTACTCTGAAGCTGATAAGGCCAGCTATAAACTTGCCTTAAGGAAGTACAAACAGGAGATTAAATCCACCCAATCTAATTATTTTCAGGAAAAAATCAGCACGGCCGCTAACTCCCCTAGAGAAATTTTTACAATTTGTAAATCATTGGTCAGGCCTCCCTCCCCTATTGATGACTCCGGACAAGCACAGGTGCGGTGTGAGGAACTTGCAAAATTCTTTTTCACTAAGGTGGCTAAGATATACTCATCCTTCCAAAACACATCCACTGAACCACTTCCTTCCTCTTACATGGCTTCGACCCAACTCGTGGAATTTGATCCCTTGGATGTCCCCACTACCCAGCTTCTTCTAAACAACCTAAAGTCAGGTTCTCCGGTTGATCCTGCGCCACCTGCTATACTAAACTTGGTATCAGACACTGTTGCCCCAGTCATTCAGGAGGTGATTAATGCCTCTCTGGCTTCAGGCCTGGTTCCCTCGGCCTGGAAACAGGCTAGAGTTAAGGCCCTGTTGAAGAAACCCAACCTTAACCCGGAAGATTGGGCTAATTATTGCCCCATCTCCCTTTTGCCCACCATCAGCAAACTTACGGAGAAACATGTAAACTCTCTACTCACTGCCTTTCTGGAGGACAACAACTCCTTTCACTCCACACAGACAGGTTTTAGGAGAAATCAGGGCACCGAAACAGCCCTCGTTACAGTGGTTGAGGAAGCAAGGAAGATCGTGGACAATGGAAACCATGCTGCCATACTACTGTTAGACCTTAGCGCGGCCTTCGACACCGTGAACCATTCTATCCTGCTGCACAGGCTGGAAGAAGTTGGTGTCTCAGGCCACGCACTACAGTGGCTGCACTCTTTCCTGTCTGAAAGGACCTTTGTGGTCTTTGAAAACGAGGCTTTCTCCCCTCAAATGTGTCTTCATTGTGGTGTTCCCCAGGGTTCGTCCCTCAGCCCAACCTTATTTAACATTTACATGAGGCCTTTGGCTGAGGTGGTGCTCCCCTGGGGAGTACAACTGGTAACATACGCAGATGACACACAACTCATTATTTCACTAACCACTCAGGACGCCCCTTTTGAAAATGTCTCTACCTGTCTTAACAAAGTACGGGAATTGATGGATGAATCCTTCCTAAAACTTAATGAAACAAAAACAGAGGTGATGATGCTAGGACATAAGGCACCCACCACGGTGGAGGAATGGTGGCCGGATAGTCTTGGCCAGCCACCTAAGCCCAAAACACAAATTAAGAGTCTTGGGGTGTGGATGGACCCAGCTCTTAATTTCTCAGTACAGGCCCGTAAGGTAGCAGCCACTTGTTATGCACTTATTAGGCTTCTTAGGAAAATCATTAGACTCCTACCCTTTGAAGCTAGAAGGATCTTAGTACAGACGTTGATATTGTCACGCCTAGACTACTCCAATGCACTATATTTAGGTACTCCTCAAGGGACAATTAAGATCCTGCAGACCGTGCAGAATTGCGCTGCACGTATGTTGCTGAACGTCCCACTGAGAACTTCTGCCAAACCTGCACTCCGTCAGCTGCATTGGCTCCCAGTGCAACAGAGGATAGAGTTCAAGGCTCTGACCACGGTCCATAAAGTAGTAAACAAATTAGGACCTGCACTGATTCAATCAATGTTCTGCCTGTATTTCTCCGGTCGGGAACTAAGATCTAACAATAAGAACTTTTTGGCGGCCGACGCTTCTCTTTACAGGCCACAAAACTGTGGAATAATCTTCCACACCACATCAGAAAGGAAGGAAACCATCTTAAATTCAGGAAGATGCTGAAAACCCTCCTGTTTATCTAGACTCTGAGAATGAAAGTTGGTCTAAAGCGCTGGGATGCCCCCGGGTAGCCATGCTCTATACAAATACGTAATCATTCATTCATTCATATAAAAATCACGGGAGAACCACCATTTTCATCAGCGCTATTCGATCCGCAAAGGACAGGGGCAACTTAATCCAGCGATTTACCTGTCCTTTAAGTCGTGTGATGGACGTGCCTAAATTAGATTGTATGACAGTCTGAAGGTCCCCGTGTAGCCATATTCTTAAATATTTTACAGTATCTGTACACCATGCTAGGGGATATTCCATGTCGAACTGTTGCGTACAGTCCGTGAGGAGCAGTACAGTCGATTTGGACCAGTTGATAACCAGGCCTGAGAAACGTTAAAACCAGACACATTCCTGTATAAGTTGTGCAAGAAATCCTGCCGGTTCCCGGACATACGACACCATGTTGTCTGCATACATGGAGACTGCAAGTGGACGTTGCAAAAAACGGAAGGCCGTTTGAGCATGGCGCTGTCTTCAGATACAGGCTAAGGGCTCATGTACAAGAGCAAATAACAGCGGCGACAGTGGACAGCCCTGCTGTGTTCCCCATTGGATAGGAATCTTCTCTGATAGCTGCCCATTGATTCTAACCCATGCTACTGGATTGGTATACAATAACTTTATCCAATTAGTAAAAACAAATGGAACTCCCATGCGATGCAGGGCCGTGACCATTTATGACCAGGATATCGAATTGAACGCTTTTGCAGCGTTGAGTAGCACTGCTACTGCCGGTAGCGTGGGTTCCAGTACATGCATTACTGCGAACATTTGCATAAATTATGTGATGTAGATCGGGTGGGAACAAATCCCGATTGGTCTGGGAGCACCATAACAGGAAGGAGTGTTGAATGTATTGTTAAAGTGGGAATCCCCCCATCCAGTGCCATAATCGTCCATTTCCTACTACCTTTCTCTGGGCACTTTGACTGCCTAATGGAACCCCGACCTTCCCTACTGCAGAATGAGAACAGATGCTTGAGTAAGGTGTCTATGGCTGACATAAGGAGCGCCCTGCTTGATTCAAAACCAGTAATCCCAGATTCTGCTGTGGAGGGGAAGTCATCCTTAGTTCTTGGCTTAGGAGGGTGGCTGATTTTGTAAGTCCTCCACTGGAGTCTCGTCA
Organism: Lissotriton helveticus; assembly: GCF_964261635.1. Classification (NCBI taxonomy): domain Eukaryota; kingdom Metazoa; phylum Chordata; class Amphibia; order Caudata; family Salamandridae; genus Lissotriton; species Lissotriton helveticus. The sequence goes on along the minus strand of NC_136065.1, from coordinate 16,857,380 downwards.
GTCCCTATGCGCCTGACTCAGTGATTTGTTTGAGGATAAAATCCTCAAAATTCAGTCTAATCTAGTGGGAGAGAACATTTCTCCCTGTGGGTCTGAGATAGGACTTAGCCGGGCCAAGCACACACACTAAATTGTTATTTTTTTGTACCCATCTTTGGAGGAAGTGACAGCCTCTTTTGCGAAATGCAAGTCAGGGTCCCTAATTAATCCCATACCTCCTCATATCCTGAGGTCTATCTCGGATATTATTGCTCCGAAATACCAGGAACTATTTGCGATTTCCCTCCATTCAGGTGTCCTACCAGATGATTGGAAGAGAGCTAATTTTATTCCTTTTCTCAAAATAGCCAATGCCGATCCAGAATCCCTGACTAATTTTAGACCAGTCTACCTGCTCCCAGCAGCCTCAACGGTTTTAAAAAAGTTGGTAAACCAACAACTTACCACCGTTCTAACTGAGAACAACTCGACCCATCCATCCCAATCATGGTTTAGAGCTCGCCACAACATCAAGACTACATTGTTAGAGGCTTCTGAATCCATTAAGACCAGTTTGGACTCTGGCCTTAATATGGCTCTGGTGCTGTTGTCTCTGTCAGCCGCATTTGGTACGGTCGACCATAACATCTTGCTGCACAGGTTAGAAAATCTAGGAGTGGTGGGCTCTGCCCTAAACTCACTGGGCTCTTTCCTTGAGAGACTAGAGCAAGGGGTCTGGACGACGCCTTATGACTAGGGAGCACAAAGGATGAAGTGGGGAGTGCTGCACGCCTCCTCCCTAAGTCCCACACTCTTCAACAATTAAATGTCCCCTCTGGCATATTTGGCTGAATCCTTTAACATCAAGGTCATCTCATAGGCGGATGATACCCAACTCCTGCTCACATAAGATGGGGATTCCATAAATGCAAAGGATGCATTTGTGCACTGTACGGTAGCGCCGCTTGAGTGGCTGAAGGCCAATAAATTGCAGTGCAACCCAGACAAAGTGGAAATCTTATTCTTTGGGCGGAATCCCCCCCCAGGATAGCTTGGAGCTTGGCCCAAATGTGTTCCCCCTCCAGCGGTGGTGGCTTGAAACCTGGGCGATAGGTTTGACACCCAACTTTCGTTTGGGGTAAAGGTGACAGCAGTCATAAAATCTTGCTTCTGGATCTTTCGCATGCTGTAGAAGTTTCTTCACTTGCTTCAGCATGATGCTCATGTTACAGCAGTCAGGACAATGATTCCTTATAGGCTAGACTAGGCCAGTTTTCTGTATCTAGGTCTCCCGGAATATCTGACCCAGCGTTGGTGCCTCCATGAGAGCAGAGGAGCATCGCCCGCCACTGGAGAGCAGGAAACAGATAAAAATAAAATGGTAATAAAACAGATGTATTACCATTTTTTTCCCCGTGCTGTTAGCAGCCAATTCTGAGGGCGGGACAGAAGCAGGAAAAAATAGTATTAATTTCAGTTTAATGTGCGCATGCCACTTTGGCCGGCTGTCTTGCGAGGGCCAGCCTGACATGCGCACATTTTACACTCCAATCCGAGCTGTCTTAGACAGCTGGACGGAGAGAGAATGCCCAGGCCCCCAGTGCTTCAAGGAGAGTCGAATCAGCATGTTTCAGTCAATCCTGGTGCTTCTTTTATTTATTTATTTTATTTATTTATCAAGGAGTTTTATATAGCGCTAGCCTGACCCGAGGTCATAGGAGCGCTTCACAACAGTTTTTTTTAGCAAGATTCATTCAATAAAGCATTATTCTACATATAGGTTCGGAAGTCCAAGTGTGCTGAGCAGCATTGAGGTAGTCCGTGAGTCCTGAGATAACCTCATAGAGTGCACGGTGTATTGGGGTTGAACCACTTAGTGGGGGTGGAGGAGCAGTTGGGAGTCAAATAGCAGGGAGGAGGTAAGTCTTAGAGCTACAATGTCTGGGAGAGACGTCGAGCAGGAATTTGCGTTTAGATGGCGGCTATCCATTCGGGAGGGAGCAGTTCAAGAAGAGGACTTTTGGGTGTTTTTTAAAATTTTGTGAAGGACCAGATAGTCCTGATACCGACTGGGATGGCATCCCAGATTTTGGGCGCGTCTCCTGCGAAGGAACGTGCAGCAGTTTTTTGTTTGCATGTTTTCCTAGGGATGAATAGTAGGGTGCTGGAGCTCCTGAGGTTCCTTGTCTGACCAGCCCTCTTGAGTTTAGCAGCCAAATACTCCGGTTTTCCTGTGTGCAGGGCTTTGTGTGTGAGGCAGGCCGTTCTGAAACTGGCACGCAGTTCGATTAGGAGCCATTTTAGTTCTCTTAGTGCTGCTGAGACGTGGTCGTATTTCCTGATTCCAGTGACCATTCTAGCTGCTGCATTGAGAGTAGTTTTGAGGGGAGCTAGATAAGATTTTGTTGTACCAGTGAGGGTGGCATTCTCATAGTTGAGTCTGGATAGCACCAGCGATTGGGTGGCTTTTTTGAGGTCGTTGGTTGGGATGAATGGTTTTAGTCTGTTAAGTAGCTTCAGGTTGACGAAGGCACTTTTTGCAGAGTCCTTGATGTGTTTGGCCATGTCGAGTTTTGAGTCTAGGGTTATTCCTAATGATTTAACGGAGTGGGTCAGAGTGTGATTGCCGTTAAGAGCATCCAAAGCTTTTAGCCATTCTGAAGTAAATGAGGAGTATTTCGGTTTTGTCTTGGTTGAGTTTTAAGTGGTTAAGCGACAGCCAATGTTGGATTTCTTTTAGAGTGACATTAAGTCTGTGAATGCCATCAATGGAGGAGGTTTCAAGATAGATCTGGGTGTCATCTCCATAGAGGTGGAAAGGGATGTTAGCATTTTTGAGTAGGGTAGTGAAGGGCTCCATGTATATGTTGAACAGTTGAGGTGAGAGCACTGAATCTTGGGGGACGTCCCTGTTAACGGGGTGTAGGTTGGAGATAAGGTTTTTTAAAATCCTTTGTGAACGGCTGTGTAAGAAGGAGGAGAACCAGCATAGGACCACCTCATCAGCTTCTACCATTACTTGTAAAGCCTTGATGAGAAGTTGGTGATCAACTGTGCCAAAGGCTGTCGATAGGTCTAGGAGAATGAGGAGGCAACATTGGTCGGTATCGAGGGATTTTTGGATGGCGTCTGTGATGTTAAGGATCGCGGTCTCAGTGCTATAGCCTTTTCTGAAACCCGATTGGTGGGGGTCAAGAAGGTGGATGCTATCCATGTGCTGAGTCAGTGGAAGACGCATTTTCAAGGATTTTGGCGCTTTAACTGTTGCTGCATTTCTCATTTGTTTTTCTGTATTTTAGTATTTTTATCTTGGTTCCCCTCTTTTTGCCTGTTTTTGCCCCCGTCTCTTCCCTCCCCGCTCCCCGCTTCCCGCCACCGCCGCTAAACCCCGCCCCTTTTTGCATTCTGTACCCTCCCCGCTCCCGCCTCCCAGCTGCTCCGCCCTCCCTCGCACTTGGCCATATATGGCGACCGTGCGACGCAGGTGAGTGTGTCCTAGTTTAGGACGCCCCCGCGCCGCACGGCCACCAGCTGCTGCGAGTGCCTCCCCGCCTGCCTCTCTGCTCGGCCAGCCGCCGCGCTCGCCTCGTGCTCGCCTCCTGCCTTTGCCTCTGTTTGCCTGCTTTGGCGCTTTAACTGTTGCTGCATTTCTCATTTGTTTTTCTGTATTTTAGTATTTTGATCTTGGTTCCCCTCTTTTTGCCTGTTTTTGCCCCCGTCTCTTCCCTCCCCGCTCCCCGCTTCCCGCCACCGCCGCTAAACCCCACCCCTTTTTGCATTCTGTACCCTCCCCGCTCCCGCCTCCCAGCTGCTCCGCCCTCCCTCGCACTTCGCCATATATGGTGACCGTGCGAACGCGCAGCGGGCGCGCCGATTGTGCGCCGAAGGCGCGCCAAAGGTAAGCCCGTCTGCGCCCGTCCGAGCCTGGACCGCGCCCAGTGCCAGGACCCCTGGCCCCCAGCGACTCCAGCCCACCCGCCGGACGTACGACGCCGCCACCCTCATCGCACTCAACGCCGGCCGAACCCCGGTATGCTACCAAGCCACCCCGAGACGCACCCACGGACCCTTCAGCTGCCGCTCCTGCAAGTTCACCTGCATCCGGACCTGCACCACACCCGAACCCACCAAGACCAAGACGAGCAACAACAGCAGCCACCTGAAGTGCATCCTGCTCAACACCCGCTCCGTCCACAGACACGCCGTCGAGCTCTGGAACCTGCTCGACACCACAGACCCAGACGTCGCCTTGCTCACGGAAACCTGGATGAACACCTCCTCAGCACCCGACATCGCCATCGCCATCCCGGACGGCTACAAGATCATCCGGAGAGACCGCGTCAACCAGACAGGAGGAGGCATCGCCATCATTCACAGGAACACCATCCGCATCACGACCAACACCGACGACACCATCGCACCCACCGAACACCTGCACTTCCAGATCCACGTCAACCCCAGGACCACCCTCAGAGGCACCCTCATCTACAGACCCCCGGGCCCACGAACACAATTCAGCGAGGACATCGCCGACTTCATCAGCCCGCTCGCCCTCCCCTCGGCCGACTACGTCCTCCTCGGGGACCTCAACTTCCACCTGGAGAACATCGACGACCGCAACACCACCACACTGCTGGAAAACCTCGCAAACCTGGGACTCAAGCAGCTGGTGACCACCCCCACCCACCTCGCCGGACACACACTCGACGCCGTCTTCTCATCCAGCAAAGACATCGCCTTCAGCCACGCCACTGGACTCCACTGGACTGACCACAGCTGCGTCCACTTCACCTTCAGAAGAACGACGATCCACCACCACCAGCAACAGGTTGCCCGAAGAAGCTGGAACAAGATCACAGCCGACCAGCTCGCCGCTTCCCTGGGTCAGCACCCTCCCGACAGCTCAGCGAACCCCAGCAAGGCCGCCGACAACCTCACGAAGTGGATCAGCAACTGCGCGGACGACTCGCCCCGTTGAGGACCCCGCCCAGCAGACCCGGCAGCAAGAAAACCCCATGGTTCACAGACGAACTCAAGACCTCCAAGAAGGACTGCCGTGCCCTCGAGAAAGTCTGGAGAAGGGAACCAACACCGGACAACATGTCCACCCTCAAGCTCGCCACCCGGAAGCACCACCAACTGATCCGCGCCACCAAGAGAACTGCATTCCAGGACCGGCTGGACAACAACGCACACAACTGCAAGGAACTCTTCAACATCGTGAAAGAGCTCTCCAACCCCAGCGCCGGAAACAACGACATCACCCCATCGCAAGACCTCTGCAACTCCCTCGCCTCCTACTTCCACAACAAGATCACGGACATTCACAACAGCTTCAGCATTCAACCATCGCACACAACGACCGCAGCACCGCCGCCCACCACCACCCTCCGCGCCTGGACTCCGATCAGCACCGATGACACCGTCCGCATGATGAACTCCATCCACTCCGGATCTCCGACCGACCCCTGCCCTCACCACGTCTTCAACAAGGCCGACGCTGTCATCGCACCCCACCTGCGGGACATCATCAACACCTCCTTCGACACCGCCACCTTCCCGGAGGGCTGGAAGCACGCCGAGCTCAGCGCTCTACTCAAGAAACCCACTGCGGACCCCACCGAACTCAAGAATTATCGCCCTATCTCGCTCCTTCCGTTCCCAGCCAAAGTCATCGAGAAGACCGTCAACAAACAGCTGGCCGCCTTCCTCGAGACGAATGGATCCCTCGACCCCTCACAGTCCGGCTTCCGTGCCAACCACAGCACCGAGACCGCCCTCATCGCTGCCACCGATGACATCCGAGCCCTAATGGACAACGGAGAAACAGCGGCCCTCATCCTCCTAGACCTCTCCGCGGCTTTCAACACTGTCTGCCACCGCACCCTAGTGCAGCGCCTCAGCAACGTCGGAATCCAGGGGAAGGCACTGGAATGGATCGTCTCCTTCCTCGACGGAAGAACACAGAGAGTCCGCCTACCACCGTACAAGTCAGAGGCCACCGGAGTCATCTGCGGCGTCCCTCAAGGATCCTCCCTGAGCCCCACCCTCTTCAACATCTACATGAGCCCCCTCCCGACCATCGCACGCCAACACAACCTGAACATCATCTCCTACGCCGATGACACCCAGCTGATCCTCTCCCTGACCAACGACCCCGCCGCCGCCAGAGCCAACCTTCACGAAGGGATGAAAGATGTAGCCGAGTGGATGACGACCAGCCGCCTGAAACTGAACTCGGACAAGACGGAAGTCCTCATCCTGGGCTCCTCGCCCTCCGCCTGGGACGACTCCTGGTGGCCCCCCGCCCTGGGCACCGCACCCAAACCGACAAACCACGCACGCAACCTGGGCTTCATCCTGGACTCCTCCCTCTCCATGACCAGGCAAGTCAACGCCGTCTCCTCGTCATGCTTCAACATCCTGCGCATGCTACGGAAGATCTTCCAGTGGATCCCCACCGAAACCAGGAAGACGGTCACCCAGGCCCTCGTCACCAGCCGACTGGACTACGGCAACGCCCTCTACGCCGGAACCACCGCCAAGCTCCAGAAGAGACTCCAGCGGATCCAGAACGCCTCAGCCAGACTCATCCTCGACATCCCCCGACGCAGCCACATCTCCGGACATCTGAGAGACCTGCACTGGCTCCCCGTCAACAAGAGAATCACCTTCCGTCTCCTCACCCACGCACACAAAGCCCTGCACGATCAAGGCCCGAGCTACCTCAACAACCGCATCAACTTCTACACTCCTAAGCGCCACCTCCGATCAGCCAGTCACGCCCTCGCCGCCGTCCCCCGCATCCGAAGAACGACAACAGGAGGAAGGTCCTTCTCCTACCTGGCCGCCAAGACCTGGAACTCCCGACCGACCGACCTGCGCCTGACCCAAGACCACCTCTCCTTCAGGAAGAAGCTCAAGACCTGGCTGTTCGAGCAGTAGCAGCACCCCCCCCCCTCCCAAGCGCCTTGAGACCCTCCGGGTGAGTAGTGCGCTCTACAAATGTCATTGATTGATTGATTGATTGACGGGGACATTGGAGACGGGCCTGAAGTTATTCAGTTCCTTGGAGTCAAGGCCTGTGTTTTTTTAGTAGTGGTGTGACTTGGCCAACTTTGAGGCATTCAGGTATGATGCCGGTTCTCAGGGAGCTGTTTATGATCTTGCACCAGAACGGAGCTATGGAGAGTTTCAGTTTTTTGGTCAGTTCAGTGGGTATTGGGTCAAGGATGTGAGAGGCTGGTTTGGAGGTGGAGATCAGTTTGAGGATCTCGCTTTCCGGGATGGGATTGAAGGACTTCCAGGTCTTTGTGGGGTGCTTGGGCATGCTATCTACTGTCACTGGGGGCAGGCTTTTTGTAGACGGGGTTGATTTTGATGTCCAGTGAGAGCTCAATCTTGGTGATTGTTTCTTCGAAGAAGTTGGCAAAGTTTTTACACAAGTCCTTGGAGGCCTGTAGGGAGGATTCTGGGGGTTTGGAGGTTTGTTGCCTGATGATTTTGAACAGTTTGTTGGGCCTGTTTTTGCATTGTCTAGGGCAGCACAGAAGAAGGTGGATTTTTTGCTGCTGATATGTTTTTTGTATTTCCTTCAGGCTGCTTTGAGTTGTTCGAGTAGTCTTGAGATGGGGTTGCTCCTCCATAGTCTTTCTGTGGCTCTTACTTGTCTTCTTTCGTTGTTAAAGTCTGTGTTGAACCAAGATCTGGATGGGATGTTCCTGGTTTTTTTTAGTTTCAAGGGGGCTATTTGATCTAGAATGGATGTCATGTTTGTGTTGTAGTGGGAGGTGAGTTCTGTTGTGGATAGATCATCCGTGGAGGCAGTGAGGAGAGAGTTAACCATTCCCTCTAGGTCTGTCATGTTAATTTGAGTGAAGTTTCTAGTCCATTTCCGAGGGTCTTGGGTGGGGGGTTTAGGTGTGATTGGCTGAGTGAGGTGGAAAAGGATTAAGTGGTGGTTGGACCAGTCCACAGGCAGGGTGCGTTCTATCGCAACAGTGTCGTGCTGGGCGATAACGGCGTCTAGGATTGTTCCTTTGTTGTGGGTTTCCTGTAAGCAGTGTTGGGTAAGGTTGTTGCTGTAAAGCAACTCCTTCAGGTTCTGGATTAGCAGGTTATTTTCTTCATTCCAGTGTAGATTGAGGTCGCCCAGAATAAGGTTGTTCGTGTCTCGGAGTCGAAAGTAATGCCACTTGTTGCAGTGTGCCACTTTTTTAACCTAAATGCTATGTGCCCATCCACACTTGCACATGAGGTCTGTCCCTGAGATAGCGTTCTGCCCTCCTGGGGAGATGTGCAAAATGACTCCCAGGGAAAGAGACAATGGAGACCTGTATGGGAGAACGGTGTTACCTCTCTATGATAGGAAGCCACACGGGTTCCAGCCCAAAAGATGAGCTACAAAGGAGGAGCAGCTTTTGAAGGGCAATTGGTGAACACATGGGAGAAGAGCTGCTCTACTGTTGAGGTAGACAGTCTGGCACTCGGGAAAGAGCAGGGAAACCAGTTGCCAAACCCGTTTTCCAGGAGCGTGTTTTCCCCTTGTCAGCCACACCTTTATGCTGGGCTAGGGAGCTTTCTACAGGAAGAGCGGGGTTCTGCCATGTTGGAACTGGGCAGAATGGTGCATTGTGGAATTGCCAGGTGCCACACTTTTCTTGAAGTAATCAACAGTAGGCTAGCCCATTGACTACCAACCACATTTTACTCTGAGAGCATTTTCTGAGCATAAAAAGGGCACCCCTGGCACCCAGCACGTAGATCTTGCTGGATGGAGAAGAGGTCTGAAGAAGGACTACCCTGCTGCATGAAGGACCCAGCGAAGAGAGGCTCCACCAACCTGTCTGCACCTGCTGAAGCTGATGCTAGCAAAGAGAGGGACTGTGCCTGCTGTGTCCTGCTTGTGGAGAAGTCATCTCCAGAGCCCAGCTGAAGGAAGAGACTCCAAGGGTCAGTTGGCAGGCCTCCTGTTCACAGTAGAGGGCCACAACAGATAAAAAAGCTGGCTCGGGCAAGTTGGGAGCCCAGATCTTCGCATCACTGCCACTTGCCACTTGCCACTGTACAGCACCAGAGCACAGGACCTGGCGTTTGACATTACAGCTCAGTCTGCTGGACCCAGGAGAGTCATCAGAGTGCCACTTGGTAGTCCAGAAGGCAAGTTTCCATTAAAGAAGGATCCTGCTGTAACCAGGTAGTCACCTAAAGTTACAGGAAGTAACTGCATTGATACTTGTCTATGTTTTTCCTGAAAAAGTTTCTAGGTGTCAAATTTGTTGAATTTTCCAATGCTTGTTCGCAGTTAAGTAAAACTTGCATATTTACTGTACCTTGTAAATCCTGTATCTCTGAAACCCTCCGGCGAATCTTTTTTCATTTTGGTGTCTAAAAATACATAAATATACACTCTATTTTTATAAATTGGTGTTGGATTTCTTGTGTGTAGAATTACTTTCTTCTTTAATAGTTTTTGGACTGTTTAAATGTTTTACACTTGTTCCTTTGTGTGTGCCTTGCTGCTCAGAGCCCCAGATACCCAGAGTTAAGCTAAGAGTTTCCCAAAGGAAACCTAAGGGTCCTAAAGGGGTTGGTAGTGTATTACATGGTGAGATTGCCCATCCACACCATATAATACAGCCCATCCTCACATTGGTGTACCATAGCCCACAGATCTACAGATTTACAGGAACCTTTGCTCGCAGTCCATGAGTCGCGCAAGCACAAAGAACATCTGATTTACAGATACTCGATTATAGAGACAATACACAAGCCTATACACAACAGATCCACATGTAGTCTCACACAACCCACACAGACAGCACCCAGCAGACACACAAACATAGAGAGAAAGAATAGGTGCACATGTAGATAAAAGGCTTTATTTGGTTCTGGGGAGATTCCAGCTTCATGTTCAATTAACATGTAATGTAAGCTGTACTTATAAAGCGCACTGACACCCCACGGGTATCCTGGCACTGAGATTACGGTACATTCCACTGTGCGCAAATAGACCCATACCAGAAAGAAAGTAATCAAAGCTACAACTAGGCTTCACTATACCCTAGGCAAGAGCCATGTTTTCAGCTTGCCTTCCTGCAGAGGAATTAATGGTTGACCCTGTTGCCTCCTTGATCTGGGGTCTGTCCTTAAAATTATTCTTTTTAATGACTGATGGGTTCAATCAGGGTCTCCCTTTCTCCAGGACAAACATAGGTCGCCATTTGGATTGCCAGATCACTCCACGCACACTGCACAACAAGTACCCAGTCATGGGATTTCATTTTGCAAGTCCTCCCTTAGATGAAATTTCTTGTGTGACTGTCTGTTTCCAGTACCTCCAGAACTGTGCAGAGGCAGGAGCCCAGAGCCCACAGAGGTGGACAGCAAGTCACCACAGAGCAAACCATCATGTACTAGACAAGGAGCAGAGAGGTAGAGGGCATGGCAGTGTGAGAAAGAGAGGGAGATGGCAGAGGAAGAGCAATAGAGCGTAGCACTTACCAGAGAAAAAATGAGAGGGGGACCACAGAGAAACAGTAGACAGGTACATTTCCAGCCTGAGTGCAAGTCTCATGCCTTGACGTGCAGTCTGACCTCTTAAAGCACAGTCTCTCAGATGGTAAGTTTCATCTCTTGGAGCACTGCCTCACTGATTGTTGGTTTCACCCACCCACAAGCATCTGACGCACCATGGAATGGGGTCCCTGTGGCCACTATTGGCTCAGCGAGGAGGGCTGCATGCCCCCCTGTCCTTTACAAATATATTTTTGACATGGAGGAGAGTGTCCCCAGGGCCACTTTTGGCTCAGGGAGGGTAGCCATGTTCCCACTCCCCTTAATTTAAAAAAGGCCCACCAAATGGAGTCCCCGGGGCCCTTATTGGCTCAGGGAGGGGGCTCAGCACCACCACCCCTTAATCAAAAAAGGACCTGGGGGATGCTGTGCTCTGGGCTTTTAGTGGCTTGAGGAGGAGGGCTGCTCGCTCTATCCCCTTAATTAAAAAAGCCCCCAGGGGATTGGATCCCCAGGGCTCTTAGTAGGTCAAAAAGCAGGCTGCACACCCCTCCCCTTAAAAAACATAGGGGTATATTACCAACCAATAGAGATAATTTTTGTCTCTAACTTGTTTAGAGACAAACATTATCGCCGCAAATCGGCAATTTTTATCGCAGATAAACCTTGCTATTAGCCAGGTTTATCGCAAATGCGATAAAAAACGGCCGCAATGCATGAATATCGCTGAAAAGTCCGCGATATTCATGCATTATCGAGCAAATGCTCTTAGCCATGTTATCCACCTCCCATTGGATAACATGGCTAAGAACTGCTCAGGGCAGGTGTTAGCTTTTGGAGATATTCGCGCTTAGCGCGAATATCTCCAAAAGTTGGTAATAGGAGATAGCGATGTTAGCGACTGTTTCCAGTCGCTAACATCTTGGCACGCCCACTTTGCATGTCATTAGTGATAAATATCACTGACATGCAAAGCGGGGCCCAAGATGGTCGCTATCTCCTATTAGCTGTCGCTAACTGGTGTTAGCGACAGCTTGGTAATAGGGAGATAATTTTATCTCCGCTTTCTTGGCTTTTAAAGCCAAAAAAGCGGAGATAAACCCTCTTGATAATATGCCCCATAGATCCTGTGGGATGGGGTCCCAGTGGTCCATAGTGGGTCGAGAGAGGGGGGTCAGCACAAAAAACTAAAAGGCCCTGCGGTGTAGAGCCCCCGGGGCCTGAAGTGGCTTGGGGAGGGGAGCTGCTCCAATGGGTTGCACTCGGGCCTGGTCGCAAACAAGGTCCTACAGCTAACACCGTGGGGTGGGACTGGCTGCGGAGGGTGGGTGGCGAGGGTTGGCTTTACAAATGGTAATGAAAAATTACTTTACGTAAAAAAAAACTATAACTATAACTTGTGTCCTGAGGTAACTATAACTCGCACCCTCGCCAAGCACAGCTAAATGCCCCACATATCACATCAGTCATGATTGGTTATATAACATCATTGATAACATCACTGCAACATTTGCAATGGCATAATTGATGACAAAACGTTAAGCGGCGAGGGGGTGATTTGCATTATTGACCAGGTAATATAAGTTATAGTTACTAGAGATAGCTGTATCCAGTACATTTCAATTGTTTTTTTAGTTTAAAACGTTACATTGTCACTGAAATGTTCACGTAACTATAACATCACTTTAACCTTTTTCAGTGAATATACAGCAATATGACTCAACTGTCAATACAGGTGCCTGTCAAATGTTTGTACGAGCTCTTTTCAAACACTGGATAACTCACTGTCCTCTGGTCCCATGTCCATGCTCCCGGTTTCATAAGAAGGAACATTTTATTTGCTCAAGCTATGAGAAGACAACAAGCCCAAGGCAGAGCAAGTCCTGGTCTGCAGGGAACTGAGAGTGAGACGCCCAGGGTGCTTTCCCAGTGGTACTTTCCAGCTCTGGCAGATGGGGCTGGCTGGGGGCCAGGCTAAGTACAGGCTGCACTGTTCAGCCAATTAGCAACGAGCGTTGCGTGACATCACTCGTTACCAGGTAAGAACATCTCCAAACAGTCAACAATTTCACTGGAGAGCAAAGGCAGAGGCCAAGTGCGAGGAGTAGTGTAGCACGACGTTATAGTCAGGGAAAGGGAGGCGAGAGAAGGGGGCAGAGGGGAGCAAGAGTCCAGGATCAGGTGAAAAGGGAGTGGAGCTGGTGACAGACAGACCAAGGGCAGAGGGGCAAGATAAATGGACAAATCACGGGCAGGAACAAGTATTGGGGATACCTGAGGCTCTCACACTGCCTCAGCCTCTGCATGTGATGCACCTGTTGAAGCAGTAGTGCATACAGTAGGCAGCCCCTACAATCCATATACATTTGTGTCTGCTCCCTCTTGCCCTTTGGCCCAGCAGTGCAGGCCTTGCCACCCATTTAGCCTCTCAGTGTGTGTGAAAATGCACCCTCCCCCCTCTCTAGACAGCCACTGTCCTCTTCCATTCTGTCTCACGCTGTTTGTGTAGGCCTGTGGGAACCTTCTAATTCTTCAAAATTCAATCCCCTTAGCCTGAGTTCTCTAGGACACCCTGGGGCAGATTTACAATGAAAGTGAATCAGTGCGAGCCGCAAGCCATTTGGCTGCGCTGCACTGAGTCACTTGCAAAGCACAGGGATACGACATATTTACAACAATATGTTGCATCTCTGTGCTTCCCCCTGCGCTGGCGCACATACTGCTGCCATGCGTCGGCGCAAGCTCCCTAGCACCATTCTGAAGGATTCCGGGGCAGATCTACACGAAAGTGCCGCAGCGCGGCACCGCAAGCCCTTTGGCTGCGCCACGCTGCGGCACTTTCAGAGCACAGGAATGCGACATTTCTACAATGATATGTCACATTACTGTGCTTTGCCCTGCGATGGCACAGAAGCAGCTGCCATGCGCCGGTGCAGGCACCCTTGCACCATGGTGCAAGGATGCCTGCGCCATGGGGAGATTGCTTTTGTGAAGGAAGGGGCCCCTTCATGCACAAAAGCAATCACTGCAGGCATTTTCCTTTTTCAATGCGTGCTGTAGAATGCAGCACACATTGAAAGAGGAAAAAAACGAGGAGAAATGAAAACTTTTCTCCTCGTTTCGCTTGCCTACGCCACCCCTATGGTGACACAGCAAACTGACGCATTTCCAGGTTTACGATTTCTCGTAAATCCGGAAATGCATCAGTGGACATGGGTGTTGCCTGGCAACACCCACAGAAACACCCATGTCCCGCCCCTAACATGCAAAGTGTTGCGTGAACAGGGGCGATATTTACAAGCACAGATTAAGTCACGCAGGGTGACCTTACCTGTGCTTGTAAATATCCTTTAGAAGGCTGCGCCACCGGTGCGTCATGCAATGTGATGCACCGGCGGCGCATGGGGCTTCTAAATCTGCCCCTCCCTTCCTGAACAAAAACAATCTGAAATGCAGTTTTCCAACTTCTATGTGTGCTGCATTAGCACACATAGAACTTGCAAAACATCATTGTTTTACTGATTTTTTGCGTGCAGGAAGGGACACCTTCCTGTACATAAACAATCACCAGAGGTGATTTCCGCTTTCTATGCGTGCTGCAAGAACGCAGCACACATAGAAAGAGGAAGAAAATCAGGAGAAATTAATACATTTTTCCTCATCCCTATGCCTCCCCTGAGAGGCGTAGCATTCACAAGCATTTCCAGAGTTACGATTTCCCGTAAATCTGGAAATGTGTCTGGTACCATGGGTGCTGTGTGTAAAGGGGCCATATTTACAACGACAGGAATAGTCACGCAGGGTGGCTTTTCCTGTTCTTGTAAATATGGGGCACTAACATGCCCGGCCAGTGTGTCACAAAAAGTGATGCACCGGTGGCGCAAGGGGCTTGTAAATGTGCCCCCCAGAGCTTAAATCCTGGCACTTGCTCTGAGTATAGCTGAATCTTCTCCCCTCTTCTCACACAGGGCGGCTTTGAATGTCAACCAGTCGAAAGCCACGCTTGGCCCCATAGTCGGGTCACATTAATGCAAACTCAGTAGGACCCATTAAACAGCCTATCATACTCTGGTGATGATAAATACACGATTAGACCTAGAGACCAGACTCATGGCTCTAGAAAAAGAAAGAGCAGAGATGCGCCTTGGACCCATCAACGGGGGCAGCAATTTAAAAAAAACATAAAAAAAGGAGGATCCTATGATCCTAAAATCCCCAAAAGGATTGTCCCCAAATATGAGGATGGTGATGATATCACCAAGTGGTTCACAAACTTTAAGAGGGCTTGTGAAGCCAGAAGGGTGAAGAAGACTTACTGGGGGCACTCCTTCGGGAACTGTTCTCTGGTAAGTGCAGAGACAGACTCCTGGCCCTTACAGGGGCAGATGCTGGGTCTTATGACCTCATGAGGAGAACTCTGAGGGATTTGGATTCAAAACTGAGGAATACAGAATTAGATTCAGGGGGCTCACAAAACCCCAAACCAATCCTGGATTGACTTTGTTGACTACTCAGTTAAAACACTAGGTGTCTGGTTGACTCGAACTAAAGTGCAAGATTAGGATGGTCTTTATAATTTGTTTATGAAAGAACACATATTAAGTAATTGCATTGATGAAGAGGTGCATCAGTATCTGGTAGACCTAGGTCCACTTTCTCCCCAAGAATTTGGAAAGAAGACAGACCACTGACTCCAGACAAGGGTGACTAGGACGTCCACTGGGGGGACCAAAAGAAAGGGTTTCAAAACCTCCCCAGAGGAAAGACAGTGAACCCCTTATAGATAAAGGTAAGGAGTCCCAGGTAGCCCCCAAAAACATGTCCAGGAGGGTGGGCGTAAAGACACCTCACAAACTAAAACAGGGTATCAAGGTACGAATTGGGATCCCAACAGGGTATGGTGTCACAACTGTCAAAAGGCAGGACACCACACCTAGCTGTCCTAAAACCAAAGCCCCTAGTGTAGCTCTAGGGTTGCCAGTGTAGCTGGATGGTATTCCACAGATGGGGAAGTTCTCCGAGCCTTCAACTGGAAAATGGGCCCAAAAGGTGAGTTGAAGATTCCAGAGGGAAGTAGACACTTCCACCACCTACTGGTGAAAGGAATCCCAGCCACCTCCCTGAGAGATACCTGTGGCTTTAACATATGCTTTTCACAATAAATATGTCAACTGTGCTTCAAGTAGGCGTCGTAGAAGTGACGCAGTGAAATCTTGTAGATTTCACTGCGTCACTGTTACGAGGCTTTCTTGCATCGGAACACTCACCCTGCATACATTATACCTTATGCAGGTATAGGTATAATGTGACACAGGGCTTTACAACGTGATGCATCTCACTAGATGCATTACGTTGTAAATGTGTCGCAATGTGGTGCATTGTTTACGACGCCGCTGAGTCACAAAAGTAACCAACAGTGGCGTAAAAGTGTTGCAAGGGTACTGTAAATCTGCCCCCATGGTTTCGTAATTTGGCTCACTAATGTGTGTATTCATGTATATGAGAGGTTTTATTGGGTTTACAGTCCTCCTTGGTCCTGTGGAAGGAGTAAGTATATCACGGATCATACTCTACGTATGATTGGGGAGAGCTGGTTTGGCTGGCTTCAGTAGCAGCGTTCTCACTTACCTATGCATAGGCTGATTTTGACGGTAGATATACATTACTTCAGGGTATGCAGGATGGAAGGCCCATCTTTCTGATCAACACATTTGCTCCGTATAGGTATGATCTACCCGTTTTTTTTTACATACAAGATCTGGCTAGCCAAGATGTGGATGTGCCCCTGCTGGGGTTAGGGGACTTCAACTGTGTATTAGATGGGGAACTAGACAGGCTACCCTCTCGCCTGGGCACAAAACCGAGATGCGGGAGGTGATGCACAATTTGAGGCTTTCAGATACCTGACGTTCACTCCTACCCCTGCACAAGGTGTACACATGCCATTCCCTTACCCAAAATACTTTTAGTAGACTGGATAGAGTATTGATAGCTGGGATTCCCCTTGATGAGTGGGTGACTGTTGCATTTGGCTAGGTTCTTGCCTGATCACACCCGCAACAGTTGCATGTTGAAGTGGGGTTGAACTGTGGAGCAGAACCTGATCTGGAGATTCCCTGTGGATGTCCTGTCGAATGCGGTGGGTAAGGAGGCGCTGTCTCAGGTGCTGACTGACAAAAAGGGGCATATTTGGGGCACGGCACATTGTAGGTCCCCCGAATGAAAAGCCATGAAGGCCTTATTGCAGGGGCAGTGTATGAGGCTGATGTGGGGGGTTCAACAACAATTGTAGAAGAAACTGCATTTTTTTTTATTTAATGCGATTTTATATAGCTCAAACTTTACCCGAAGGTGTCAGAGCACTTTACAAAAGGACCAGTTACATTATATAAGGATTTTGGAGTACATGAGTTACTTAAAAGATACAAACTCTAAATTCACATAAGAATAGTAGTAAGTACAAAAGCCTACTACAGATAGTAGTGGGTAGAGTTACACATATACAGTTGTAGAATCACTCGATATTACATTTTAATAAAAGTAGAAGCGGTAAGGGTTGGAGAAATAAAAATACAAATTTACAAAGTATGATATTCTCGCCAATGCTGGGATGGGAGCTTGATGAGGCTGGTGTGGCTGAGTTGCAGGTGCGGTACTTGTCTGCTCCGAAGAGCGGAGACTTGTGTTCATCATTGAATTGCGGACACATGGTACAGGTTGGATAGGTACTCTCTGAAGCTGTAACGTCAGAGGTTGCATCGTGATGGTGATAAGTCAGGTAGACTTTTTGGCCTGGATTTTGCTTAGGGAGATGGCTGCTACCAATATAACAGATGGCATGACGGTGACTTTTCAGGCTACCGTTGTGGGCACTTTTCGGCATCATTTGGAGGAGGGAGGTCTATAGGTATAGTCACCAGATTTTAAGAAGCAATAACCGGGACGCGTGACAGTCATAAAAGTAGGACTAAACTCTTTTGTGTTACTTTTATGTCTGGCCTGTCCCAGTTTTTGCATAGCCATGTAAATGCATGCATGCATGTATGGGTGCGTGTTCGTGTGTGTGTGGGTGTGTATATATATATATATATATATATATATATATATTCACTGAAAAAACCATAGGTTTCAGGCCTGATATACTTAGGAATCAGCATTTAAAAAACCTTTGAAATTCACTGAAAAACCATATGTTTTAGGGGTGTTATAGTTAGGAATGAGCATTTAAAAAACCTTTGAAATTTACTGAGAAACCAATAGGTTTTAGGGGTGTTATAGTTAGCTGGACATTTCACTCATACAAAACCATTCAAATTGCTCTGATATAGTTAGTTGTACTCACTATAACTCACGCGCCCGCAATCCACTGCTGATGATGTCACATATTACATCACTGATGACATCTCAAATGACATCACTGATGACATTATCCAGTGACTTTGGTTTGGTTCGTTATTTAAATATGTATTATATATATAGCAATTTGCATTGAAGAATGAGTGGATATATAAATATCTGGGTGACTAAACTGTGTGAATATCTGTATCACTTTGTCAGTTGTTGTGTAAACTGCTTCTCCAGTTGGTTACTAGCTATGTGAAAGTCTATATTAGTTATTGATTAGTTAACTGACTATTTGTATGGGAGAGTGAATGTGTGTGTGGTTCAGTGGGGGGGTGACTGCCTAAAGATGTGTGAATAGTTGATTCAGTAGGTATATGAGGTTAAGACTACATGTTATAACAGTTGTTTGGGTGAGGGAATATCTTTATGGGTGTGGTGATGAGAAAATATATCTCTCAATGGTACATGTCCAACAAACTAGAAAAATAAAAGGCAGTGTATGTGTCAGTTGTTGTATATAAATATGTATACATAAGACTCAATGAGTGACTGTATGGGCAACTGTATCCTTGTAATAGTGATTTTATTACACACTAAGTATGAGTTACTATCTATATGTATAGATTAAGTGGTGTTTGTATATGTGTGTAGCTAAGTAAATGTAAGTATGATCCATTGTTTGCATAAGTGAGTAGGATGACTTCATAAGTGAATAGGATGGGTGCTGGTGTGTAATGTCGATATAGGTGTAAAAGTATATTTGATAGTGTTCTATTGATCATTGACAGCATGTATGAGTGAATCTGTAGGTAGGTAATTAGATGTGTGTATAGATCTAGGAATCACTGAGTGGGTTTTTAGAAACTTGTATTGGTGTGTCAATGGATTCAAATATGGTACTTTCTATTTTACAGTGAGTGATGAAAGGTTATACTAGTGTATGATGCGGTGTAACTGATTGTATCGTGGATGATGTCATCAGTGATGTCATTTGAGATGTCATCAGTGATGTCACTGACCATGTCATGAATGATGTAATATGTGACATCATCAGCAGTGGATTGCGGGCCCGCGAGTTATAGTGAGTACAACTAACTATATTGGAGGAATTTGAATGGTTTTGTACGAGTGAAATGTCCAGTTAACTATAACACCCCTAAAACCTATGGTTTTTTCAGTGAATTTCAAAGGTTTTTGAAATGTAAATGTAAAAATGTAAATCCAGTACATGTTTAGCGCACAAATCACCTCCGAAGGGGTATCTCGGCGCTGGGGGCCGTTGGGAAGATTAAGCGAGCTATTGCTCAGAGTCGCATGGTGCTGGGCAGACCCCTGCTGACGGAGCCGGGGATCGAACCATGATCCCCAGCATCCAGCGTCAGTCGCCCTGTCCGCGGCGCCACACATCAACCACTAATTCCTAACTATAACACCCCTAAAACCTATGGTTTTTTCAGTGAATTTCAAAGGTTTTTTAAATGCTAATTCCTAACTATATCAGGCCTGAAACCTATGGTTTTTTCAGTGAATTTCAAAGGTTTTTTAAATGCTAATTCCTAACTATATCAGGCCTGAAACCTATGGTTTTTTCAGTGAATTTCAAAGGTTTTTTAAATGCTAATTCCTAACTATATCAGGCCTAAAACCTATGGTTTTTTCAGTGAATTTTGAAGGTTTTTTAAAAGCTAATTCCTAACTGTAACATGTCTGAAACCTAAGTTTTCAGTGAATTTCAAAGGTTTTGTAAAAGACAATTTTTAAATGTATTAATTCTTATATTTATTTTTTTAATACTGATTTACTACATTTTTTTAAACTATTTATTTTTAGATATTTTATTTTTTAAATTACATTATACATTACATTACAAAATATACTTACTCAGAATGAATTACTTTAGTTTAAATACTTTGCAAGTAGGCAATAGACTTTTAAGTACAGTAGTTACAATTGTTGCAATGGACAACACAATTTCTAACACAATGCAACATTGAGCCGAATGGGAATTTCTAGTTAAATGCAATTAGTTACTTTATGGATTACTTTTCTAGCCACAGGACTGGATCCTAGATTCAGTCCTGGGACATTTCCTGTAAACAGTTGAGTAAAAGCGTTTTGGTTACAGTAGTGATTTTTAAGGAATATTATTGTATTTTAAAAGTTGAAACTTTTTCACATAGAATTACCAATGTTATCCTATAGGAGGAAATTCACTTAGCAGGTAAGTAGTGTTATCGTTACTTTTTCTTACTCAGTGGTGGATCCTGGATCCAGTACTGGTGCATCTCCTGTAAACAGTTGAAATAATGTGTTTAAGTCATACAGGTGATTTTTAAGGAATAATTGCAGTTTGTGAAAATAGACAGCAACTTTTCTGGTGAAAACCAGGCAATGGATTCCTATGGAAGGAAATACAAGTTACTGGTAAGTACGGTTAGAAATACTTTTCAGGGTCAGTGCTGGGCTAAAAGATGCAGCACTGGGTACTCTACTGATAACAGGTGAGTAAATCGGAATTCGTTGTTCAGATGATTTTAGGTGAATATTTAAAAGTTCCAAAACTCCACACTTAGAAGAATTTCCAAGTGAAACCAGTCAATGTTAGCCTACGGAAGGAAATTCAAGTTACTGGTAAGTATGGTTAGAATTACTTTTCAGGATCAGTACTGGGCTCAAAGATGCAGCACTGGGTACTCTACTGATAACAGGTGAGTAAATCGGAATTCGTTGTTCAGATGATTTTAGGTGAATATTTAAAAGTTCCAAAACTCCACACTTAGAAGAAATTTCCAAGTGAAACCAGTCAATGTTACCCTATGGAAGGAAATTTACTTAGCAGGTAAGTAGTGTTATTGTTACTTTTTCTTACTCAGTGGTGGATCCTGGATCCAGCGCGGATGCATCTCCTGTAAACAGTTGAAAGAATGCATTTAAGTCATACAGACAATTTTTTAGGAATATTTCTAGTTTGTGAAAATAGACACTTAGAAACTTTTCTGGTGAAAAGCAGACAATGGATTCCCATGGAAGGAAATACAAGTTACTGGTAAGTAGGGTTAGAATTACTTTTCAGGATCAGTACTGAGGTCTCTCCTGATAACAGGTGAGTAAATCGGAATTCGTAGTACATCCAGTAAGCGCCACAGAGCTGCATAGCAGAAAGATATAAAAAGGGGCACGTCCTGCACCACCTCTCTGCAACGCAGCTCAGTGGCGTTTCCTGGAAGCACCTGGTGGGCTACTTGGCCCCAATGGTCCCTCAGGTTTGAAGTGGAATTTTTTCCCCAACTTAAAACGCGCAACAGGGCGTATTTGCACACATTACGTCAGGCCCCTCCCCTCCCTTCACCACTGTGTAAATGCGCCCTGTCACCGTTCTAAGTTGAGAGATTAAGTCCCCTTCAATCCTAAGGGTCCCAAAGGTCAAACTAGCCCACTAGGTACCTCCAGTAAGCGCCACTGAGCTGCGTTGCATAGAGGTGTAAAAAGGGGAGTGGCCTCTGAACACCTGTCTACAACGCAGCTCCCTGGCAAATACTGGAGATACCTGTTGGGCTATTTGGCCCTCAGGGACCCTCAGTATTCAAAGAGAATTAATTCCACAACTTAAAATGCTCCACAGGTATACTGAGGTACAAAAGGGGGTGGTGATGGACGGAGCATCTGAATCAATCAAACACTCACACCCAGTCAAAAGATCTGGGTTTAATCCATCACCGTTCTTTAGCCCACTCTGCCACCCCAGTTCAGACATGGCTATATGCAAATCAGTCTGACCCTGTGCCTCATGGGAACAGTCCAGCCCGAACTGCCAAGCCATGTCTTCCCTGGACCGGAAACAAGCTTCCGAGGACCGGTTTCTGGCATTCCAGCCGTCTTCAGCCCTGCTTGCTTGAATCCAGTGGCAAAGTGAGCAAGGGACTCACGTCTGAGCACACCCTGCCACACTTATGGCGGCCAAAAGCGGTACAAAAGGGGGTGGTGCTGGACGGAGCCTCTGAATCAATCAAACACTCACACCCAGTCAAAAGATCTGGGTTTAATCCATCACCGTTCTTTAGCCCACTCTGCCACCCCAGTTCAGACATGGCTATATGCAAATCAGTCTGACCCTGTGCCTCATGGGAACAGTCCAGCCCGAACTGCCAAGCCATGTCTTCCCTGGACCGGAAACAAGCTTCCGAGGACCGGTTTCTGGCATTCCAGCCGTCTTCAGCCCTGCTTGCTTGAATCCAGTGGCAAAGTGAGCAAGGGACTCACGTCTGAGCATACCCTGCCACAATTATGGCGGCCAAAAGCGGTACAAAAGGGGGTGGTGATGGACGGAGCATCTGAATCAATCAAACACTCACACACAGTCAAAAGATCTGGGTTTAGTCCATCACCGTTCTTTAGCCCACTCTGCCACCCCAGTTCAGACATGGCTATATGCAAATCAGTCTTACCCTGTGCCTCATGGGAACAGTCCAGCCCGAACTGCCAAGCCATGTCTTCCCTGGACCGGAAACAAGCTTCCGAGGACCGGTTTCTGGCATTCCAGCCGTCTTCAGCCCGGCTTGCTTGAACCCAGTGGCAAAGTGAGCAAGGGACTCACGTCTGAGCATACCCTGCCACTATTATGGCGGCCAAAAGCGGTACAAAAGGGGGTGGTGATGGACGGAGCATCTGAATCAATCAAACACTCACACACAGTCAAAAGATCTGGGTTTAATCCATCACCGTTCTTTAGCCCACTCTGCCACCCCAGTTCAGACATGGCTATATGCAAATCAGTCTTACCCTGTGCCTCATGGGAACAGTCCAGCCCGAGCTGCCAAGCCATGTCTTCCCTTGACCGGAAACAAGCTTCCGAGGACCGGTTTCTGGCATTCCAGCCATCTGGTATACTGAGGCACAAGATGGCTGCCAACACTTCCTGATTTTGACAGTTGTCAGCCAATTGGCATTCAGCTCGTGCACAGCAGGGTGCTTGTAGGCTGCGCTTAGGGTACGCGGACTATCTACGGATCCTCAGCGCCCATAGATATATATGTACTTTTAAATGTCATTTTCTCAGGAACTACTGAACGGATTTACACCAAATAAGCAAAAGGCATACGTCTGAACCAAGGACTACCTCTTTGCCAAATTTGGTGTAATTCCGTTCAGCAGTTCGGGCTGTAGCTGTGGCTAAAGGTCCTATTGGAAATTGCATAGGGAAAATGCGTTTTGGGACCCCCCTTTTTTCTCGGCCCCCGCTTGATGAATCATCGTGAAAATTTCAGGATAGGAGCAGACCGGAGCTGGTCAAAAGTTTGGTAAATTTTGCGCAGATTCGTCAATCAGCGCCAAAGTTATTCCAAATAGAATGTTGCGGATTTCCAATGTGTTTGTAATATAAAAATATATTGGATGTGATTATGATACTATGTTAAGTAAATAGGTTTTCACCACTCTAAGATGGCTGACACAAATGCTGCAGTGAGTCCATTGTTTGTTAACTATCACGTTTCGTTTATTTTGCACGTAAGGATTAAGTGTATTTAAATGTCCGTTTGTCAATGAAAAATCAGCCGTGACCAAGGCGATTTATCGCCGAAACGCGTAGGGTTTGCGTTGGCTTGATGTTTAAATAAACTTCTTCAAGCTTCTTGGACTCGTGAAAATTATTGAAAGGAGTGCATCGCGTACTTGATCGTACGGATAGAAAGTGATGTAATACAGGGTCACCTTGGACCCTGGTTTGCACCGATGCAGGAGTGTCCCGGTGACTCGAGGAGGTGGAAAGGCAAAATTAACATTAACCGGTTGACCGCGACGTGGAGGTGTCTAATTGCCGTAATTGCGCACTAACAGACAACTTGGACCGAAGGAGTGACATTGTGGTGAGCTGCTATGAACCAACTGTGAATGGCGGCGGTATTAATTGTGCCGCAGTAATTGTAAATGAACAAGTTATCAGTGACGGTGCCCGCAATTTCTTTTGTTTTACCTCGGAGCCCAAGTAAGTCAAAGTGTGCCATTTCTTTATTCTGCAAGATTATAAGCAGTGAAAATGGCAGCAATTATCGTATGAACATTATTTGACATTCCACATCGTAGCGTTCCCACGAGGACCCTAATAAAGTATATTAGAAGTCCTGCCGGGCTTTCAATATCACGAGTGTGTTCCCCAGTCAGGGAGTCACACCAGAATGCATTTGGAAGAATGACCAAATAATCTGGTTTAAGACTTACATCTATTAAAAAAATTTAAAAAAGCCAACTATGGAGCAAGATACAGAAGCGCGGAGAAGACTGAGAGCAACAACCATGTTTGGTAAAACAACTGAACAGATAAATGCACGTGAAAGATCAATTGCACCCACTTCGTTACACCAGAAATATTTAAAGTTGGAAAAACTGATGAGAAAGGAAATATCGAAGTGGTGGGAGGCAATTACTCTAGAGAAGTATCAGGAGGAGAGCCGAGTCCCTAGGGGCCTGAGAATCCTTATTGCCCCCTCTTATGTAGATCAAGACCCTGAATTGGCAGATGAATGGGCTGTGACTGTAATGGACTCCTCTAACCGGATGCTTACGATACTTATTAAGTTTGCGTGGAAGGAGCAGACATCTGTGTTAAAAATGATTGCTGAATTGAAAGAAGAAATTCAAAAAGAAGAGAATGTGGAGATTTTTATCAGTAAAATGGATGAGATCCGCAAGAAAATTGACAAACATGAGGAGGAAGCTATCGCAAAGAATAAAAGGAAATTATTGAGAGACAAAATAGATTACCAGTCGGGCAGAATATTCACCTTTAGCAGAAAATATGATAATGTTAATCGTAAGGCGAACACAGAAAATCCAGTATTAACCATGGCAACTGGTGGAGCTTAGAGTGACATCAGTGAAAGTGATGAATCAGAGGATGGGACTCTCTTAACTGAAAATATTCCAGTAACAACGACACATTTTTGGAAGGAATTTCGTTTAATGAACCAAACCCAGAATCAGCAAAACTGGCAGATAGATCGAGGCCAGGGACGAGGAAGGGGATTCATCAGACGAGGCAGAGGAAGAGGAAAATCTACGGGAGAAACACCATCAACCACAAACAAATCAGGAGGGGTGGATGGTGGAAAAACCACAGGAACCCCATTGGGAGTGGAGACAAGGGGTCAAAAGAAACAACGAGGGAAATGATGAACTGCAAAAAAGTGGTACATCTCTCTAATAGATTATTCACTGATGTTGAATAGGACGTTTTACATTTTGGCCTTTCCTTTTGCCCCACCACTGCATTTTCCTATCCCCAAGAAAGAATTGACTTGTCTCATTTTACTAGAAAACTAAGGCTTCGAAAGTGGCATAAACTTAAGGTTAAGAATACGTCCCATCACAACAGTAATGTTGCCTCTATACCAGTGAATGAAACAATAAATGAAGTAGAGACTCTAATTGCTTTAAAGGAGTTGGAGCTGGATGATATAGAGTCCACACCAATAAATGCATGTTTGTTAGGCTATACTGTCAATTTGAGCTGTCCCAATAACTTTAAATCTAAATCTAGTTTCAATCCTACTTTTCCCCCATGTGGTATTGATATTTTTGAGACACTAATGATTGAGGATTTGAAGGGTTTGGTAAAAAAGAAAAAATGGCATTATGACAATCTAACTAAACAACAGAGATTGGCAGTTAAAACATTACAAATTGATCAGAGTATTGTTATCCGTCAATCGGATAAAGGGGGAAATGTAGTGATTTTGAATGTGGAGGATTATATTCAGGAAGAAATTCGATAGTTGGAGTGTTCTGACTGTTATGAAAAAACATCGAAAAGTAAGGTGGAAGAATCTACTCTCTCTTACCATGAGATGCTTAAAGATTGGCATTCTAAAAAACTTTTGGAATGGGATGAATACTCCTTCTTGTTGAATCGTACACCTAGGGTGGCAATTTTATATTTGCTGCCAAAGTTGCACAAAGATCCCTTGAAACCACCGGGAAGACCCATTGTCTCTTCAATGGGCTCCCTTTTGGAGAAGACATCACACTACATTGATTTCTTCTTACGTCCGTTTGTGGAGAGTTTGCCTTCTTATCTAAAAGACTGTAGAGATTTTCTCAATAAAATCAGAGACATCATCTGGGAAGATGGTTTCTTCCTAATGACACTGGATGTTTGTAGTCTTTATACGTCCATAAAACATGTGAATGGTCTACAAGCTTGTAGACATTTTTTTAAATCCCGTTCCATCTCGTTTTTGGAACATAATGAGATGCTCTTGCGGATGATTCAATTGTGCCTGGAAAACAATTTTTTTTATCTTTAATGAGACTTTCTTTAGGCAGAAACAGGGCACAGTGATGGGCACCTGCTTTGCTCCAAGTTACGCCAACCTCTTTATGGGGTGGTGGGAGCGGCAGGTGCCCCTGCGCTATGACCAATACCACAACCATGTTGTTTCATGGCTGCGGTATATAGATGATTTATTTATCATCTGGAAAGGCAGTCATGAACAAGCAATTGAGTTAATTTCTGTTCTTAATGATAACGAGGTGAATATGCAGTTTGAAAGTACAATAAGTAAGTCCGAGATCGAATTCTTGGATTTAGAAATCAGGGTTACTGACAATAAATTAACATCTAGCCTATACCGGAAGAAAACAGCTGGCAATACTCTGCTGCATGCCGAAAGTAGTCATCCTAAAGCACTGATCCGCAGCATACGTTATGGGGAATTTCTTCGGGTGCGAAGAAATTGTAGTAGCGAGGCAGGCTTTGAACTGGAATGTCAGTGTATAAAACTAAGATTTCAGGAAAGGGGATATAGCCTTAACTCAATTAAAGATGCTTACACCAAAGCCGCCAATTTCACTCAAAGTGAGCTACTAACCCCTAAAGAAAAAGAAAATGTAGAGGATGATTACATCATCAGATACATTTCCACTTTTAACTCAAATTCTGTGACTATACGGAAATGTTTAAAAAAACATTGGAAAATCTTACGTACTGAGTCAACATTAGTGGAAGTGGCAAAGGAATCCCCGAATATAACATACAGATAAGCTAATTCCCCGAAGGATAGGCTATGTAAAAATGAGATTGTACAGTCTAAGTCAAACCTAAGGGATATCCAGGGATTTTATGTTTGCATGTTTTGCAAAGCGTGCAAATATAGTTTGAATGTTAAAAGTGTGTATTACCCATTGAATGAATCTGAAAGGAGTATTGAGAAACATCTAACATGCCTTTCTGACCATTGTGTTTGTCTTGATATGCCCATGTGCCAAGAAATATATGGGCAGTACGATGTTCCCTGCAAAAAAGCGTATCCTTGAACATATTAGGGCTATCACCAACAAGGATAAATTGTCCCCAATAGCACGTCACTTTGAAGAAATGCATCATAGTAATCGAAATTTACTGCGCTTCATTGTGATTGACAGAGTACCATCTTCAAGCAGGGGCGGGGATAGAATTCGTAAATTGCGCCAGCTGGAATCTAAGTATATCTTAGAATTGGATACGAAAATCCCTGGGGGCCTAAATTCCGAAGAGGAAATGGCCTGGTTTCTGGGAGAATGAATTCTTTGCTATATAAGACAAGTTCGATTATGCTGATTTTGTACTGTATGAATTGAGTGTTTCTCTTAGACCTCAAGCGTTCTGTTTTCTCGTGTTTTTTTAACGGTTTTTAATTCACCTGTCACTGTTTTGATAAGATGAAATTGCGCCATTCAGAATATGCCATATTATGAATCTGTTTTTCTTATAGGTTGTGTCCGACCATTGATGTCTAAAAGACTTATATTTGGAAGTGGAGAGATTTGTGATATACCCACTTGGGATTGAAAAAATACATACATTGCAGAGAAAAAATAATTTTACTGCACAGGACTTTCCCTGATACCAGAGAATTGAATATACTTACAAAACCCACTGGGGCATAATGTTTTGTTGAGAAAGCTTTAGTGGTATTAAGATTAGGGAGAGAATATATAACCCAATTGGGATTTTGATGTGATAGCCTTTCTCCCATGTGCTTGCCTGTCAATAGAAACTTTATTGATTAACTTTGATTGCAGTAGTTTGATATGTAAGAAATATCAGACTATATATTAGATGGTCTGGTTTGACTTCAAAATGAGGGAGAAAATATGTAACCCACTTGGGATTTGATGTGATAACTATTTGCCGATTGTTTTTTCCTATCAATGGAAACTTTATTGAATAGCTGTGACGGGCATGAGTTTGAGATACAAGAACCATCATTTTATATATTAGATGGTCTGGTTTAACATTAATTTAATGTTTATTACATATCTGTAGACACCATGAGATATCTACGATAATTATGAATTTATATAAGAATATTTAGAGTTATAAAAGACAGTTTAGATGGTGAAATCTATCAATATGTATTCTGGAGATTAAGAATATATAGCGCCACTTGGTAATTTGAGTAGAACAATCATTTTTGCATAGTAATGTGTTTGTAATATAAAAATATATCGGATGTGATTATGATACTATGTTAAGTATATAGGTTTTCACCACTCTAAGATGGCTGACACAAATGCTGCAAGAATGTATGACGTTACAACGCGAGATATTACAACGCATTCTGTTACAACGCATTTTTTACAACGCAGGATCCATTACATCGCATGGCATTACAACGCATGACATTACATAGCAGATGCTATTACAACGCATGCCATTACAATGTAAGTATAGGTAAGTATATCTTTTTAAAAAAAATTGTAATTAATCTAATTTAATTAATTTAATTTAATTTATTTAAATTAACTAATTTTAAAATTGTAATTAATTTATTTAAATTAATTTAATTTAATTAATTTTAAAATTATTATTAATTTAATTTAATTAATTTAATTTAATTATTTTTATTTAATTATTTTAATTTAATTAATTTAAAATCGTTTTTTTAAAAACCCAAAAAATACCCCTGTACCTCAAAACCCAAACCTAGCCCTGAACCCTTAAAATACCCCTGTACCCCAAAACCCAAACCCAGCTCTGAAACCTAAAAATACCCCTGTATCCCAAACACAAACCCAGCCCTAAAACCTAAAAATACCTCTGTACCCCAAAAACCAAACCCAACCCTGAAACCTAAAAATACTCCTGTACCCCAAAACCCAAACCCAGCCCTAAAACCTAAAAATACCCCTGTACCCCAAAACCCAAACCCATCCCTAAAACCTAAAAATACCCCTGTACCCCAAAAACCAAACCCAGCCCTGAAACCTAAAAATACCCCTGTACCCCAAAACCCAAACCCAGCCCTAAAACCTAAAAATACCCCTGTACCCCAAAACCCAAACCCAGCCCTGAAACCTAAAAATACCCCTGTACCCCAAACCCAGCCCTAAAACCTAAAAATACCCCTGTACCCCAAAAACCAAACCCAGCCCTGAAACCTAAAAATACCCCTGTACCCCAAAACCCAAACCCAGCCCTAAAACCTAAAAATACTCCTGTACCCCAAAAACCAAACCCAGCCCTGAAACCTAAAAATACCCCTGTACCCCAAAACCCAAACCCAGCCCTAAAACCTAAAAATACCCCTGTACCCCAAAACCCAAACCCAGCCCTGAAACCTAAAAATACCCCTGTACCCCAAAAACAAAACCCAGCCCTGAAACCTAAAAATACCCCTGTACCCTAAAACCCAAACCCAGTCCTAAAACCTAAAAATACCCCTGTACCCCAAAACCCAAACCCAGCCCTGAAACCTAAAAATACCCCTGTATCCCAAAACCCCAAACCCTGCCCTAAAACCTAAAAATACCCCTGTACCCCAAAACCCAAACCCAGCCCTGAAACCTAAAAATACCCAAACACCCCAAAACGTATACCTCAGTACCCCAAAACATATACTCTTATACTCATACTTATTTTTAAAAATTACTTAAATTAATATATTTAATTTATAATATAAAAAAACATAAATTAATATTTTTTTATTCATAATATTATTTAAATTAATTTAATAATATTAAATAAAATTTAAAAAAAATTATATACTTACTTATACTTACGTTGTAATAACATGCGTTGTAATAGCATCTGCTATGTAATGTCATGCGTTGTAAAGACATGCGATGTAATGGATCCAGCGTTGTAAAAGCTGCGTTGTAATAGAAGTGCGTTGTAAAAGTTGCGATGTAACGGTTGTTTCCCATGCTGCAATGAGTCCATTGTTTATGTTAACTATCACGCTTCGTTTATTTTGCACATAAGGATTAAGTGTATTTAAATGTCCGTTTGTCAGTGAAAAATCAGCTGTGACCAAGGCGATTTATCGCTGAAACGCGTAGGGTTTGCGTTGGCTTGATGTTTAAATAAACTTCTTCAAGCTTATTGGACTCATGAAAATTATTGAAAGGAGTGCATCACGTACTTGATTGTACAGAGAGAAAGTGATATATATATATATATTTTTTTAACCCATTTACAAAAGTTAGATAACAGCTGTGGCAGGCCCGCCTCCTTGTGCGCGCTCCTCCCTACTTTGTTTCCCATCTGCTGTGAACATGCAACTGACCTCCACCCGTGCTGCATGAGAGAAACAGATAATATAATAAATCACTTTGGAGGCATCTCCTGAAAGCACAGCATAGTTTCATTTCAACTTTGCAAAATGACTTGACCTTTGTCCAAAAACCTGGATATGCATTGAAAATTAGGAAAAGTGTTGGGACGCTGAGACAGTCCTCTGAAAACTGGAACTTTCCGGGGAAATCCACATATTATGGTTGATCAGACTCAGGCTTTCCTTGGGCGTATTGATCTCCCACAAGGTGAAAGGAATTTGGTTGCAGAGCTGGACTTGTACACAACCCCAGACGAGTTACGTGTTGCGCTGCGGATGCTCCCTGAGAATAAGGCACTGTGATGTGGGACAGATTCTGGTCAGAATTCTATCAGGACTTCTTGGCTGCTCTCACTCAGGGGCTTTTTGTGGTGTTCCTGGAAGCCGGAGAGTCAGGGGTTCTGCCTTCAACCATGAGGGAAGGGGATGTCTGTATGTTGCTAAAGCCCGGTGGGGGTAGGTCAGACCCAGCAGCATACTGACCGCTAACAATGATTAACACAGTTGTAAAAATGTTATGTAAACTCCTGGGCAACTGCCTGAGCCCTATAATGAGGGACCTGGTGCACGAAGACCAGCAAGGGTTTATCTAGGATGGAAACATGGGGATGTACCTGAGAAGACTTACTATGAGGAGGAAGAGTTGGGCGAGGACCTGGCGCTGGTCTCGATTGACTGGGAAACAGTTTCTGATACTGTGGAATGGGGGTACCTGCTTGAAGTCTAGGGCTCGAAAAATCATAAAAACTTCACTAGACCTGCCATTCTAGTACCTTGAAACGTCTACTCGACCTAACTGTAATGCACTTAACCTCTGTCTCTGAAAGCCGAGCAAATGTAACAAACTAACAATATTTAAAGTCATTTTTATTGCTCATTCACTTTGTGAGCAATAAAGATGCCTTTAAATATTGCTATTTTGTCACATTTTCTCTGCTTTCAGAGGAAGAGATCAAAAGTCAGTTTCTCTTCATACTCGCCAGAAAGGGCAAGTAGGAACTAAAAATAGCTCATCCTAAATAAATCAGGCTCGCAAATGTGATCGGGTTAGTGAATTTTTCGAGCCCTGAAGTCTTGCGGTTCATCGGTTTTGGGCCACACTTTCTGGCATGGATCTGTTTACTCTACACATGGTCCATCACCATGGTCTTGTTGAGGCATTGTCGGTCGGACAGTTGGGAATTGAGGAGGGGGACTCGGCAGGGTTCCAACGGTTGCCCCTATTGTTTGCCTAGGTGTTAGAGCCCATGGAAATGTGGGCCCTAAGGGTAATGTACAATTGGGTATAGAACTGAGTGAGATGCAGCATATTTTGTCACTGTAGCGGACGAGGCTCTGTTCTATCTCAGGGCCCCCAGAGACTCCCTTGGGGTCTTGCCACAACTCTTGGTTAAATTCAGAGAAGTGTCTGGTCTGAGCATTAATCGGAAAAACTGTTACTGTTTCCATTGACAGCATTGGTGGGGATCCCAGTTGCTGCCTCCATGATATTGGGCTAAGGTGGGAAAGTGACCGTTTTCAGTATTTGGGCATGATGATTACTCATACGAAGGAAAAACAGTTGCAGCTGGGAGGGTGCTGGACTTGTTGCGCTCTTCAGTGGCGTTTTGGAACACTTCGCCTCTGTAGCTCATGAGTCGAATAGCTGTCGATAAGATGGTGCTTCTCCTGTGCCATCGCTATACTATACAGAATTCCCTGTGCCCCTTGACTGCTAGGATGTTCAAGCAGCTGAATGCAATCCTTACCTCCCTTCTTTCAGGGGTTAACAAACACAAGGTGGCCCGTGCCACTTTGATGAGGAGTTATGAGGAGGGAGGGCTAGAAGAGGTGCAGCTGGACTACTACTATTTTGCAACCCATATGCAGCACGCTGCCAGATGAATAGGTGATGGCAGTAACTGAGAGAAACGGTTGCTGGCGGGGTTAGTCGGGGCGGACCTTCCGGTGTTGCTGGTGGAGGGATCTGATATGTCTATGGAACTGCCATATGTGGCTCATAAGAATGCATGCGTTTGGGAGCGGCTGGTGAAGGTGGTGCTTAGAGGGCACCTTTTCACTGGGGTTGTATGTTGGAAACACACCACACAGGCCTTTCAAATGCGTTACATTGACTTGCCTTAGGGAAAGCTGTTGTACTTAAAGAAGTCCTTGAGCCAGGTATATATAACAAGCTGGATTTAATAAAGCTTAGTTCCAAGTTAGGTTTCAAGTAAATAAGTAAAGATGACAAAAGCCCCACCAGGAGCAGCCTCCCTGCTGCTCAGCCTGCATCCACCAACTGCCCCTCCACACAGCTCCAGACCCCAGCATCCCGTGACATCACACACATCCAACATTCCAAACATCAGCCAGTACACCAGCACTCACTCTGGCTGAGCAGTAGGAAAGAGACAAGTAAGTTATAACAAAAGCGCTGGACTCTGAATAATATATATAATATTTATAATTTACTAGTCCAACTCCAGTCTGTGCAGCAGTAGAGAAAGTGTTGGACTTGAACTCTAACATCAGTCCAACAACGCTTTCCCTAAGGCACGCCATTGTAACAACTTGCGTGGTAAAGCAATGTGTTGTAAAGACACATTTGTTGTTCGGAACGCTCTGTAAGGCACAGCGTGTTTCGAGCCGCGCTGTTAAGGCTGTTTTGTTTCACCGGAAACTACTGATATGGATTCTTGGTCCCTGCCGGTGTATGGAAGTCAATATGTCCTATCAGGCATGGTATGATGGGGGTTATGCTTTGCTTGGGGATCTTTATCCCGACAAGCACTTTATCTCATTCAAGAACGCGCAGGTTGAATTCAGGGTGGGAACCGGTCACTTTCTTCATTACCCAGGCCTGGCAGAGTTCGCTAGGGAAACTTGGACAGCATTCCCTATGGCACCAACGGCATCCAGCACGCTAGGTTGCCATGCTGACCTATGGCTCTGGAAGGCACTTAGTGTCATTGCTTTATAAAGCCATAATGGCGGATGTCACCGATCAGCCTCTGAGAGCCCGGCAGGTGTGGGATTCTGACTTGGGAGACACAATCTCAGACCCGGACTGGGCATGAGTATGTTGCGTGTCCAGGACAGTCTCCAGAAATTCTCGCTTTCAATTGATACATTTTAACTTTCTCTACCATACGTATGTGACGCGCCTGGCTTTAAGTCAGATATCCTGGGATCGATCATCTGCCTAAAACTGATGCAGCTATTTGGAGGCGGATTTTAAGCAAATGGCCTAGGAATGCCCACCTGTGCGAGCCTTCTGGACCCTGGTGGATGGTAAAATTACTTTCACCATGGCACTGTAGGGTACTCTTACACCACAGTTCTGTCATCTGGAGAACATTTGCAGACCCAAGGGTTGGAAAATAGCTTACAAGTTTAAACAGCTGGCATTGGTATTGGCCAGGAGGCGGGTGGCTATCCCCTGGATGGGACAGAGGACCCCGTTGGAGGATCTCTGGAACAGGGATGTGGCTGAGTGGTTGTTGACAGAGGAGGAGGGATGAAAAACTTCAGGGTGACCTCGAGGCTTGGGTGGCCTTAAGTAACACATTTTTGTACCCTGACGATATGCAATTTAGTGACAAGAGTAATGACACTGAACTGTAAATGTGCCACTAATTCTCCTGTATCTGGCTTCGGGTGGACAATCTGCTGGGTCACTTTTATGGTACAAAGTACTTGTCTCCTGTAAAATGCTATTGATCTAACAACGGACTGTCTTATAGGGGGATTATATTGTGCTGTGACCCTTGTTGAAAATGCTGCGGAGTTGGTTGTTGTTGATGACATGAAAATAATAAAATATAATTTATCAAAAAGAAAGCAAGTGGGCATTACTTATTGTGAAGAACATGTGTTAAAGGTAACGGCCTTTTAAGGGTGTGTAGTGATGAGGTTCGTAGCCAAGATGTAGTTTTAGGTAGATTTATTAAGTTCAGTTACAGGTAGATGAGTTGTAGAGATGCAGCAGTGAGTAAGTAACCAGATAAAATACAACACAGGTTACAACAGGGTAGATTGTTATTACACTGTGTTAAAGCCTGTATGCAGGTATTTTCTTACATGGAATGTCACGGAAACCATGGGAATAGATGATTTGCACTATGGTATTTCTTATTAGGGTCTTTTAGTCTGGATTTTATATTGTTTTGATATCTGCCTTTTGTAATTGTCTTATGGTATACCTGATTATGGTGGTGTTTCTAATATGTTTAATTTCACAATGCTTGTGGGTATACAATATGTTTTTGTCCAACTACTCCCCCCTCCCTCCACCCACTTCCCGGTCTGAAGCGCTAATGTTGCAAAGTGAAACAACTCCTCCCCCTCCCACCACCCACTTCCCGGTCTGCCATCCTGACACCAACTGTCCATCCTAATCTATTTAGACTATTGTCTCTATGTGTCCTTTCTTAATGTTGTAAAGTGAACCAACTCCTTCCCCCTCCTTCCACCCACTTCCCGGTCTGCCATCCTGACACCAACTGTCCATCCTAATATATGTAGACTATTGTCTATATGCGTCCCTTGAATTTGTTGCGCAGCAACCAAATCGATAGGGTCTGTTCGGGTTGCAAAGTGAACCAACTCCTCCCTCCACCCACTTCCCGGTCTGCTATCCTGACACCAACTGTCCTTCCTAATATATGTAGTGTATTGTCTATATGCGTCCCTTGTATTTGTTGCGCAGCAACCAAATCGATAGGGTCTGTTCGGCCTTTCGACAAAAAACACGTGCATTTTGGACATTCGCGTATTCAAATCCAACGTTTTGTATATATAAACACGCGCTAATGTTTCAAAGTGAACCAACTCCTCCCGCCTCCCTCCACCCACTTCCCGGGCTGCCATCCTGATGCCAACGATCCATCCTAATATATGTAGACTATTGTCTCTATGCGTCCTTTCTTAATGTTGCCAAGTGAATCAACTCCTCCCCCCTTCCTACACCCACTTCCCGGTCAGCCATCCTGACACCAACTGTCCATCCTAATATATGTAGACTATTGTCCCTATGCATGCGTCTATTGTAGTTAATGCACAGCAACCCAATTGATAGGGTTTGTTCGTCCTTTAGATTAAAAACATGCGCGTATTTGACACACGCGTATTCGAATCCGTTGTGTATATATAAACACGCGCTTATTCGAATTCAATGCTGTGTCAAAATTTCAAATTAATCGTTGAAGAACTTTCGTAGATTTAAGATTTTTATCAAACACACATTGACATTTTTATGTCTGTTTGTGCTTTTGATTAAAAATACGTGCGTATTCGACACACGCATATTCGAATCCAATGTTGTGTATATTAAAACATGTGTGTATTCGAATGCAACGTTGTGTCAAAATTTCAAAGCAATCGATGAAGAACTTTCGGAGATTTGAGATTTTGAACAAACCAACAGTTACATTTTTATTTATATAGATTTCTTTCGACTACACTACAGCTCTGCAGAGAGTGCTAAGGGGTCACTTGCTTGCCGCTCATTTCAGCTGCTGTGAGCCATGTCACATGTGGCTACTTCCTCTAAAGCAAAACAACCAAGATGGAATGCTGTTGTCCATAGTTTGTCACTGTTTTACCATTCCACGACGGCCAACACATTGGTTGTAAATGTGGAGGCCATGTTAGAACTTTAAAACACTGATAGACTATTTATAATACCTCTGCAAGCTGGACAGCCGCTGCTTTGTTTAGTTTTGTTATTGCAAGCATATACTCGCTGTGTTTAGATGGCAACATGTTTTCTTTTTTCTACTTCTATTCTTTTAATTTATTGTGCATAGGTTTTTGAATTTTTTAAATTTTTTTTGCGATTGTGGCAGAGGGTAAATGCAAGATTGAGTCAGTGGATGGATAATTGAAAACTTGAGTGCAAAGATGAGTGGCAGAGTACAAGTAAGTACTTTTAAATGCCTTAACACATCAGTGACCCAAGAGACACTTTCATTCATAAGCCCAATCTATTGGCATTGCCAATGTTTGACATGCTTTTGTCATTTTCTAGATCCCATTGTTAACACAGACTCAGGTCCCCAGTGATTAAAAACTGCCTTTGGAACCTGGTGCTACTTGTCTGAATCTCCTCATGCCTTTTCAGGTCATAACAATAGCTATGTATTTTTTGGCTCAATTACAATATTCAGGAATCTTATTGTGCAACCCACATTAGACAAGGAAGTGAAACATACAAAAATAACAACCATGCTTGAGTGCGGTCAGTCGAGAAGATGCTGCTTCACAACAACAAAAATCCCCTAACGCCAAACCCAGGACGCCCTGGCACATATCCATCTGGAGCAAAACAAGCCTCCGGATAAGCAATCAGAAGAGAGGAGACAGAGCCATAGCCTGTGCCAGGGAGTGTGGTGTTTTTTTTGGCCTATTGCTGGAACACTCAGATGATGCTCCAAATGCACCCCCTGATGGATAACAGTGTATTACATTTAAAAATATATCCTTATTTGTTATTTCACCAACACACCGTCTGTTACACAGCATCTTTGTGAGTATCAGGGGCTGGCCAACTAGACCAGCCACGCAGGCATCTCAGAGACTGCATCTCCACTCCCAGCTGCGGTCAAGTCTGAGGGGAGATGCAGTCTCTGAGATGCCTGCGTGGCTGGACTAGTTGGGCAGCCCCTGATTTTGCTGGTACACTCACCTGCCCCCTCTTACATTAGTGGGTGCCCAGGGCTGTGTTGTGTCCACTCAGCGCTTCCAGCATGGTTCCCCAGTATTCTAGGGGGCAGATTTACAATAAGTGGTGCATCCCTGCATATCAGCAGGGATGCGCCAGTTATTGTGCGCCACCGCTCTGCCACCATCGATGCGCCGCATTTACAATGCGGTGCACTATGGGGCACAAATGGCACATTGCTGGAGTTGCGTTGCAAGCGCGACTCAGCTCTAGCAATGCTGTGGGGGGCCCTATCTTTACAATGCTGCATCAATCCTTATGCCTGCTTCAAGCAGGTGCAGGGTTTTGACGCAGCATGGCCTTAAAAGTGACTGAGTGAAATCTTGTAGATTTCACTCAACCATTTTTGAAAGGCGTTCCTGCGCCGTAACGCCCCCCCCCCTGCACAGGAACACCTACTTCTGGCGCAGGGCTTTACAAAATGACGCATCTCCCAGATGCGTCACGTTGTAAATACCCCGCAGCATGGCGCATCATTTGCACCGCCGCTGCGTCACAAAAGTGACACAACGGTGGCGTAAAAGAGGCGCAAGTGGCTTGTAAATCTGCCCCAGATCCCTTTCTGCATGTTCTTCAGTGCATACCGTCTGGAGCCTGCACTCCTCTGCAGCCGCCCATTCCCAAAAGTTAGCCCTCCATTTAGGCAGAGTTGGTGGACTGGGCCTGGCCAAGTGCATGGCAAAGCGTTGTCGTGTTAGCACCAAGCCTAATTGGGCAAACCTGTACCTCATTTTACTACCTTTTTTGGGCAGTGGTAATAGCCCTAATAAGCTCCACCACCACCTTCGTCACTACTGACCTCTATTGTATCCCACCCCAAAATGACTGCAATTGCGCACAGTCCTACGCAACGTGGCAGAAATCTGCTGCGGTCTCACCACACCTGGCAAAACTCGCCGGGTAAACACCTTGGAATCAAATATGCCCTGTGGCAAAAGTAAAATTGTACCAAATTTAATTGGGCATTGCTGGCTACTTCTCATACCTGGGTTAAGAGCTCTATTCCACTCTCCATCTATAATTGGGGATTCCAGCTCCCTAACCCAAGTGGCACTTATCCGTGTTGTATTCGACTGCCTATCATTTTGTAAGGTTGCTTTCAGCCATGATAGGATGCCCTTAAAGGAGCCAGGATCTAAAATCTCCTGCAGGACGTGGAATTGCTCCGGCTCCTTCAGGAAGGAGGTCCATATTTCACGCACAGTGTGGGATATCCTCGCATATTGCAAAACGTGTCTCCGATCGATGCCATAGTGCGTTTCAACCTCTTCCACGGACATGAAAGTACCATTAAGAAATAGATCTCCGACATTCTGGCAGCCCCCCTCGAGCCATCTAGTGACATCCATGGAGTCGCGAATATGTATGAAGGGTCGCAGCCACAAGATCGGAAGAAACCTAACATAGGCCATCCACTTAAAAACCTTTGTGACTGCTTTTTCCCATGCCTGGGCCATCTGATGAATAATACACAAAGGGCCAGATGTACGACCCGCCAATTAGCGAGTCGCAAATTGGGATGCACAACAGTGTCTGAGACACTGTTTGCAATTCCCAATGGGGTCGCAATTTGCATGCCTCATGCATATTAATGAGGCTGTCACAATTTGCAACCCCACTGGGAATGGCTGGCACTCCCAGGGATGGTGGCCTGCTGGGTTCAGCAGACCTCCATGTCTGGGACTGCTTTTAAATAAAGCATTTTTTTTTTAAAATGCAGCCCGTTTACCTTAAAGGAAAACGGGATGAATTAAAAAAAAATTAAATTAAACATTGCAGTTTCATTTTTTAAGGGAAGCAGTGATCCCTGGGACCACTGCCTGCCCTTAAAAAATAAACTGCGAGTGTTTTGCGACCACAATTGCAGTCGCAAAACTTTCTTAAACAGCTTAAGTAGTCACAAAATAGGATTAGTACATGGGCCACAGGATTTTTGCAGGCGCAAACGGGTCTAAAACCCATTTGTGCCATCAAAAAACCTTTGTACATCTGGCCCAAAGTCCTCTCTGGTAGCCTACCATCGTTCATCAGCAACTTGGGATGGTCAAATACCACAGCCGATCCAGAAAGCAATTCCTTCTTCCAATAAGAGCCATCATTACACCACATTGTCGCATATTGTAAGAAACCCACTAAAAAATACAGTTGGAGATCCAGAAGCCCAAGGCCACCTCAGCTGAGATCGAATCAGTATCTTCAGTCGGACCCTACTCATCTTACCTATCCAGACCAGGCTTACTGGCAATGCATCGATCTATCGAAACATCTTGGGCAGCAGCACAGAGAATAAACTCTGCATCACGTAAAGACTGCGAGGCGATAGGACCATTTTACTTAAGGCCACCATACCCATTGCTGACAGGGGTAGAGTGGTTCAGAACCGCACTGAGGCCATTCGGCCTTCCATATTCAGCTCATATTGGAGCAAGCTATCATGGGTTATTTGCAGGCAGAGATATCTGAAACTCTAGGACTCCCAAGGGAGGCCCACCACTGGGCGATCCGATTCATTCTGATCTGTCAATGCTGCCAGGGGGCACAGTACCGTCTTGTGGCAGTTAACACAGAGCCCGACACTTCACCAAAATATATCATCAGCTGCATACGTGGACACAACGTGGGTCTTATTGTCTACCCATATGCCCGATCCTGCATCCTACCTCTGAGATGCTTCGCAGTAGCTCCCTAGAAGTGGTGACAAGGGACAAACCTTTCGCGTACCTCACTCACTACAAAAAGCATCAGACAATTCGGTACCCCCACGCACCCTCACCCACAACACAAACCCATCGCCGAGTCCCATTTGTCTGAGAACCTTCAAAAGATTCGCCCTGGACAGCGTATTGTATGCCTTCTCTGTGTCTGAGGCTATCAAGGCTGCGCAAATGTCCGTGGCCCTGGTTTCAAGCATTACATGTGGGTGTACTGTGACAGTCATTGTAAAATCATATGGGTTCCCCAACCCGGCATAAAGCTACACTGATCATCTCCAACTCAGTGTGTGATAATAACCCAACTCAACCACAGTGCTGGGACTTTGCCATGCAGTTTAACACCAAGATTTAGAATTGAGAGTGCTGTGTATGCTCCTGAATCCACCCGGTTTGGGCAGCATCATTATAATGGCTCCTCGCATACATGGTGGGAGTTCGTCAGCCCGGTGTACCTCAAGAAAAGTCTTGAGCAGTGTTGGGAGCAAGGTGGTGCAGCTTGTTTGATAATATTCAACTGGGAGACCATCTGGTCCCTGAGATTTCCCTCTGTCCATGTACCTGACGGCTTCCCTCAGTTCCTCCAGCTTTATGATTTCTCCAAGCCCCTCTGCCTGACCCTCTGTCAACGGGGGCACGGCTACCTGTGCCATGAACTCCTCAATTCCAGGGTCCTCCTGTGTTCAAGCCAAAAATACCTGAGAGAGATGGCACGCAATAATTGGATGATCACTGCCTGACCCATAACTGCCGAGCCATCCGGCAAATAGGGAGCAAAGATTAGTGGTGGGGGACGTTCTCTTTTGAGCAGCCAGGACAACATGTGGACTCTCTATGTAAGCACTGCCTATAATCTGGCCATACATGGCTGTCCAACCTGTCCTAAATAGCGCCACATTTCAGTGTACTTCCGCTAGCGACTCATCCCCCACCTCCCTTCCCAGGGATTGCCGGTCACAAGGCACTCCTCGCCCTCTCCCCACTCTCGTTCTAACTTCTTCTAATGCCATAAGTCTTGCCAAGGCTTGCACCTCTGACGAATGCCTTTAATGCTCCCTACTCTACGCCACACGTGTAGGCGGTATTCCAATTGGTAGCAAAGAAGCCTTGGAGGGCTGCCACCATATCAATAGTATATTCTGGGTCCCCTAGTGCCTTGGGTCTAAACCTCCATGAGGGGATTTAGGGCCTTTGCCCCCTCACACCACACTCCAATAATAAGGGGGCGTAGTCACATAGGAACTTTACCTGATAATTGACCTTCAGCACATTAAGAACACCCTCATTAGTAAGGAGGAACCGATCCAACCTACTATGTGCATTGTGAGTGAGTGAATAAAAAGTATATTCCATTACCACAGGGTGGGATTACTCCTACACATCCACAAAGTGAAGTCTAGTCATGGTTTCACGCCACCCTGCCACCATACGAGGCTTCGTACCCATCTGGGGCAGGTGAAGGTATAAATGACTGCCCAACACACAACTGAAACCCGCTGCCCAAATAATAGGCAGACTAGCATAGGGTAGTAACTCCATTTCTAGTGCCCTGAAGAACTCTTCATCATCTGTATTAGGGGCAGATACATTAAGCATGCAGACCTCTTGCCCATATAGGATACCATGTAGCAGCACATACCGCACAGCCACATCAGCCAGCTGCCCCCTCGACTGGAACGGGACACCCGGAGCCACCCATAAACCATGTACCTCCTCGGGCATACGAGGAATAGGTGGAGGAATCCAATTGCCCCATCCTCACTTTTTATGCAGTTTCTGGGCTTCTACCGCCAAAAGATGGGTTTCATG
Source organism: Lissotriton helveticus (assembly GCF_964261635.1). Lineage (NCBI taxonomy): Eukaryota > Metazoa > Chordata > Amphibia > Caudata > Salamandridae > Lissotriton > Lissotriton helveticus. The sequence continues at coordinate 16,815,729 of NC_136065.1, read as the reverse complement.
GAGCAACGTGATGCGTATCCGCGTCCTTCTAATATATGTGTGAATTCAATTCCGTTTGATGAAAGAATTCAACCCCCTCACATCCCATGTGAGCATGCACACCAAATCAGTCATCCCAAGTGTGATTCCAGCCATGGCAATCACACCTTATCCCCGCTCCCCACCAACACATCCAACTCCCACCCCCTTATAATGTGATATGCAATTGCTGCTGCAAAAACTTTAACTGTAACCTCTCAACAGCTCCCCACCACCCACCCCAGGAAACAACCCAGGACACAAGTAGTGTCTTCGCAGCAATTGGAACTCACCCTCCCAACCTAACAACATCCTTAGAACTTCAGTGTGCATGGGAGAGTGTAGGGTGTTGAATTGGAACTATTGCTTACGAGTAAGGAATGTCAAGCCGTTGATCCCCAAAAGGGTATTGTGTTCACCGTACTGCTCCTATGTGTCCTATGATCATCAATGTTCATCTCACCATCACTCACTAATCACACAAGAAGGACGAGAAAAACAATAAAAACAAAGGACGGAATAACAGAGAGTGGGGAGAAGAGGTTGGGCCAACTAGTGTGTGCTTCCAGGCCACATGAATGATGTCACCCAAGTCCAATTTCAGCACTGTCCTCCGGTCGCAATGGAGGGCAAGTGACCTCCGAATTTCCAACAATCCTGGTCAAACACAAAGTGCTGCAACAGGGTAACAAGTGCCCTTGTCTTTACACAGTATTGTGTCTGCCACCCTCGCCCACACAGGACAAGTCAACGTCTCTCCAAGATGAATGCGGTAGGGGTACTCCCATCAGGTCCCAGGACCCGCCCCACCTCTCCCCCTCGGTCCATGGCATTATCTCCGGCTGTTCAGCCAGAATCATCCAACAAATCGGGTTCAGTACCAGAGGACACTGCTGAGGTGACAGTCTGGAACAGCGCTCTGGCCTTTTCTGTTCCTGTTGTTGCACCCCCCCCCAATCGGGGGGCATCCTAGTATCGTCTCAACGGTATTGCAGGAATGCGATTGCCGCCTCAGATCTCCAACCAACCCCACGTCTTCTTGGGTGTTGCAAAGAAGTAAGAGCAGCCATCTAGGATCACTTTAAACTTGGCGAGATACATCAGCATGGACTTTAATCCCATTACTCCGAGCTTTTGCTTGATGCTGCTGAAGGATTGTCACTACAGCTGAACAGCCCTGGAGTCATTTGGGAAGATGCGGACAGCGTGGTTCTTAAACTTTCTAGTTCCCCTTCTTTTAAACTGTCTCTAGGACTTCTTCACAGTCTCTGTAATTGAGAATTTAGCAAGTACAGTCTGTGGAGAGCCCCTGACTCTGGTGGCGGGGCCAAGGACCTTTGTGCCCTCTCCACCGTAAAGAATTTCGACAGGTTTGTGCCTTGGAGTGCTGTTGTATCTCGCTTCTCTAGGAATAGCTCTGGGTTACCTCCCTCAGCGCCTTCAGAGAATCCCACAAATCTGAGATTACACCTACAGGAGGGCCCCTCTGCATCCTCCAACTGCACCTCCATTGTACTTGAGTGAGCCTCAAGCGCAGTGACCACTGACTTCAGCTGGGACAGCTCTTCCCTCATTTCCGTGACCTGGTTTTCTGTGTCCACGGATCTTTCAGCCACTTTGCGCAGGTCAGTTAGGAGCAAATTCACGTCAAGCGCCATGGCATCTTTTTGCCTCCACTGCGAACTCGAAGCTTCAATGACCACCAGGATCTGAGCCCCCGCTGAGTCAATAGTGCCCCAGGGGCCTCATCCTCCATGGGCGGCAGGCTTTCACACATACCTCGAGTGGTAAATTGATCTATTTTACTTTGTTGGGTGCCCCTCGTCTGCCTGTCCTTTCCCATCCTGCGCTGGGGAGTAGGCCCATAACGGGGTCACTTCTGCATTATACATAACGTATAATGCAGAAGTGACCCCTCCCCATCCGCACTCCTCCAATCAGAATCTCAAGCTAGTAGTTGAACTGTACAGCGCACGTAGAATGAGTATCTATGAGCCAGCAGCAGGTGTGGTGTTCAGGGTTACAGTCCCAACCAATAATGCTGTTAGGGGTGGCAGGGTAAGACCAACAACGCCAGCACATAGTCTATCACAAGATCGAAAGTTTGAGCATCCCTCAGCTGCTGTCTCTCCAAAACCATCCAGCATAGCGGTAAATTAAAGCACACCTGGCAGAGTAGAGATGGGTAGGGCTGCGAATCCAGGCCCCTGGTGGTTCAGACTCGTTCCTAGTGGGGATTGCGGGGGAGGAACATCCACCCTGAATCACAAACAGTACACACCCCAGTGGGGGAGCTCTCCAGAGTCTCACAGCTCTCCTGGGGCTTCATGCTGTCACTACAATTATGTGCGTTGCATCCCAATATTAACCTCCCTGTAGGCCTGCATCTCGTTGTCAGGCCACAGCTGACTGCATATTCACCGGCAGCAACTCTCGCTGTGGCCACAGGGACCAGGCGTCACTGGTTGTTGTTTGCCTGCCACACACCTATCGCTCTGTCTTGGCACTCTCCCAGGCCACCAAAGTCACAGGCCTCTCCCCATATGTATCACCAGCAGGTCTTAATGCAGTTTTGGAAGTTTCAGGGCTCCTCTTGCAGTGAATGTTCTCAGCCCACACCTCCAAGCACAGGGGCACACCACAGGCCAACTTTGTGCCGCCAGTCATGGAAAGGAGAACAGAAAATGGGGTGTGAGGCCCCTACCCCCCACAGTGTCGCCAGTGGCACGCCACCTCCACATTTATGCAGGGTGGGCCCCAGTGCCCTGCAATCTTCCCAATAGTGGCCCCCCACACTCTGTATCTACACATCACCAAGCCTTGCTCAGGCAGTCAGCACCCTAGCTCACATTGGCTTGTTTCGTCTAGGGTCAGTAGGATCTGAGGCTAGCGAGCCCAAGCGGGCACATATCTCCAGCACCGTTCACTATGGTTTAAGGGCCAGGCCGGACCCACCGTACTTCTCCCACTGCAAGGTGGAGGCAGGTGTGGAGAGCCCATGGATGCTGCGCCACTCACCGCCCCCGCTGGACCAGCCTCGGTCTCAATCAGCCGGCGCCAGTGGGTCCTCCAGCATCTTCTGCAGCTGGCACCATGTGACAGGCACCAATCTCCACCCTCTTGGCTCTGGCTCCTCTGGTGCTTGTCTCCGCTCGGGTGTGGGGGCCAGCCCACCCACACCTCACTTCGAGTCGGCAGTTGCAGCTCACCCCCAGTGCACTGTGTCTCAGGCCTCCGAATACAATCAAGCCTCTAGCATTAAGGGACTGGCGGCCCTCACGCTTCAGCCCCATCAGTCAGTGCTGCCCTCAATCGTCTCGGTGGGCCAGATGCACCACCTCCCGCTTGCACCCGGACAAGCAGACACCATTTTAGGTGTTGTGGGGGCTCGGGTGGCAGGATATGGCAGGATCTCGCTGTTGGGGCCAGAGCCAATGTTTAGTGCTGCCGCTTGGCCATCTTACTGGCCATGCTCCCCCATTTTTTGTCTTCTTAATAACTATGTTTCCATCTGGCAAATCTGCATGAAACCTTTCAAAATAAAAGTTGATCTGTTTTAGTTTTGGCATAGCAGGTTTCATAAAGATCCATCAAGGGTGTGGTGGACGATTTGCAGGGATGAAAGATGAAAGGGTAAAAAATCTTGACTCTTCCCATTTTTTATTCCAAAGCAGTTTTGATCTCCTTTACAGAAAAAAATGACCCCAAACTCTGCATGAAATCAGATTAGTCTAAATCTATTCAGCAGTATAGGACAAATTAGTATTCCAAAAATGTATTGAGTGGGCTTGAAACAAATAAAAAGATAAGCATATTTGGATCATTGTCCTTGGACTGTCCATGTATCTGGTTTCTTAGACCATCCTCAGAACCAAATAAAAACAATGTATTCTGATTGGAACAAGGAGTTTTTTTTTGTTATCCAAGGACACAAAGCTTCGGATTGTCTGACTACAACATAGAAAACTCTGTTGCTGCCGCCAATCCAGGACATTAGGCTCGGTTTCTGCAACTGGGCTTAGGTGTTGAGTACCCAAGAGCCTCAGATGGCTGGAAGAATTCTGTTTTTTTCACCTTACCAATTATCCCTGAAGTATTCATTATATTTATCCCATTTCCGGCCTTTCAGAAAGGGTTGAATTAATAAAGAGGGAAGCTGGTTTTCATGTGCTCCAATGCAGGATTAATTAAGAACTCCTATCCGAAAGCAATTTGTGGCAATGTATGGAAAAGTTGTCAAAATCTGGTCACGGTACGCAGAGAAGATATCCTCTGATCCCTTGGCTGAGGTGGGGGTTGGGAAGCCTAAAGTGACCGCTCATGGGTAAATTGAAAAACATATAGTTAGCTCGGTGTAGGAAAGTAGGATCTGCTTTCATGGTTACCCCCACTTGTTCCTGGTGTTAGTATGTTTCTTTGACTAGTCTGACTGGGATCCTGATAATCAGTCACTGTTCTTCCTCCATAAATTGACCATGGAAAGTACTTTTGTACATTCACAATTGGCTACTGCTGTCCCCTTGTAGGTCCCTAGTATTTGGTACTTATGTACCCAGGTCATGAGTGCACCAGGGGTCTCCCATCGGCTGCAGCATGTACTGTGCCACCCATGAGAGACCACTCAAACTGTGACTACTGGCCTGCATTTGCAGCCTGTGTGAGTTGGTGCTAGCACCCCTTACAACAGATAAGTTTTCTTATATCTGAGGTCACTAAACTTAAAACCTACAAGTCACCCTGAAGGCAGGGGCTTGGTTATAAGTGTGAGGGTGACACTGCATGGGCAGGACACCCCTACAAACCCCGGAGTTGATTCCCCAGGCTTTGTAAGTGCGGTCATCAATTTTAATACATATAGTGGACATCAGTCATTACCAGATGTCTAACTATATATTGGCTGCATCAAATCCGGTCATGTTTGGCATCAAACATGTTGGAATCATACCCCAACACCAATTCCAGTGTTGGAAGTATGATCCCATGTACGGGCAGGCTCCCTTTGGGGACCTCCCTGTTTTCCCGGTTACAGCCTTTCAGAATCTGACAGCAAGCTAGTGCTGCTGCTGGACACAGACATGATTCTGCCCTCCTGCTGCTGAGCCAAGCTCGAGCAGGGGAAGGTAGAAAATATGTTTCCAGTTGGGGAAGGTGTAACCACTACCCAGGCAGGACTTAATGTATTGGGCTGGGGTGGGGCGGTTGCCAGCACCATCAGACTGCTTTGAAGGGCACATTTGGTGCTTTCCTTGCATACTCCAGTTGGAACCAGTTCTGGGAGCCCCTGGCTCCTGCTCTGGCACAAAACTGGACAAAGGTCATGGGAGTATCCTCCCCTCTGTCCAGCCCCACCACTGGGAGGGACGCCTGAGTCATCTTACTCCCCTTCCTAGGGTATTTAAGGGCTTACCTGTGGGTGGGTCCTCAGATTCATTGTGGGACATGACTCAAGATTGAAACCACACCACTCTTCGACCGCCTGGACACTTGGACTTCCCTGGACTTTGCCTGGAACTGAGACAGCATCAAGGAAGACTGCTGCTGCTCCTGGTCTCGCTGTTCTGCAAGTTCTCTTCATTGTCTGTGTCTGTGCTTCTTGCAGGATATTCAACACACCTGTGGGCATCAAGGACACCCCAAGTAATCTTCCTTGGAGTGAAGGAGTCACTCCCCTGCATCTGCAGGCAATGCAATAAGGCTGCTCCTCCTGACGTCCCACAGACGTTGAAAGGCTCAGCAACACAGGTGTTGGTGCTGCAACTCCCTTCGAGACCTGACCAGTCTGCCCTGCAACTTCGAGGCCAGTATCCCTCATCAGAACTACTGGGACCAAACCCCTGTGCACCGTTTAAGCTTATTGGATCTGCACTCCAAAGATCTTCAGGCTACAAGAAGCTCCAGCATCTCCTCCTGTGTTGTGTAGTGTCCTCACTGCATCCTCTGCTCTGTGGGCCTTCCTTCTCGGTAGCTGCTCGAGGTCCTCATGTGACACTTGTGCCTTCAACCTGTGGGTCCTCTTGAAGGTCTTCTTCTGCTTCAGTGGCCTCCCCTGCTTACTCAGGCCTGGTCTGCCTCCCCTGTTTGTGGTGAGTCCCTTGGACCTTGCTGGTTCCAACCTTGCTCCTTCTTCACTTCCCACACCTCTTGCAGCTGCCAAGGCTTGTTGGTGCTCCCGTCAGACACCGACCACCTGGTTCTCAACTTCCGACATGGGACAGCTCATACACGGCTCCTGGTCTTCCTCAGCATTGCCTAGTCCCTACAGCAGCAGCTACAAGTACACCATCAACTCTTCTGAACAGTCTGTCATCGATGGGGATTGCTCTTCCATGCTTTCTGGTCACCTCCGAGTGGCATAGACATTGTCCCCTCTACTTAAACGTTCTTTACTTCAAGAATCCACCCTTGAATTCCACTGAACTCCTGCACAGTCTTGGCCAGCTGCATCTTTCCTGAAGTCCTCCATTGTGGTCTGTGGCGGCTTCGACGTCACTTCGCACTTATGCACCCGGATTCCCTGCTGTAAGTATCCTGGTTCCTGAGTATCCACGGGTGATGTGACTCTCCAACCTTCTGTTTTCATTGGGGTTTCTTCAGGGTCCACTGGTAAGAGTCCTTCCTCTTTGTTATCTCCTATTTTTCACTCCTCTTCAATTTCTATATATATTTTTTTCACATATTTCTGTCTCTATCGGACACTGGCATATCTCTCTCTTGATTGGTCTCTCGCACCTTTTTTTCTACTCATTCTTTAAGTTTCAATTACCATCATGTTTAATTCTGCTTAAGTATTATTGATGAATGGCCTTTGTGTAATCTCATGGAATGTTAAAGGTATTCACAATCCTGTCAAAAGTTTTGCCTACACCTTACTAAATTGAAATGTCATGTTGCATTATTACAAGAAACACATTTTAAGTTACAAGATTTGTCTTCACTGCGCAAACAATGGGTAGGAGTAGTTTTCTGATCCCCTGCAGTGAATAATAAAAACGGCGTTGTTATTTTGTTTAATAAGTCTCTAAATGTTCTATTGCAAAATGAATTTCATGATGCTAATGGTAGATGGCTTTTTTTGAATATCAAAGTTAACAACACTCAACTTTCTTTTTGTAATGTTTATGGCCCTAATGGCAATGACTTATCTTTTTGGAATTAATTTTCTACTCTTCTTTCCTCTCATGCTGCTGATAATTTGATCGTGGGTGGTGATTGCAATCAGCTTATGGATCCCTTCTTAGACCAGAAATCTCAAACTAAATATATCCCTAACAAGATGCAGAAGACTTTTCATAAGGCCATCACCTCTAGAGGACTGGTAGATACATGGAGAACTCTCACCCTGATGTCTTAGAATGTTCCTTTTCTCTCCTGTTCACAGAACTCATTCCCGCATAGATTACATCTTTCTCACACAACCAGCCCTCCAATTCATGACTAATGCAGAGATTGGCTCCATTCTTATTTCAGATCACGCCCCCGTCATTTTAGATATGGACTATCCTTCCCCTGCCTCTACATCCCATCGATGGTGTTTCAATAATTCCCTTCTCCTGGACTCTCAATTTGTCAAACAATTAACACCTTTTATAAAGGAATTTTTGGGCAATAATCTCTCCTCTGACTCTCAATACCATTTTATTTGGGATGCCTTCAAAGCTACGGCCAGGGGCTTCATAATTGACTTTGTGTCCCAGAAAAAAAAGAAAGCTCTTATGGATTCATCTTCCATCCTAAAGCAAATCAAAGCTTTAGAACATAAGTACTTCACGACCAACTGCCCTGACACATTATCAAATCTTATCAAAGCAAAAATGCAATAGAACAAACAATCTTGTGATTCAGCTTGCAACAATCTCCTCAGATTCAATGCCAAGATGTACAGTGGTCGGAATAAGGCAGTTAGATCTCTAGCTAACTATCTTAAAATCAAAAAGCAAAAATCTAAAGTGTGGCCATCATAGATAACGCCGGAGTTCGGTATACTACAGATGCTACGATCCTTGATTGCTTCACTGATTATTACACTTCCCTTTACACCCCTTCTTCTGAACAAATTGACTCCTTTTTTCAGACTATCCCCAAATCTCCTGAAAATCATATTTATCCCACATCTTTGGATGTTCCTATCTTGGACAAAGAAATCATCAATGCCATTAATCTCTTGCCCAAGGACAAAACACCTGATCCGGACGGCTTCACTGTCCGATTCTTTCTCCATTTTAAACAACTTCTGGTTCCTCAGCTATTCCCAATGATAAGTCATGTTCTTACTATTGGCGAGTCACGTGGTTCTTTTACCCAGGCGATGTTATGTTTGATCCCTAAAAACAGATACAGACCTCTCTCTTTGTAAAAATTACAGGCCCATCTTCCTCAGTAATACAGATTTAAAAATCTTTGCCAAAATTCTTGCCCTTCATATCAATAAGATAATTCCAGAAGTCATCAACATATATCAGTCAGGGTTCGTCAAAGGATGATCCATCACGGATAATTCTGGAACCTTCCTTAATATTATCCATCTGACTTCTAAAATGGACTCACCAGTTGCTGCTATTACATTAACCGCTGATAAAGCATTCAGCAGAGTAATTTGGGATTTTATTTTTGGCGCATTGAAATGGCATGGCTTCAGCCCCCCTATTACTAAATACATCCAGTTGTTATACTCTGCTCCCTTTACCTCAATTTGGGTGAATGGCTGTCAATCTAAATACTTCCCACTCCTTAGAGGGACTAGGCAGGGATGTCTTCTTTCCCCACTCTTATTTATTCTTGCTTTGGAACCCTTCTTAGAAAAACTTAGACGTTCATCGCAATATACAGGTTTCCAATTTAAAAATATCGACATCAAATTTACTGCATATGCAGATGACATTGTTATATATCTCCAATCCCTCTACTTCTTTGCTGGCCTTTTTCTCCTTATTACAAGATTATTCCATAGTCTCTGGTAATAGATTGAATATCGATTAATCTGAAGTCATGCCTTTAAATAAGTATTGCCTCTCTCATATGTTTCATGACACAGGGTTTGAATGGAGCTCCAAAAGTATCAAATGCTTAGGTATTCTATATGCCAATAGCATTAGGAAAACTATTAAAGTCAACCTTCCGGACATACTTAAAAAACTCTCTGTTCTCATCGAATGCTGGTCCCCTCTTTTCTTTTCTTGGTGAGGTAGATCAGCTACAATTAAAATGATGCTTCCTCCAATTATTAATTTTTATCTTTCTTTGCTCCCGGCCTCCCTTCCACTTTCCTTCTTTAGTACCATTAATAGCTCCTTGACCACATTTTTGTGGAGCAATCGCAAGGCCAGGATATGACGTTCTCATCTTCAGCAACCCAAAGAGTTAGGTAGAGTAAATTTCCCAAATCTCAGATGTTACCTGTTAGACCTGGCACCTTGGCGTGGGTCTCCCTCCCACTTTTTGTTACTGTGCCTCATGTGTTTTGCTGGTGTTAGCTGCTCAGAGCACAGTGTCACTGCCAATCAGTGCCACAGTGCAAGTGATCCCTGTATAAAATGTATATATTGATTGGATTCCATGATTGGCTTATTTGGTTTACTGTCAGTACAGTGCACCAGGAGTGGCAGGGCTTGTAAATCCAAATACTGCTAGTGGGCTTGCAGCACTGGTTGTGCCACCCACAGAAGTAGCCTTGTAAAATGTGTCTAAGGTCTGCCATTGCAGAGCCTGCATGCAGTTGGGTACTGTCATGCTGACTGGGCAAGTACACCCACTTGCCAGTCCCTAAACCTTCCCTTTTCTTCATATCAGTCACCCCTATGGTAGGCCCAAGGGCAGGGTGCATTGTAAGTATAAGGTAGGACAAGCCCTGATGGGTGTGGCATGTCCTAATAGTGAATTACAACCATTTTCGTTTTTCACTATTGCAAGGCTACCTATTCTCATAGGCCAGAATGGGCTGTTAGAATTGTTACATTTATGATCCTAACAGACTCAGAGAACATGGTAGAAATTCGAGTTTAGTATGCCTGAACTCAGAATAATAAAACACACCTTTTAGTAAAGTTGATTTTAATATTCTGTGTTTGCAAATACCACTTTTAGAAAGTAGGTATTTGCTTGCCTAACCATTTCAGCCTGCCTCTGCGAGGATGTGTATCTGCTGTCTGGGTTCTGTGAGTGACAGGGCTGGTAATTCCAGAGGGCAGGGCTAGGTAGCCTGGTAGTGAATAGAGAGATTTTCATCCAGATGGGTGGGAGGAGTGCACCTGGACTCTGAATAGGACTGTGCCTTTCCACCACAATGCTGGCTCCACCTCCTGTGGAGTGTCTGATGTCTCTAGCCTGCGCCCTGAATTAAAAGTCCGAGTCATGTCAACAAAGTGCTCAATAATTGGTTTTGGCTGGGCACAGGCCCCTCTACACCAGGGGAACAAAGGATTTAAGGGTATAAGTATTGGGACCCTGCTCCCAAGAAATTAGATCTAGATTTTGACAAGAAGAAACCTCTGCCTGAGGAGAAGGAACTGGGATAGCGGAAGTAGGAGTAATGTCCCTGACCTGGGGGATTGACCTGCAGTGGTTGCCTTGCTGCTGAAGGAGAGGAGAAAGACTTCAAAGACTTTACTTTCAACTTGTGCTTAAAGATCTCCAAGGGCTTGGAAGCGAGCTTGCCCCCTGAACAAAGTCCCAGGACCAGTGGACTTCATCCGACCCGCAAATCGCTGCTGGAAACGCTGTTTTCAGTATCTGCCAAGGCAGGGAGCTGTGTACGCCTTGTACAATCGAATCGCAGCCTGACGCACCGTACCAAGCATCGCCAACCACAAGCAACACGACTCTGAGTTCATCGACCCGCACAAGCGCCATCACAAGCGCCATCAACGAGTCCAGGTTGGGACGACACGCACACTACTATGGAGATAGAGCCCGAGGATCGCACCGAGTTGGGTACGCATCGCACGGCCCGACTCGCACCGCTTTCCAAGACTGCATGACCCCAGGTCCCAAGGTACAGCTCGTACGCCGCAACATAAGAAGATCGCACCGCACCGAGCACCGTCCCCTCAAGCAACGCGACTCGGAGTTCAACGACCCGCACAGGCGCCATCAACGAGCCGGAGCTCACACCGCAACAGGAGGACATCGCCGCATACAACACTTTCTTTTTCAACGCATCGTCCGTGCCGGACGCATCTAAGTAAAGGTACTTTACGACTCGAACAAATATCCCGTACGCATCGGACCGGAGAGTCCTCTGCGCTTGTTAGACTCTTTGTGATGTTTTCATTGCTGTGAGAGCCGGACAAAGAGTATGAACCGTACAGAACTCTAAAACCAAGCATTTTTACAAGAACTTGTTACTGCTAACAGTATTGTGGGTTATTTTTGTCGTTATTTGGTCTTGTGCTAAGTCTTATATTAAAGCTAACTATTTTTCATATAAAACCTGTGTGGTGTCCATTTGTAGTGTTGTCACTTGATTACTGTGTGTGGTTACAACTGATTAACTTACATCGCCTCTGAGATAAGCCTTGACTGCTCACTCCACGCAACCTAGAGGGTGAGCAGGGGTTATTTTGAGAGGGAAATTCCCTTGCCCTGACTAGAGGAGAGGATCCCTGCTTGTCACAAGTACCTACCTGTGCCAACCAGAGATCCCCCATTCTAACATTACCACTCCGCATTCACCTTGAAACAAATTTGGACTTTTTTCACTGAATCCGCATTGACACCCATAACGGCTTGGAGCTCGATAGAACAAGCTCAATATTCACCTTTTTCTTTTATCACTGCTACCCGCCTATCTCAACCCGAAGTGTTTCTCCTCACCTACCTTTACTCACTCCAAAGTACTTGCAATGTCTTAGCTCAGAACTCATCTCTCTTTTGTGAATCAACTTTCATGCACTCCAATTTGGTATAATAAACATTTTAGGATTAATAACAGAGCTCTATTTCGGAAGGAAAGGATTGACAAAGGCATTATTACACTTGACCACTTGTTGAAGGATGGGTCCTTTATGGACTTCTCAGATATACGAGGGTACTACGGTATCTCTACCACACACACCCTTCATTACCCTTTGCTTAGGGAGTCTCTGATTTGTTTCTTTTCCCAGGGCTGTTCCTCTGGTACACCTGACCTGGCCTCCTCCTCCCCACTTGATTTTTCTACTCAATTTAAAGCAGCTGTCATCTACAAGATACTATCCCGCCCTGTTGATGCTAGAATCAAATCCACCTTAGAACTTTTATGGGAAAAGGACTTGGCCTAAGACTTTTCATTTCTCACATGGGAATCCATTTGGTCAAAAATACATACTTCCTCTCACTCAGCTAACACCACTCAGACTTTGTATTACTTTCATAATAGACTGTTTTCACCCCTTCTGACCTGTACAAATTCAAATTGTTAGATTCCAAAAAACGTTGGTCATGCTCCCACAAGAACAGTGATTTTCTTCATATGTTCTTCCATTGTCCTTTGGTCAAATCATTCTGGCCTCGTACATGGTCGAAGTTGAATGAAATACTATCTACCAATGATGCTTTTGATATTGTACATGTATTTTTGGGTAGTTATTCACCTAGTATGGTTGCTCAGAGCAATGGGAGTAAATTTATCAACTTGTTTTTAGCTATTTCATTTCAGATTATCACCACTAACTGGAAGGACACCTCTAAATTTTCATATCAAGCCTGGTGGAATTTGCTTCGTCATCATCATAGGCTTGATCGTGCCCACGCCACTTCACTACCTCTGTTGATCAAAAAAGACTTGTTGTGGTCCCCACTAACCTCTTTTCTTTCCAGGCTGGCTACTTGACATCTCTTGTATTCACTGTACCATTGTATCCCTTTTTGTTTTTTCTTTTTCATCAATCTTTAATGTATAATTGTTCTCATTATTCTAAATACCTGTTTTAACTTCTGATGCATTCCCCTCCCCCTCGTTTCCTCTTCCTCTTTTCTTTCTCTTCTTTCCTCTCTTTTAAAATTCCAAAATGTTAAATGCTTTTACTCTCCGTACAGGTTTTTCCCTTTTGAGGGCTTCATTACATTGTAATCATATTTACTTTTTACTTATACCTAATGCTACTTGTTCATGTGCTGATGTTTTACTTTGCTTATTGTCTCAATAAAGCATTCTAAACTCTTTTTTAAATCTCCTAACACCAAGCTGTGCTTGTATTTGGTTGCTACCGGAGCAATAGCTTGGCTAAGTGACACATTAATCTTTCCTGCGGGCCAGGAGGCCTATAAAAAAGAACGCCTGCTATTATCGGTGAGCGGATGGGGTGAGAAGAAAACTAAGAGCTTCCGCACCGTCGATATCCTCAGTAGATAAGATAGAGCACGAGAATGTTTTTTTTTTTTTAATAATGGCAATTCCACCTCCTCTACCCCCTGGCCGGTCCTTCTTTATAATCAGGTATCCTGGCGGGATAGCACTGGCAATCGTGGGGTTAGTGCCCTTGTTGAACCAGGTCTCCTTTACAAACATTAGATCGGGGTTGTCTTTTGGAGAACAACAGCTCACCCGTTTCGCAATGTCGAGCAATTAAGTCCTACTATAATACACATTACTGCCGGAAAAAACAGCAGTATATCCGGCGCTGGCCACCTCCGGGACGCTGATGGATGCAGACGGAGTAATTAGACTGATATGTGGTGCACAAGAGGCAGAGCACAAGTGACACAGTTCCATATTGTGAGTAATAAGACAGGTGAGTGGTGCACAGGGGGCACAGCACTGGTGTCATGGGCCCATATTATGGGTAATAAGACTGGTGGCTGGTGCAAACGGGCAAACGCACAAGTGACACGGTTCCATATTGTGAGCGATAAGACTGGTGGCTGGTGCACACGGGCACTGGTGTAATGGGCCCATACTGTGGGTAATAAGACTGGCTGAAGGTGTACAAGAGGCAGAGCACAAGTGACACTGTTCCATATTGTTGTGGTAAATAAATAATTAATTACCGGTCTATTTTTCAGGATACTCTAATAACAGATAGCTCAATAAATAAGAGACAAGATTCGAGGTATCTTGAGTCACAGGCTTTAATAAGGCATAAAGGACTGAAACAGGACAGCCTGCATGGGAATAGGATGGCAGCTGCCGGGGGCAGGATCTGGGAATTGGCTAGCTTTTAATAACAGTGCACAATATTTATAGTTAAACAAATACATTACATTCAATACAGGGGGCGTAGCAGTAGGCGTGGTTTGTAGCAGTCGCGAAAGATAAGGCAGAAAGTGGGTGTAACAAGAGGCGTGTACATAGACATGTGGTATGAACGTAACAGAAGTGTCATGAATGGGGCGGAAACATGGAGGGGGCTACCTGAGCAGCTGGGACCTCTAACCTAGTGGTGCGCGCAAACTGACAATGACGTGTTACTAGGGAGAACTGGGGGCTATGACTTCTGCCCTAGAAGAGGAGACTAAAGTCTGGAGGGTCAGAGCGACATGTACCCAGGCATATCTAGTATCTGGTGTTTAGAGTACATGTTGATAGAATCCAAAAGTTATCAGGGCAAAGGCTAACAGACACTAAGACTGGTGCATACATAATTCTATATGTAGTACGTGTGCTAGGAATATTCTATGAATATTAATACAGTATTTCTCTTACATGGAGACATAAAGGCTAGACTATGACGGAAACTATTGATGCGATTCAGTAGCTTAGGAATGCAGAGAAGGAGGGCTGAACTGATAACTAGAAGCATAACATACTCTTGGCAGACTGGGAGGCAGAGCCAGGCCGAGCCGGGCACTGCGAGGCATGAAAGTAAGCTAAGGGTCAGGGATACAGGTGGGGGCTGCATCGCTCCTCGGAGAGGGTTCAGGAAACAGGAGCTGAATCTGAGTCCGGTCCCTTTTGAGGCCTAGAAACGGGGACTTTTACTGAATTAACGTGCACACTGTAAAATGTGGCAACGTAGGTTTACATAGGCCTAATATTCGTAGCTTTCACGAGAACTGGAAACTGGCATACTAGAGTTGGACACAACTGTAATCGCGTCTTTAATCGATCATAGGGAATACATATGCATATTGATCATGCACATATAACTTAGGATGGGGAACACGTAGGCACATACAACATGGCAAAATTTACTTTTCCACATTCCCTCCTTGTGCCCTACGTTTCCATCAGGAAACATCAATATTCATGATACCATCTATCATTTCATATAGCATCATTTGCTCGTCTCGAATTGTCTTGGAACGGGATTTAGGACTAGGAATACAAGAGGTAGCGCACATGCCGCAAGTCGCAGGGCCACATTGTATACAGAGGCAGCAACTGAATATGATCATTACTGCAATACCTAGGAATGACAATACTTTCCATCCCCAAGCAGATATGATATCCCAGAGCCAACCGGACCATGTCCAGGTGCCTGGATTCTGGTGTAACTGATGGGCAATTTTGTGAAGTCTGGTTATAGCTGAATAAACAGACGGCGCGTTATTAGGAATGAAAATGCAGCAACTAGATCCGATGACTCTACATGCTCCTCCTCTATCGGCCAGTATGACGTCAAGAACGAGACGATTTTGGAGCACGACAAATCTCATAGCAGATTGCTCTTCGGTTAAGTTACCTAGAGCAGAAGTAGTCTCATTCACTACTGCTTCAAGGGTTCTGGTTAGCCTACGTATTAACTTACTATTCTGGACAGGGCCTATAAAGAAGAAGAAACCTTTATTGAAGTCTTGATACTGTTCTAGAGTAGTTTCAGTTTGATCGACAATTGGGGACTCGATCTCCCTTCTATGTCTGACGTGTACTAGATGTGTGTTTCTATGATAATCAGATGGGGCTAGAAAAACTGGTGGCAGTAGGAAGGCAATATAACTTGTTTCATCCCAATCGAGGGGCAGACGAACATATGCGGTCTGACCACAAACAAAATAAGAATGACGTGAGGCTTTGAAAATAGATTTCCCACTGTCACTATACTCGACAGTAGTAGTACAATCACTATGTCCTATATGTGCGGAACCATTCTTTCTGACACATAATTCGCCTTTGACTGGTAGTACTGAAATAGCGGGCAGATCTGGAGTAGTATCGGACTGAACATTCAGGACCATGAAATTCGAGGAATAATTACCTAAATCATATACTTCATTTTCTAGATCTAACCCTGTTCTATGGGGGAGACCTTGCTTGTCTGGAAAACATGTTCTATTCAGAAGGGACATATCATTGGAGGATGACGTTAACGTGGACCATGCTCCACACGAACCATTATGTGAAAACGGATAAGGAAAGAGTGGCAGAACTCCCTTCGGTGTCTGGAAAGGGGGGAGTCGACCACACACCCAACAATTAGTGGCATTGCTGGTCTGGTGTGAATAGTGTAACATTCTAATGAATGTATTATTTCGCATAGCAAGACGATAGGATAGCTCGTGAGGAGGCAGATCACTAAATGTGTGCTCTACTGTAGCATTAGAAAACATATTTACATGTGAAATTGGAAAACATAAATGTAAAGCATAACTTGTGCAGGTAACCATAAGACTCAAGAGTAACAAAAAACTTAGAACAATAATACATTTGATAGAGTTTTGACTAACTCTCTCACTATGGGGGTCTATCTCATACATGTCAGAAACCTGTCTAACCGTTTCACCCGAGAGGGACTTAGACAATTAAACTGGCTGACTTATTTTACTAGACCTGAGTTTCTTTTTATACTCCTGTTGCGGAGTTTCCTCTAACAGGAGAGGCTTGAGTTCAGAGTTTGTTTTTAGGCAGTCTTTAGGAGGAAGGTAGTCCTTAGCAAATGTTTTTACACGCACTCCATGGAACTTCTTTATGTGGGACAGGTGGACCCATCCTTTTCTCCCCTCTAGTTTGGCCGCAGTCCTTGTTGTAAGTAAGACCATACGAGGCTCCTTCCAACGGGGCTCCAGCGGACTTGAACGATCAAAATTTCGGACCAATACGAGGTTTCCTGGAACGATTTCATGCGGTTTCACCTCGGTATTGTCTGGAAATGCAGCGGCAACCTGTGAACGACAAGAGTGTAGGGCAGACATCAAGGAAGCTAGGTAATCTGTCAGCATATTACTAGAAACGTCTGTAATACTTCGGGGTCTAGGTGTACCCCACATATTTGGGGGGCGGCCGAATACGACCTCATACGGGGACAGACCTGATCTGGAATGTGCGACCATGCGCATATAAAATAGAGCAACTGGCAGGGCTACGAGCCAGTCTACACCTTTCTCCTTACATATTTTTGCAATTCGGATTTTCAGAGTCTGATTATGTCTCTCTACGAGACCGGCTGCTTCAGGATGGCGCACACAATGGAACTTCCACTGGTATCCTAACAAAAGGGAAACATGTTTCATAAGCTCAGATGAGAATGGCTGGCCGTTATCTGAATACACGACCCTAGGGAGTCCATAACGGGGAAAGAATTCACGAACCAACTGCCTAGCAGTGGTCGCAGCGGTGTAATCTGGAACTGGATATGCTTCTGTCCACCTGGACAAAGCGCATACAACTACAAGGACATACTTGAAACCTCGACATCGCTCCATCTGAATGTAATCCATCTGGAGGACTTCAAAAGGGTGGTCAGGGGGTTGGAATCCACCTTGTTCCACCCGGACACTTTTACCTGGATTGAATTGACAACATATCATACAAGTACGGACTTTCTGCTTGGCTGCAGCTCGTAAGTGCTTGTTGAACCAAACGTTCTGTATACTGTCTAACATGGCTTTTTCTCCTAGATGTGCTGGACTATGTGCGGTATTGATAATGACTTGAACCATAGAGTCGGGGAGAAACCATGTGGCTTTTCCCTTCGTCAGCCATCCTTGATCTGTCTGGACCCCTCCTTGTTCGGACCATTTCTTGATTTCATCAGGAGTAGCATGTAACTGTATGTCTATGACATCTTGTGTAGGGTCCTTAACTGTCATACAAGTAGTTTGTTCTGGAGTGGATGTCTGTGTCTTGTTAACTGGAATGTCTGGTGTCTGAGCTGTAAGCTTGGCTGTTCGATCTGCTAGATCGTTACCTTGGGAAATGATGTCAGTGACTTTCGTATGTGCCTTGCACTTCATGATAGCAATAGCTGTCGGTAAATGTATTGCATCTAACAGAGCTTGAATGAGGAGACCATGCTGAATCTTGGTTCCATGAGAAGTCATGAAACCTCTCTCCTGCCAGAGCACTCCGAAGTCGTGTACAACTCCGAATGCGTAACGTGAATCTGTGTATATGTTAACTTTCAGGTTCTTGGCACGTATGCAGGCTTGGGTCAGAGCGACTAGCTCTGCTGCTTGAGCGGACAGGGTGTCAATACGGTGTGTTTCAATAACTTCGGTGTCAGTAGTCACTGCATACGCGGCTACTAGTTCTCCTGTACTAGTTCTCATACATGAACCATCCACATAAAGTGTCAGGTCGGGATCAGGTAATGCAATATCTGTCAGGTCTTGTCTTGGCTTAGTCATAGTGTTAACAACTTCCACGCAGTCATGTGTGGCAGGATTTGAAGTAACTAACGGTAACAGTGTAGCAGGATTTAGAATGTTGCAGCGTCTGATTTCTATGTGTGGCTGGAACAGTGTCAATTCATAACCTGTTAATCGTGCAATAGTCAAGTGCTGGGTCTGTGTTCTGTTTAAAAGAACTTCCACGGAGTGTGGAACTTGTACTGTCAGGGAATGTCCTAACACTATGGAATCACTTTGTCTGATAGCTAGAGCTGTAGCTGCAACTGACTTGAGGCACGCAGGCAAAGCCTGGGCTACTGGATCTAGTGTGCTCGAAAAATAAGCACAGGGCTTGTATTGTCCTGCTTGATCTTGTGTGAGAACAGATAATGCAGTACCATCACGTTCTGTGACAAAAAGTGTAAAAGGCTTACTGTAGTTCGGTGTAGCTAGAACAGGTGCTTGGCATAAGGCTTTCTTTAATTCATTAAAAACAAGTGTATGTTCAGATGTCCAAGGGAGGACAGTCGATACGGCTGCCTCCTGTGTCGTTAACTGTATCAGTGGCTTAGCTAGAAATGCATACTGAGGAATCCATTGTCTGCAGTAAGAAGTGAGGCCAATAAAAGCTCGTACCTCCTTCTGTGTCTTGGGCTGCGGAAGACTCGCTATTAACTGGATTCGATCTGGTGTCAACTGCCTACCCCACTTGGACAGTAAGTGGCCTAAGTAGATCACTTGCTGGACACAGAATTGTAATTTGGAAGGGGACACCTTGTGCCCCTGCTCGGCCAGAAAATACAGGACTATAAGTGACGCACGCTCGCAGTCACGTTCAGAACGGGCTGTGATCAGTAGATCATCGACATACTGGAGCAGGGCAGTGTCAGTTGGCATGTGAATATTGTCTAGCTGTCTTTTAAGTGCTTGACTGTAAATACTAGGACTTTCTGTGAAACCTTGAGGAGCTCGTGTGAATTTATAGCTCCTTCCATTTAAACAAAAACCGAAAAGGTACTGGCTGTCTGGATGAATGGGAACACTGAAAAATGCATTCTTGAGGTCTATTACAGTGAAAAATGTAGCTTCAGAATCAATAGCTGTCAATAGGGATGAAATATCTGGGACTACTGGATACTGGGGTATAATACATTTATTAAGTTCTCGAAGGTCAATCACTAATCGATATACTGGAGGTGCATTTGGATCAGTACGTTTCATGACTGGAATGATAGGAAAATTACATACATTGGAGTCAGTTTCTACAACCACTCCTTGAGCAATGAGCTCATCAATAATTTTGGATAAGGCTGCTACAGCCTCAGGTGGCAATCTGTACTGTCTGATTCGTGGCAAGACTATACCTTGCTTGAGAGTCACACGATGGGGTGTGATGTGCATAAAACCTACATCAGTTGGACCTTGCGCCCATAAATGCTGCGGTACATTTGATAGTCTTGGATCAAAATCACGCAATACATAGTGACCTTTAAAGTCACGCAAAAACAATCGGACTCCTTCCGGGGAACAGCAAATAACTGCCCCTAATTCTTTCAATGTTTTAATGCCTAACAAATTTTCTGGACATGATTTCGTAAGTAATAAATCAGTAGTTCGGGACAATGGACCAACTTCTAGAGAAACTGGTTTTGAAATCTCGTTCACAATAGGCTTTCCTGAAAATCCAAGGGAAACATTTCTAGAGCCTGAGAGCGGAGCCCCTGGAACCTCGTCATGACTGATAGTAGTCCTACTTGCCCCTGTATCAATCAAAAACTTTCTGTCTTTCCCTAATACTTGACTGTGTACATAGGGACCCTCTTGATCTACAGGTATCTCGATAAGCGGCAAGCCTACCTCCCTCTCTAGGCTGTTTCATGAATACTGTTGATACTCTGGATACTCGGACTGTGCGTACTGGTACATCTGCTGTGTAACATGCTGTGTTGCAGCGATAGGCTGCGGTACTGTAACTGTCTGTTAAGCATTCTGTGGTGACTGAGAAGTCTGTAAAACTTGTTCTTGTCTAGGCGGACGTGGTCTTTCTTTAGTCTTACCAGTAGCTATGTTGTGTTTCAGAACTGCACACTCGTTTATAAAATGACCTGGCTGTTTACAATAATTGCAGGTCCCTTTAACGGGAGCTGCAGGATGACTGGCTTGATTCGGACCCCTCTTCTGACTGTCTTGGGGAACAGATTGTGCAACTAATACTTTCATTTTCGTGTCTTTCATACGTCTCCTTTCGTGTTCTTGCTCTTCCCTGATTCTGTTCTGGTGATACTGGAGCATCTGTAACATTTGGGACGGAGTATTAGCTTGCCAGGTACTTTCGACTTTCAGAACTCGGTTTTTAACTTGTGGACTTGAATTCTCGACTAGTTTGGTAACAAAAAGATGAGGGTATGACTCGCTACCTGTCTTCAGACCACTGTTGATAATAAAACATTTTTCAAATCTAGAATAAAAATCACTAGTATCTTCGTCTTGTTTCTGTTTACAGGCTGAGATTGCATCCCAGTCTTCCTTTTTCGTGGCTAGTAATCTTGGCAAAACTTGTATCAATAGTTCGGGCAATTCCTTACATTTATCCCCAAGACCGGTACCTGGTACTGGTGAATTGTCTTCAGCTTCTAGAGCTGTCCAATCTATCTTTTTCTCTCCCACCTCCCATTCTTTTTCCTTGAGTTTTTCATATACCCCCGCAGGCAACAGGACCTTTAGCATTTTAATGATATCTGGATACGTGTATTCTCCCATACGGAGCATGTCTTTTAATTCACGGTGGAACCCTGCTGGATCTTTATCATGACAGGGAATTAACTTTTTCATCTCTAAGAGTTCCATCTTTGTGATAGGGGTGTAAACAAATACTCGTTCTAATTCACCACCCGCTGTCCTAACTGGGTGTACTTCTCGTAACGGATGCTGTCTATCTATGTAAAAGGATTTATTTTCTGGAGGTGGGACATGAACAAAATGCGGATTCAGAAACGTTCTATATTTGTGGCGCTGTTCTAGAATGACACTAATTAAATCGGTACCTAAACCTCTCCATCTATATTGGAGTAACTCGTTCAGAACATCGTGTAACGGACCTGGGTCAGAATGTTGCCCCTCATACAGTGTAATGAGGTGCTGGATCATATACATACCCACCAGTCGCTGCTCGGCTGGGGGCAGTTTCAGAAACATTTGTGCCACTATTTCGTCTGGAAAAGTGGTAGAATCAGTAGTCCATCGGACCGCTGATCGGGCTAGTTCTTGTTCATGCATAGTACTGAGTTCACCATAACCGATTCGTGATTTCAGAATGTGATCGGTAACTTGAAATACTTGTTCGAGAGAACCTTGTTCTGGTACTGGAGAAAGGGAAACTTTCTTGTGTTCTAGGCGTGAGTGTCGGTCGGGAAGTCTAGTTCTACCTACATACGCTATTCTGGTGGGATTCTCGTCGTCTACCTCTTCAGTATCAGAGGCGTCTTCTTTCTCGGTTGCTTGTAATGCTTCTCGTGTAACTTTACTATTTCCCTACGGATTTTCTTGTACATACTCTCTATACAGTTCTGGGTCTTGTGTCTTCCCTCGGCTATATGGTCACTCCACCTGGTCAGGACTTTCATTTCTTCTGGATCTTTTCCTGGATAATCTTGTTCTCGTATTAAACAATTAATTAGAAACTTTAATAGCATGAGCTGAATCTCGACTTTTCTTTGAGTCATGGCCTCGCCAATACTTCCTGGGTCTGCTCCTGTACGGATGAAACAATATATTCTGTCTAGATAACCTTTCATATTCGGCAGGGTGTCCAAATACTCGGTCACCCGTCTTACACGCAGTGAATATATAACCATATTATCATCGCCTGGGACTGGATCATAACGGCATTCGGTAAGGGCTCGCTTGATATCAGCAACTGACTGATGCTTGGGCGAACGTTGTAACGCTCGGGCATGAAGCTCGATTAATGTCACACGCTTATGTTGAGGCGGGGTTCCAGGAGGACTTCCCCCCGAGGCCCCTTGACTAGAATCGTCGATGGGTATCGTACGTGCTGGGAGAGTGACTGATGTAGCGGGCACATGTACTGTAGGCTGGACCGGGGGCACCGTAACAGGTGCTGTAACGGGTGCCCCGGTGGCTGGAGGTACAGGAATTACATTATTTACGGGAGCAGGCGGAGCAGGATTTGCATATTCTGGGACTGTGTCGTCCAAATAGGACGAGAGGAAAATATCAGCTGCGGTCGGTTTATGACGTAGCTTAGTCGGAACTAGTGATGGCGGGAAATTACTGGATGCCTCCGGGGTTGCTTTTGGCAAGCCCTCGGCAAGAAGAGGATACATACCCTTAACAAGGGCATTTCTCTGTCTGTCGGACTGTTCGCTTTTAACTCGTTCACCTATTTCGATGAATTCCCTTTCTTGGGCTTTCTCTGAGGATTCTCTACTTAATTCTGTTTTTCTGATTTCTTTTTCGGTTCTTTTATGAGATTCTTTGCGCCATAACTCGATGGCATCTTTCTGTGACTGTCTGGCTTTCTTTTTCCATAATGCTTCTTCTACTCGCATGATGCACTCGGCATCCCATGTGCCTGATACAGGCCATCTATACTTCTCTTCGAGATGTCTGGTATAATCAGACCATAAGTCTAGGTATATTATGGCACTTAAGCCATGCTTGTGATACATAAAATGTCCTGGACTGTCCCTAGGAGGGACAGGGACTGCTTCCTCTAACAATCCTTTTCTAGTTTTTAACTGACGTAATTTCGAGAATAGAGGCATGATTTAGGCTGGAATCTAGACACAATACAATACACAATGGACACGATGATAACTTGAATAACAAATCACTCATACCACGACATAAAAATACATGAATAACATTACAGAATATTACCTGGAATACTTTAGAACAGATCACATGAATTTCTCGAGAACAGAACTTACTAGAATTACTAGATGTACTGCTAAAACAGCACGAAACTTACCGGTCTCATAAAGAGACACGTCAGGACCCGCGTCCACCTAGGTGAACACTTCGTGTTGGATTTGCGTACCCAAACCCACGGACCAGAGACAAATTAATTGACCCTGTCTAGATACTACCCCAGCAACGGTACTCACCGGGCAGCAAGAACGGAAGGCCTCGGACTGGACTGGACTGCTACGACGACGGACGGACGAACTTCGGACTTCAGTTACAGGTGGGCCTCCGGATACCTCGGACCTTGGACTCTCGGCTTGGGCTCTGGTCGGGACTCGCCGCGTTCCTCCACCGCCTCGTCTGGATGCTGGACCGCAACCTCCGTCTCCTCCGTGGACCTGAGGGATACTTGAAGCAGAAATATCTGCCGGTGCGCAGGATGGTTCCGTCACGGCTGCAGAGGGTCAGTGGGCTTGCGTGGCTTCGCCGGCGCGTGGGGAAAGGGCAAGTCCCTATTCGGGCGCCATTATGTGGTAAATAAATAATTAATTACCGGTCTATTTTTCAGGATACTCTAATAACAGATAGCTCAATAAATAAGAGACAAGATTCGAGGTATCTTGAGTCACAGGCTTTAATAAGGCATAAAGGACTGAAACAGGACAGCCTGCATGGGAATAGGATGGCAGCTGCCGGGGGCAGGATCTGGGAATTGGCTAGCTTTTAATAACAGTGCACAATATTTATAGTTAAACAAATACATTACATTCAATACAGGGGGCGTAGCAGTAGGCGTGGTTTGTAGCAGTCGCGAAAGATAAGGCAGAAAGTGGGTGTAACAAGAGGCGTGTACATAGACATGTGGTATGAACGTAACAGAAGTGTCATGAATGGGGCGGAAACATGGAGGGGGCTACCTGAGCAGCTGGGACCTCTAACCTAGTGGTGCGCGCAAACTGACAATGACGTGTTACTAGGGAGAACTGGGGGCTATGACTTCTGCCCTAGAAGAGGAGACTAAAGTCTGGAGGGTCAGAGCGACATGTACCCAGGCATATCTAGTATCTGGTGTTTAGAGTACATGTTGATAGAATCCAAAAGTTATCAGGGCAAAGGCTAACAGACACTAAGACTGGTGCATACATAATTCTATATGTAGTACGTGTGCTAGGAATATTCTATGAATATTAATACAGTATTTCTCTTACATGGAGACATAAAGGCTAGACTATGACGGAAACTATTGATGCGATTCAGTAGCTTAGGAATGCAGAGAAGGAGGGCTGAACTGATAACTAGAAGCATAACATACTCTTGGCAGACTGGGAGGCAGAGCCAGGCCGAGCCGGGCACTGCGAGGCATGAAAGTAAGCTAAGGGTCAGGTATACAGGTGGGGGCTGCATCGCTCCTCGGAGAGGGTTCAGGAAACAGGAGCTGAATCTGAGTCCGGGCCCTTTTGAGGCCTAGAAACGGGGACTTTTACTGAATTAACGTGCACACTGTAAAATGTGGCAACGTAGGTTTACATAGGCCTAATATTCGTAGCTTTCACGAGAACTGGAAACTGGCATACTAGAGTTGGACACAACTGTAATCGCGTCTTTAATCGATCATAGGGAATACATATGCATATTGATCATGCACATATAACTTAGGATGGGGAACACGTAGGCACATACAACATGGCAAAATTTACTTTTCCACATTGTGAGAGGTAAGACTGGTGTTATTAGGTCTTTAGCATTTAACTCAGTTCAGAAAAAAGAACACAGCAAACGGCCGTAAACAGATGTTGTGTTTTCAGTGTTTACCTTGTGATTTTGCCAATATTTTGCACCGTCCTAGATTCATCAATCCAGCAAGGCACAAAGCGTGTGGTCGCCAGGATTTACATAATGTGGTATTCCTAGTTTGTTTATGAGGCAGGATGTCTGGTGTGAATTACTGCCACCACACACATTTCAGATATAGAGGCCTGCAGTGGAGAGGAGACCCCCCCCCCCATCTCTATTCGCTTTGGCAAAGGGCCAGTGCTGTAACCCCTGTCCCTTAAAGAGACAGGGGTTTCAGTGAATAAAAGTAACACTTTACTATCCAAAAACTGGGGGGGGGGGGCTTAGGAGGGTTTTGGGTAGCCCTTTTTCTCCTGAAGCTCACAGGCTGAGCTTCACTGTTACCATCCAATATTGTATCAGAGGATTTTCACCTTCGCAAAGCCCGCCATCGGCAAAGTGCAGACTTTATCATCGTGTAAAAATAAAATGTAGCTGAACACAACATTCCACAACCAAAAACGAATGTAGCCTAATGCAGCCTATGTTCCTTAAAGGAACCGGAGATATTTAAAAAAAAAAAATCTCTCTCTATATATATATATATAGTGTTGCAAATTTCTGTGGGAGACCGCTGCCTGCTCCCATTGAGGCCGCCACCCCAATTCAACCAATGGAAATCGGTTACCACCCCTGGTCAGTGTGACACATAGACACAGTTTGGAAGGAAGGCCCACTTCACGCTGCTTTCAAACCGTGATTCGGTAGGGGTTACTGAACCCATTTTACGAGGCAGAAAAAAAATTCTGACTCACAAAACGGGTTTTGTACATTTTTAAAAAGGATTTAGTGGTAGCAAACCTATTGGCTTTGTGGATCACAGGGCTTGCGTGTGACTACAAAATCCTTTTGTAGGTCTAGTCCAATGATTGTGAATTGTATCTCACTTGTGCTTTTTCATCCATCTTGCAAGGGTGGATGGAAGACTCGGGTCACTGGGGTTGAAATCCATGATTTGCACGTTGTATTCAGATTCCTGCCAGAGGCGCATTAAGTGCTGTCTTGGAAACCATGGGGCAGATTTACAAGCCCCTTGCGCCTCTTTTATGACGCCTTTGCATCACTTTTGTGACGCAGCGGCGACGCAAAAGATGCGCCATGGTGCGTGGTATCTACAACGTGACACATCTGGGAGATGCGTTACGTTGTAAAGCACTGCGCCAGAAGGAGGCGTTCCTGCGCAGGGGGGGGGGGAGCGTTCCGGCACAGGAACTCCTCCTAAAAGTTGCTGAGTGAAATCTACACGTTTTCACTCAGTCACTTTGGGGCCCATGCTGAGTCAAAACCCTGCGCCTGCTTGAAGCAGGCGTAAGGATTGACACAGCATTGTAAACATAGGGCCCCCCAGGCATTGCTGGAGCTGAGTTGTGCTTGCTACGCAACTCCAGCAATGCGCCGCCTTTACGTAACGCATCTGTGCTGTTTTTGCCCCATGGTGCGCCGCATTGTAAATGCGGCACATCCATGGTGGTGGAGCAGCAGCGCACAATAAGTGCTGCATCCCTGCTGATATGCAGGGATGCGCCAGTTATTGTAAATCTGCCCCCTTGTCTTGCAGGTTATACGCATCTCTGCTGCACGCATTTTAACCTAAGGGTGTCTGAGCCATAAGTGTGTGGAGCTCGTTCAGCAGCTAAAGTTGAGAGAGTAGCTGCACCCTGCCATCCACCTATATCTGCGCGTCAGGCTGGTGAACTGAGACGGCAACACACCTGAGCTGGCCTCGCAGGGCTTTGTCACACTTTGTGCATGAAGCAGGCTTGCTTTTGAGGCGTTGTGTGGTGCAGAGTGTACGGGGAGCTTGTAAAGTGCTGAACAGTGCTCTGTACGAAATGGACATGTAACAGGCTCTGGGGTGTTCATCTTGTAAAGTGCTATAACGCAGAGCACTTTCCAAGCCAGCCGTATGCACTATACCCCAGAGCGCCCTGGAGACTACATTCATGTGCACTGTATTCAGGTCCACACATATGTGTCAGGATTGTGAAGTGCTCAGAGGTACATTATATATGAAAGGAGTTTGGAGTGTTATGTGGTACAGCTTGTAGGTGGTGCTAAGGAAGGAGATGTGGCCTGGTGGCTAGACAGCCAATTTAATTCTAACCCAATCATCTGCACTTGAATATCCTATGATTCTGGGCAAATCCCATAATCTCCCGGTGCCTCAAATACATATCAAATGTAATGCTATTGTGAAATGTACCTGTAATTCAAAGACGTAAATCCCACCTTTATTGACACAGACACTTTTTTACTTATTGCTGGATTAAAAGTGCATGACACCACATTCCGTGTAGGTGTGGTGTGGTACAGTGCCTTCTACAGCATACGGTAGTGTGCGGCATGGCAAGAACAATAACATAGGTAACAAAGGTATACAATCTCACTAGCTAATAGAAAAGACCACACACTTCTTAGAATTCCTCAAATATACTGTATCGAATAGCATGCAAGTTGCAAAATACAAACAGTAACATAAAAGCATTTCTTTCTGAGCACTATACCATTTTGTGTCTACTTTTACATAATATGTGGTGAGAAGGATACATCATACTAAAATAAACACCATTGGTGAGTCAAAAGAACTAAACAGTCCATGTAACACATCACGCCTTCTCCTAGACGGTGTAAAGTCTTGTAGCATAGCAACTATCGCTCTATGTATGTGTGTATACGTAGACTCCCTACAGGCTGGTACCATTCCATACCATTTCAGACCGTATGAGATGGATTACACTGACATTGCATTTTGCCAGCACTCATATATAATCAAAGACATATACCGTACTATGCAACGATAGCAAGCAACCCCAATTAAAAGACCATTGACGGAATACTGCACTCCACCTCGGATAACGTGTCTTGTCATGTTATCTTAAGCCGTGCTATGAAATAGGCATTTCAAGAGATCTCTTGCACCCAGGGCAAGGTCAACTTTTTAGACAGTTTATTTATGTCATTAAGGCCACAAAATACACTGTTTGGCCACCTTTCGCAATATGCCGTCTAAAACGTGGGCCTGCTTACTTGGTCAGTGCGTTTTAGGGAAAGTATTAATGCCCCCCCCCCCACTTCCAAATGTCACCAGCCATCCCTGTTTGCATCACTCCGTTTGGTCACTATATGGAAATCCATGTTTCAAAAGCTACCACTGAACATTTTTCCCTCTTGCATGTGTTGGACCCTCAGCCACACCCGAAGGAGCATGTTTGCACGGCTTTGCATTTCAAGCGTTTTCTGGTTTAAACTCCATGCTTGATTGACAGGCCAGGCCTAGCCTTGACAGCTCCTTTTTAGACACAGAACATTTTAAGCATCAACGTTTATTCAACTCCAAAGAAAATACAATATCAGTGAAGATAGAGGCGTCTCTGGCCCGGGGCCCGCGGCGCAGACGAGGAAGCGAAACCGAGAGGCGGCCGAGGAGGGAGGACGAGTGGGGACACCGAGGCCATGAAAACAACACCCGGACACGTGGCCGCCTGCCAGAGCGCGGGAGGCTGCAGCGCAGCCAATCAGAAGCGAGGAAGGACGGGCGTCACTTGTTGTCAGGGAGAGCAGGGCTTCAGAGGCCCCGAGCGAGAGCTTTGGAGAAGAAGAGACCTCGAGCGCCTCCAGCGGACAAAGAGCGTTTCACAGCCCTGGAGGCGCTCGGGCTGGGGGCAATTAAAACCAGGGATGAATGAATGGGAGATCATTTATATATTTTCTGATTTTAGGGAGTTTAATCTTTATTCCTCCCAGGATAAGGATCTCATGACACTTTCTACCTGCAGAGGGGGGCTTGACCTCCTTTGTAAAGGATATTACGGCCGAGACTGTCCATGAAGCTGATATAAATTGCAAAGTATTCTGTGGACTGTCTTAAAACGAAATTAAATCACAAGTACTCCGCTTCACCAACGTTCACACTGGACAATAGCACCACTCACAGCTAAACACAAATGCTACCAGGGTTTAACATGCATTATACCTTGTAGAGCCAGGGGTCATAGGTCTTACTTTTATATTCAACGCGCACATGCTCCCACAAGCTCACATATTACAACATTTCCAGGTCCAATGCTATGTTTTAAGACCCTAAAAACAGAGATAAGAATACATGTGTGTGTGCTTTTGTCAGAGAGAGTTTTAAAAAATCCCAGGTGAAATCCGAGAGACACATTATCATACGGTTGCGGTGCTTTTGGATAAAAGTACATGTCCTCAGAAAATGGAGCGTAGACACGGAAACAGGATCCTGGGTATGTCATGTATTTAAGTATATACACAAAATACGGAGACCACTTCAGCGTGGTGCACAACTTGCAGCAGAACGAACAACTGACTCAACTGCTAAACAATAAAAACTAATAAATACTTCAAAAGTAAACATGTATCTGCGTGCACATGCATGTTTGAAAGAACTGTTTAATAGAATACCGCTCTTGAGCATCTGAAAACCAGGATGCACGAGAGTGGTAAGGAACACAATGGGCCTCATTTATGAGAAATGACGCATCGCTGCGTGAAAGCAGTGATGCGTCACTACTCGGTGCGCACTCCTTGCGACATTCCTGATGCGTCATATTTACAGTATGACGCATCATGTCGCAAGGAGTTACAGATACGTCAGTATTTCTGACGTATCTGTAAGCACAAAAGTGACGCATTGCTGGAGGGTGTCACAAAAGTGACGCAACTCCAGCAATGCGTCCTTTCACATGGGACAAGCCCCATGTGAAAGGGCCTGCGTCAGTCTTACGCCTGCTGTGAGGCAGAAGCAAGATTTTGACGCAACGGTGTCCTAAAAGTGACGCAGTGAAATCTCATAGATTTCACTGCGTCACTTCTACGACCCTTCCTTGCGTCAATACGCCCCCCTTGCATACATTATACCTGGCGCAGGTATAATGTGGCGCAGGGGTTTACAAAGTGACGCATCTACCTAGATGCGTCACTTTGTAAATATGGCGCAACAAGGCGCATTTTTTACGCCACTGGTACATCACAAAAATTGACGCACCGGCGGCGTAAAAGTGACGCAAGGCCTCATAAATGGGGCCCAATATGTTTAAAGGCACCGTACAACACATACCGACTGAAAGCTCCTGTACCCAACCATTTATTAAATGGTACATTCACACGGCAGGTGTAACACCACACAAAACGTCCACCTAAAGTTACGCCCCTGCACACCAAGACAACCACATCAATAAACAACAGATCAAAATACAGACCAACTCCAGTGAATGCTGTACCCAAGTATTATATTGGATAAAATACTTGCTAAGCTACTATATCAATTTTATTTTCTATTTTAAAATCTTTTTTCGACCTGAATAGGTCATAAAAAAACAGAAATAAATACAAAGTACAAAAAGATTTAAAAAAAAACAGGATGCAGGTTTAGCTCAGTGGAATACAAGGACTAAAAAAATACACTTTGGTCTGAAACAGTAAAATCATACAAATATAAAATACTTCATAGAAGCAAAAAACTCACTTTATCTTGAATCTGTAATAAAAAAATTGTGTAATAAAATGAGGCCATCATACATTTACCCTACCATTGTTCTTCTTGCCCAGATAGCCGATCTAAAAAAGGCACAATAACAAATTTCAGATGAGCTTATTGACTGTGAATAAAGCAAAGTTACTCTACGCCGTCGGAACCCTAACTTACTTCACAGGGGTGGCAAACAGTGCAAACTGGAAAAAACTAAAAGGCAATAATGTTTGTTCAGACTGATTATCACACGGGCATGATACCACTATATTCCCCTCTAGATCAAGCACACGGTTGAAGCATAGGGACCATTAAACTGAGCCTGCCCTGAAACAATAAAGAAGCAATCGCTACAATTGTGTGAGATCAAGGGATAAATACATAGCTGGTTTCCCTGTTGCTAAAGATCTATAATAATTCAAAAATGTGCATTTAGCTAGCTCATTTGTCACTCTTAATTCTTCACAATGTTCCGAAAATTTGTCTTTCACCTTTGTTTTATCTGCTTTGACTTCTAGGGTCTGTAAATAAAGAAGACAACCCCAGGGTGACTAAAGTATCCAGAATATACCTCAGCCATGGGACAGAAAAAGCCTTTTCCAGGCTGAGACACTCAAGAATAATATCCCTGCATAGAGTATCTGCTGGATTAGTCCAAATACTGGCCCACAACAAAAGAGTGACCAAATGCACCTTAGCAGAAATAAATCCCTGTTGAGTCTGAGTGAGTGATGAGGCTAGAAGGGGTTGGCGGTAAATACAACAGCTAGCAAAGAATGCTTGTAAAGAGGAAATATTATTAAAACCCCACAGCTCCATAAGGCGCAGCACTTACACACTGAGAGTTCTATACCCTCAATGCTGGCAAGACAGTCCATCTAGTGCCCGGTATAATAAGAGTATAAACTGTCCTGCAGTTCTACTGAGTTTGAGTCTGGAGTTTTTGAGCTAACAGTGCCAGGACCCTGATGAACTAAAGTCATACCCAGATGGCAGAAGTTATCAACACTAGTATGTGCTTGCCCATTGATGGTAATTCAATTTAGCCTTAGTCTGCCGTGCCCACAAGACATAATATGTGATTTACTACAAACAGTTGTTAAAAAACTGGAGCTCTTGCATAGAAAAAGCAAAACGGTCCACCAGCTGCCTCAAAGCATTAGGAGTAAGTGCTAAAAGTACTGCATCGTCAGCATGAAGTAACACAGGCACCGAGGCACCTGCAATTCTAGGGGTGTCTACATGGGTAGAAATTAAATGAGCCGTTAGCCCCTTAATATATAAAATTACTAATATCTGAATAATATATGCCGCATGAAGTACTACTATTGTAACCATGCAGCCAATAAGCCACCCATGGCTGGCATGGGTAGGGACTCAGAGAGAGGCGATTGATGATGATGGGTGGGTACATAAAGTAAGTTGTGCTTGAAAATGACTGTGAGTCAAGGGAGTAGTCTTAAATACAACCTCAAACCTTTGAATCAAAAACCTTAACAAAAGTTTCCTTGTTTACTCTTCTTCCAAGGGATTTTTCCATTTATCATTGCATTATTCTTCTAGTATTTTTTATTCTCTACCCTTGACTTTGCTACTCAGTCACTGTTTAAGTTTTACGTTCTCTTCATCCAGTCTTCACTATGAATACCATCCATCCAAACATGGCTATCATTCTCAATAAACCTTTCACCAACATACATTTGTCATTTAACCGTCCATGCGTCCTTGCTTCGACCCATCAAACCTCCTGAAGGATTCCTTTCACCCATACACTATCACCACCCAGATAGGCATCCTTTCACCTTTCATCCATCCTTCATCCACCCATGCATCCTATCAGCCACCTATGGTATATGCATCTTTCACCCACGCATCCTTCACTGCCAGTCAGATTACATTTCACCCGTCCTTCCTCCTTTCATAAGTAATTAATATGCTTATAGAACGCACAAATGCCAAGGCGTCTTGGCGCTATAGCAGGACACTTAGGAGCATATTAGCAAGAGCCTTATTAACATTATCGCTGTTTGAGCGGCAGGAACTACCGCTAAAATGACGATAATGGGCTTGCTAATATGCGTTATAGAATTCCAATAGAAGCCCAGGTTAGATGTCCTGCACATCTAACCTGGACTTCTATTGGAATTCTATAACGCATATTAGCAAGCCCATTATCGCCATTTTAGCAGCAGTTTCCTGCCGCTCAAACAGCGATAATTTTTACGAGGTTCTTGCTAATATGCCCCTGAATTAGCACCAGGCGGAGTATCTTACTTCTGTATTTTAACTAGCCAAGTCTTCCTCAATTTCCTGAACCGAGGTCTAGAGGATTGGAGTCTGTTGTCGTCAGGTAATTCATTCCATAGCTAAGACGCACAATATGTCATACTTCTTCACTTCCTATGTGGCTCTTTGTATTCTGGGTACCTAGACTAGACCTTTGTTAGCTGATCCGAGATGATACAGAGGAGTATACTGCTGAAATAACTTCTGTATGTCAGCTGCTCCTCCACCAAAGTGGGCTTTGTGTACCAGGCACTTCGCTTTAAATTCAATTCACTGTTGCACCTGCAGCCAGTGGAGGGTTTTAATGCTGCCCGAGATTTGATAGAACTTTGGGATGTTAAGCAACATTCTAGCCGCAGCATTTTGCAAAGATTGTAATTTGGACAGTTGGCGCTTGTTAATGCCCATAAAGAGAGCATTGCAATAGTCAATCTGTGAAAGGATCAGAGCGACAACAACCGATATCCGTAGTTCCTGGAGGATGAATGGGAACATTTTCCATACGATTTTTAGTGGAAAGAAGCAGGCTGATGTAAGCTGGTTAATTTGGCCTGAGAAACTGAGTTGATCGCCCAACAGGATTCCCAGGTTCCTTGCTTTTCCTGCCGGTACAGGACATTGACCTGCCTCTGCCGGCCACCGTTTCTGGTTCCAGAGCAGTGCTCCAATCCCAAACTCCATCACTTTTTCCCGTATTCATTTTAAGGTAGTTCTGGTGCATCCAATCCATACTGTGTTTTAGACAGCCATGGAATTTCCCAGCAATGGTGTCTACATTTGAAGAGATGGAAATGACAAGTTGAGTGTCGTCAGCCTACAACACCAAGGAGAACCCATGTCCTTTGGTTAGCTCAGCCAACGGTGTCACATAAATGTTGAAGAGTGTTGGGGACAGAGCTGACCCCTGGGGAACTCCGAGAGGGAAGGGGAAATCTCTCTGATGGATAGTTGTCCCAGCACACCCTCTGTTCCCTGGCCTCGAGGAATGAGGCCGGAAGGTTGAGAGCCGCCTCAGTGATTCCTATTGCCTTCAGCCGTTGGATTAGTATCTGATAGTTCACAGTATCAAATGCGGCGGAAAGGTCCAGTAGGATTAGGATGGCCTTTCCTCTGCTGTCCAGTTGCCTATGTATTTCCTCTGTGGCCATAATTAGGGCAGATTCAGTGGAGTGGTGTTGTCTAAAGCCATGTTGTGAATGTTCTAAGATGTTAGAAGCCCCCAGGTAGCCCATTAGGTCTTTATTCATAGATTTTTCCAATATTTTGGCCGCTAATGGTAGACAAGATATGGGCCGGTAATTTTCAACCACCTGGGGATCAAGGGATGGTTTCTTTAGAATTGGCCTAATACATGCCTTCTTCCAAGAAGAGGGGAACATTCCTGAGGACAAAGCACGCCATCTTGTCACGGAAAGCTTGGTCCAGGTCATCCTTCTTTCCCTTTTCCATCAACCCAATCAAGGTCTGACTCTTCAAGAAACTTTCTCTACTGAGTTGAAGATAGAAGAGGCCAGTAGTTACTCAACTCCTGCTGTATAATGCTAAATAAAGAAGGGTGTCTTTAACTGTACTCAAGTCTCAACAGTACAGTGTACACCCTTGCAGCGAGTTTATAAATTGTCAATAAGCAAGCAATATCACTTACCACCGCCCACCACTGCCGCTGGATCACCCACTGCAGCTGCCGTATCTGCTTCCTGGGTGGCACCGCCGTCCCCACTGGCCCCGGCACTGGTGGTCGCTGCGGCTAGAAAAAGCATTACACATTTTTTAGGGTGAACCGTCAAAATATCACATATTTAAATATCGATATGCCAAAATATCGAGTTTAAAATACAGAGTAGACAGAATATCGACAGTCTAAAATGTAGTGGTGCAGAATATCGAAATGCAGGTAAGATATTGTCATGATATCGAAGTTAGTAATATCGACAATCATAATATAGTTGTAAAAATATCGAATTTTATTTTAGTGTTTTAAGTGTTAGTACATGTGTTAAAAGTATGTATTATTTTTGTAATGTATGTTTGAATTTTATAAAAGTAATGAATTTTATGTCAATTAATTTTTGTGTAATTTAATTCTGTAGCGGCTTTTGGGTTTATAGGGGAATAGGGTAGGAAGTCATTTGATTGAAATACATTTATGTATTATGTTATTACTTAATAATTTTATATTTGATGATTTGTACTGTTAATTAATTTATTATTAAATAATTATAAATGGATTAATAATAATTAATTGGTAAGTATGTTAAATGCGTAATATTTTTATTAACTAGTAATTAATAAGATATTAATTATTAACAATTAATTTGTAAATATGTTATTTAATTGTATTGCTAATTGTAATTTGATAATTAATGAATTCATTGTTAATTAATTATGTTAATTTATTAATATGTTACAATTTTTTAGGTGATGTTTATAGGGGGAAATGGTGGCAGGTAAATTGTTAATTAATATTATTTATATTTCAGGAGTGGGTATATAAATTATTCCCCTATGCTATCCAACACTTTCCTTACTGTTGCACTCACTGGAGTGGGAATAGTCATTTTTACCCTTCCGCTATCCAACGCTTTCCCTACTGTTGCACTCACTGGAGTGGGAATAGTAATTTTTACCCTCCCGCTATCCAACGCTTTCCCTACTATTCCACTCGCTGGAGTGGGAATAGTACATTTTACTCTCCCGCTATCCAACGCTTTCCCTACTGTTGCACTCACTGGAGTAGGAATATTCCATTTTACTCTCACGCTATCCCATGCTTTCCCTACTGTTGCACTCAATGGAGTTGGAATAGTAAATTTTACCCTCCCACTATCCAACGCTTTCCATACTGTTGCACTCCCTGGAGTTGGGGATTCTCATCTGACACGGAAGCTGACTTTGCCCACTTTATCTTCTCTTGAGCCTGCATTTGCTGTCGGGAACGCCTCGCCGGACCCGCTTCGCGGGTCCCGCAGCGCGGCTTGAACCGCGTAAGCACCATCTACAAGGGGGCAGTTTCTTTCGACCGGCAGGGCTGCGAGCACCAGCAGGGACTCCGAGGACCAGGAGTCCCTGCGCGCCCTAATTGGACCAGCTGGGCTGCTCTCCCTGCCGGCCACACCCACCCGCCCGCCCACAGTGTTAAAGGGCTGGTTTTCACAGAAGCAAGTGGGATTCTCATCTGACACGGAAGCTGACTTTGCCCACTTTATCTTCTCTTGAGCCTGCATTTGCTGTCGGGAACGCCTCGCCGGACCCGCTTCGCGGGTCCTGCAGCGCGGTTTGAACCGCGTAAGCACCATCTACAAGGGGGCAGTTACTTTCGACCGGCAGGGCTGCGAGCACCAGCAGGGACTCCGAGGACCAGGAGTCCCTGCGCGCCCTAATTGGACCAGCTGGGCTGCTCTCCCTGCCGGCCCCGCCCGCCCGCCCACAATGTTAAAGGGCTGTTTTTCACAGAAGCAAGTGGGATTCTCTTCTGACACGGAAGCTGACTTTGCCCACTTTATCTTCTCTTGAGCCTGCATTTGCTGTCGGGAACGCCTCGCCAGACCCGCTTCGCGGGTCCCGCAGCGCGGCTTGAACCGCGTAAGCACCATCTACAAGGGGGCAGTTTCTTTTGACCGGCAGGGCTCGAGCACCAGCAGGGACTCCGAGGACCAGGAGTCCCTGCGCGCCCTAATTGGACCACCTGGGCTGCTCTCCCTGCCGGCCCTGCCCACCCGCCTATCACAACTATTGTTATTTAAAGGTAGTTAAAATCCCGCTGCGCGGGAGCGCGCGGGAGAGCGCCGGGAGAAGCCCGGGACAAGCCCGGGACAAGGGCGGGACCGTCTGTGGCCGTCCGGGGCCGGAAGAGGCCGGGCTGGGCCACTCCCCTGACTTTGATTCTAAACGGTTATTATATTCCTTAGTACATTGCTGTGCCATACAAGTGCTCACCAGTAAGTGTTGTAAAAGGGCGGGTAACTTTAAGGAATGCCGGAACTCCCAAGTAGCACCGCCTGGATGACTCCACCGGGCGATGCTGGGCCAACAGTTATTGGTCCTTTAGATACATTTTTCAACCGCCCGAATCAGTCTATTGACAAAGAAATATCGCTTGCAGAGAGGCGTGCTGAGCGGAGATTATCCATCGAACTTCTTAAAAATCCAGCGGATAAGCGCTCTGCACAAATCTATCCTGCATTGGTAACACCTCTGTCATCACTAAATTTGCCTGTTGTAACCAAATTAGTTCATGATGCAATTACTAATAAGGAGAACCAGGGTAATGCGGGCGAATCGATTCCATCTTGTGTGAGTCATACAGATTCTATAACTTGTACAGCTGAATTATGTGCTCAGGTTTCATTGACCCACCCAAAATCAGGTTCTAAAAGAAAAAGGAATACTGTATACAGAAAATGTATCCCAGCTAAGCCCCCACATAAACTTAGAAAAGTAAACAAAAGTACGTGTCCCAGTAAGGCTGTCACCGAAGTAAGCCAAGGCAGGGAAACTATACAAGAGGGGGTTGTTATGACACTAGACAGCCCAGATCCTAGTACTATTAATCTTCCAGTCACTGGGTTGGTATCGGCTGATAAACCGCCACCCCTAAGCAGCTTGTTTCCTGACTTAGAAAGGCTGTTACGGTCAATATTGCTCCCATTAGAGGAACGTATTAGTAAGCTTTCTGACCGCTTAGACCATTTCGAGCAGGTAACACTAGACAATTTCTTTTCTACTAAGGCATTGATAAAAGCTCAGGCTAGGCTGGACGAAAGTAGCAAGTGCCAGAACACTACCCAAGTTGCACTACAAGTTAAGGGACAAAGGCAACAACCTAACTCTCCATTACCACCAAAGAATGTTAGTGCGGGTGTGAAGAGACCTCTTAAGCCTCCCAACTCAGCACCATTGGGACTTGTCATGAATCCCCCCATCATTGTAGCCCCAGTTCAGACTGCGGCGCAACAACCGCCGATTAGTTCAAACTCCTTGTCCACTGTAGTAGCAGGGGGTGTTGTGTGTACCAGAATGGGTACTGCTTTACCGTCTGCCCCAACCTACTAATAATCAACCTTTAGCAAATAAACCTATACCCCGCCCTGCTCCTATTGTTCCTAGACCGTCCGTACCACCCCCGTTAAAGCCACCTCATAAGAAACCCCCCATGAACCTCACCCCAGATTCCTTCCCCTTTGTAGTAGTCCTTATAAATGTCACACCACTTCTATCGGGACAGAGAGAAACTTTCCAGATGCTTAAAAATAAATGTATGCACTGGCTAAGGGTGAATCGGCCTCTACCAGGGGAAGTTGATGGTCTCATATTGGGGGTAAGGAGAATAGATTGGATAGGCTCTACCATCAAAAGCCTTGGGGGGGGGACTGTATTGTGGTTAACTTTCAAGACCGAAGGGTGGCAGGATGGCTAACAAGACAGGGTTGGGGCACAAGTAATGGAGGAATAGGCATTGTTGACCATACTTTTTTCTACCCACGTCCTACTAGTGTTTTGACCTGTCTGTTGAATGAGCAAAATTGCCCCTCAAGTTGCCCTTGGCCAGGGATTGTTACATCAGCTCCACTGCCACAGTATTATAACCATACTACTGGCCCGATTTGTAATTCTTCGGGTGGTTGGCAAGACCTAGGGAGGGGATGGTGACAAACTCTTGATCACTCGAAAACTAGTAGGGGTAGAATTAACAGAGTGGACAGAACATCTAATATTAGAAGCTCTAGATCTGTAGTACGAAACGACCTACTGCCTACTCCCGGGGAGCAGGTCGCCCCTGGCGATGCATGGGAAGCAGGGGTGGCGATGTCCAAATTGAGCCTGACATTGTCTGTCCTCCCCCGGGAGACACAGACACGGAGGGCCCTGTCGAGCCCAGTAGCATTTCGGCTGTGGCGGACCCACTTGTTAGGGTTCTCAGTTGGAATGTGGCCGGTCTGGACAGGAAATTGGCCCTGCCTGACTGGAACGCTCTTGTGGAGGAGTACTCCATATGCCTGTTCCAGGAAACCTGGAGTAGGGAGCCGTCTTATAAGGCAGGATATTCATCCCACCATATACCGGCTGTACACTCAGAGACTGGTAGGGGTCGTCCCTCGGGAGGCCTCCTTCTTTGGGTAGCCTCCTCTCTTAACTGTAGGGTGGAGGAGCATGACACCAAGTGTCCGGATCTTCTTAATATCATCCTCAAATCCCCCAAGGGCCGTGTTATTCTAAACATTTATAACATCTATGCACGAGGCATCAAGGGGGGTAGAGCATCCCCTACTATAACCTGCCTTGAGGGTTTGCTTCGATCCTCCCCCTATAAGTCTTGTACCCTGGTAGCGGGCGACCTCAACTGCACATTTGAGCCTCTCGGCTCAGATGTTACACAAGATCAAGAAGATGTAGATTATAGGAGGGGGATACCGGCTTTAGAGATCAGCCCTATTAGAAGATGGACAGAAGTGGTGCTCCAGGTAAATTCCCTATTAATGGAGTTTGACCTGAGGGCCCTTAATGGCAGAACTAACTCGGACAAAAAGGGAGCACACACATACAACAGGCCCAGCCATACGTCAAGAATCGATTATATTTTGCTTGACGTCAACCTATGGAGTTCGGTCAAAGACATGGAGATTATACCCTCCGTCGAGAGCGATCATAATTTGCTCTCTCTCGACATGACTCCGTGGTGGTTAGAAGGTACAGGGAATGTAACCCCATGTGCCACTGTCTCTGACCTGTCATCTGTCTCTAATTGTGGACGACGGCTAAAGTGGTCAAGGCTGTCGCTCTCAGTCGAGATAACATCCTCTATAACGCAGCTTCTAGCCGCAGCCCTAGATAACTCTGACCCTCTTGAGGGTGGGGTGGTGGGGGTGTCTATTAGGTTTTGTAACCTAACTCAGGCGCTAACCAATCTGTTTATTGTCCCAGCCAGACCCAACGGGAAGAAACTACGGCCTCGGGCCAGACAGGGTTGGTTTAATCATAACTGCAGGGAAGCAAAGACATTACTTGTAGAAGCGGTTAAATCCAAATCACAAGCCAGGACTAGGGAGGCCAGAAGGCATTACTCGAATTGTTTAAAAAATGCCAAAAAGGAATGGGAGGACAGCTTTTGGCAGGACCTCCTGGCTGCCAGTCGAGGGAGAGACGCCAAAGGGTTCTGGGACCTGGTGGGTAGCAGAA
This sequence comes from Lissotriton helveticus, assembly GCF_964261635.1. Classification (NCBI taxonomy): domain Eukaryota; kingdom Metazoa; phylum Chordata; class Amphibia; order Caudata; family Salamandridae; genus Lissotriton; species Lissotriton helveticus. The sequence goes on along the minus strand of NC_136065.1, from coordinate 16,775,540 downwards.
ACCGTCCAGATGACACCTTGAGGACTTGCATTATTACTGCCCAGGCGTGGTTTAACCACTTTAAGGCTCTCTATTCTGCCGTAGAAGGCACTCTTAACGACCCTTTTTTTCTCCCCCCTTCACCCGTGGATAGAGGCACTGACCTCTTCTCCGTACGGGAGGTCACGAACTTGATTAAAACTCTAACACCATTAAAAGCAGCTGGTCCAGACGGGCTGCCAGGGGACCTTCTCCGAGCCTACCCAAGCGAATGGGGGGTGTTGATCTCTGGCCTCCTAAACGCCATCCTCGAGGGAGGTTCTGTGCCTGAGTCTTGGAAAGGGGCAGAGGTAGTTCCAATTTTTAAAAAGGGCTGTCGGGACTCACCGGGAAATTATAGGCCAATAAGCCTCATTGATTCAACCCAGAAGTTGGCGGGTAAGGCCATTCTAGGGAGGATTCTCCAGTGGGTGGATGACAACCACATATTGTCCGATATGCAAGCCGGTTTCCGTTCAGGTACAGGAACTATCGAGCAAGTCTTTAGACTCCTGCTACTTTATTGGAAGGTGGTGGAGCTGGGCAAAGGCAGTCTTTACCTGGCCTTTATAGACCTGAAGACTGCCTTTGACCTGGTTCCTAGGGAGGAACTCTGGAGGGTGTTGTATGGTCTGGGGATGCCCCCATACATTTTAATGCTCCTCATCAAACTGCATAAAGACAACTATGCCCAGGTGCGATGGGGACTGAATGGGGAAAAGACCGATCGGATTCCGGTCATTAGGGGCGTCCGGCAGGGTTGTGTACTAGCTCCCACCTTATTTTCCTTGTATGTGAACGGGGTGGTAGAGCACCTGCTTGGTGAACCAGCAGATGCACCCTCCTTGGGGGGCATTAGGATTCCAACCTTGTTGTTTGCCGACGACACCCTCCTCATTTCCAAAACCCCTCAGGGCCTCCAGAAGCTTTTGAACCGCTTCCAGGACTTTTGCACAAAAAGAGGACTTGTCATCAATATGGATAAGACCAAATACCTCATTATGCACCCACCCCGTAAGCTCGGCCGCCCTCCCATTCTGAACACTATCCCTCTCGAAAGAGTGTCAGAATTTGACTATTTGGGAATTCGAATGAGTGATGTCATGAGCTGGACACCCCATATAAATAAAATGACCATCAGTCATAAAAGGGTGGGGGGAGCTCTGTTGAAGGAGTACAAGAATTCATCTAAACAATGTGTAGCTCCAATAATAGATATTTACAAAGCCCGAGCTGTAACCGCATCACTCTATGGGGCTGAGCTTTGGGGCTTAGGTAATGTGGAGGCTCTGACTAAAGCAGAGAACAAATTCCTAAAGGACCTCCTGGCCATCCCGATGAGCACCCCGACAGTTTATTTTATTTATTTATTTATTCAAAGTTTTATATAGCGCGAACAAGATCCTTACAGATATCAGAGCGCTTCACAAAGACAGGGCAGGGGCAGTAGGAGTGAACAGAGATAATGGGAGCAGTATAGTAGTCACTAACATGGTAGGATAATAGTAACATACATAAAACATATCAATATACAATCAGGTAAACAAGTAATATAAGACAGTACAAGTCATTGATCCCCCTACAGAGGTGTTCATGTGTACCGTGGGTGTGTGGATGGCTTATACCAAAGTCTTAGTGTAGAGAGAACACTGAGTGGGGGCATCGGGAGAGTGAATCAGTAAACCAACGTGTATCATATATTGGTAGTGACAACATCAAGTTAGAAGTATAGTGCCAGAGGACAAGGTGAACAGTGATACAAGGCAATGCAGAGTCTCTGATCCAGCTCTGGGCCCTTTTCACTCAAAGGAGAAAACGATTCTCTCAGGTGTCCCGCAGGGTTCGATCCTAAGCCCCCTCCTTTTCAACATCTACCTTATTCCCCTTTTGTCCCTGATTGAATCCTTTGGAATCCCTGTAACCTCCTACGCCGATGACACCCAGCTCATCGTGCCTCTGGATGGTAGTTCCACCACCGCAGAACTCAACCTTAAAAACTGCCTAACGAAAGTCTTCCACTGGATGAATGCAAATCACTTGAAGTGTAACTCAAATAAAACTGAGATTCTCCCAATCGGCAAGAATACCCCCTTCTGCCCAGCCCTCTGGTGGCCTGATGACTCTATCGCCCCCCCCCCAAACTGTAACTACGGCTAGGAACTTGGGCGTCATCTTTGACTCAGATCTTTCATTCGACCACCATGCTAAGACTGTAGCCGGCAAATGCTTCGGGACAATAAGATCCCTAAGAAAGTTCTTTAATTTCCTCCCTCTCGACGCCAGAAAGAGCGTAACAGTGGCCCTTATAATCTCCCGATTGGATTATTGCAACGGCCTACTGGCTGGGACAAAAAAGAGCACTCTCGCTAAACTCCAGAGCGTGTTAAATACAGCTGCTCGACTTGTACTCAAACTGCCCCGGAGAGCTTCCACCTCCGCAGCTCTTCGCTCCTTACACTGGCTACCTCTCCACAAGAGAATTTTATTTAAGATTCTTATCATCGCCTTCAGATCCTTCAACAATTCCGGGCCAAAATACCTCCTCAAACGCTTTCCCCACTACATCCCCAAGCGATCTCTCCGTTCGGCACAGGACAACCTCATCCTGCCTGCAAAATATAATCTGAAGAGGAAAGGAGGTAAAACCGTGAGCCACCTAGCCACCAAGGCATGGAACAATTTGCCCAAACACCTTAGGCAAATAACACAAGAAAAACCTTTTAGAAAGGCTCTGAAGACCTGGATCTTCAGCCTTCCCGACGACCTCACTAAAGCAGCCATCTAATCCCGCTCTGTCACCTACCGGCCATCAAGAACACTTAGCGCCAAGATGCTCCCTCCGGAGCGAATGCCGCGCTTTACAAATAACCCCACAAATACAAATACAAAATACAAATACCAATAAGGTTCAGGAGATCTTGGCCAGAAGGATGGTTTTCACCTCTTTCTTGAAGAGTGCAGTGGAGGAGATCAGCCTGGTTTCAGGCGGGAGCGCATTCCAGATCCTGGGTGCCATTCCAGAGAAGGAGCGCTTGTATGTTTTCTCTTTCCGGAATCTACGAGGTTTCAGGAGTAGGTTTTTTGTACATCTATTGGATCTCGAACCTCCTGATATAGACAACTTTTGAGCAAGGTAGTTGGGTGCATTGTGGTGCACGGCCGCGTGTGTCATAACTGCAATTTTTAGCTGTATTCTGGCTTCAAAAGGCAGCCATTTTAGAGACTTTAAGTCTGGGGATATATGCGAATGTTTTCTTGAGCCAGTAATGAGTCTCGCTGCAGCGTTCAGGGAGGCTCTTAAGGGTGCAGTTGTGGATAGCGGGAGTCCGCTGAGGGCCACAATTCCGTAGTCTATTCGAGGGATGACTAAAGCTTGTACAGCAGTTTGGAAGTCTTCAGCAGGGAGGAAGGGTTTAATTTTCCTCAATGTGTTGATTTGGAAATGAGCTGCTTTTGTGGCTTTGCTAACGTGCTGCTGCATGTTGAGCTTGGCGTCGAGTGTGATGCCTAGGGATTTCGCCAAATCCACGATGGTAGGTTGGACATTGAGTGCTGTTAGGTTATTGAGCCATGTTTGGGTGGTGGAAATTTTCGCCGGGGGTGAGATGAGTAGGAACTCGGTTTTCAGAGCATTTAGTTTGAGGTGATTATCTGCCAGCCAAGATTGAGTGTTAATAAGCGTGGAATTCAGATGTTTGATATCTTCCGGGGATTGTAGCTTTAGGTAGAGTTGTGTGTCGTCGGCGTACATATGGAATTGGACATTGGAAGCTTGGAGCAAGGTGGCGAGCGGTTCCATGACGAGGTTGAACAGTGTGGGGGAGAGGGAGGATCCTTGTGGAACACCTAGATCTGCAGGCACAGGTGTAGATAGCACATTGTCGATCTTGAACTTCTGTGACCGGTTGTAAAGGAAGGACGAAAACCATTTGAGAACAGTTCCCGATAGACCCATTCTAGTGCTTAGCAGCTCCAGCAAGTTCTCATGTTTGACCGTGTCAAATGCTGACGAGAGGTCAAGAAGGATGAGGAGGCAGGACTCATTGCGCTTTTGGATACGGGTTGTAAAGCAATTAAGGATCAGGCCCGTTTACGGCCTCTCCTCCTTTGGGCCCGTCTGTGGAGGGTTCCGGAGCTAAAATCTTATGCAGACGGGCTGTCAGAGGTGATGGGTTTGGACGGCTGTAACAAGATCAAATGGCTTAGGGATATTAAAAATCTCTTAGGGGACCTAGGCTTGGGGTCCTGTTGGTCCACTCATTGTGCACCCCTGAAGGCGACCTTAAAAAAACTTTATTGGGAATGGGTCTCTGCCAAGCTCATTAGCAATCAGCGTCACTGCAATTCCACCGCAGTTTTTTTGCAAATAAAAGACGTTGTTGCCCTTGAGCCATATTTGGACATAATTACGACACCCATGGACCGGGGACTCTTCATTAAATTTAGACTAGGTACACTACCTCTAAATGACCTTATCTCTAGATGGAACAAGCCCGCGCAGGTATCACGCTACTGCGCCCTATGTACTAATAGGCCCGAAACTGTGATCCATCTCCTTTTTGAATGCCCAGACTATGCCCGTCCAAGATGCCACTGGCTGAAACCGCTTTGCAGACAATTGGGTACTCGCCAGCATTTGGTGGCTTTACGGATTTTATTATCTGATACATCATCTCGGGTTGTTTGTGCTGTATCCAAATTTTTAAAATGTGCATGGTTGATCCGTTTAAAAAGACTGTCTTTATCTATGTAATTTTCTTTTAAATAACTTATTGCTGATCTTATTGCTACTTTTTATCTGTTTTGTTCTTAAATGTACAGTCTTTTGACGATGTGCTGTTTTTATAAAATTTGTAATGCTTTTATGATACCTGCATATCGAAATAAAGCTATCAACCAACCAACCGAATAGTAATTTTTACTCTCCCGCTATCCAACGATTCCCTAATGTTGCTCTCACTGGAGTGGGAATGGTAATTTTTACCCTCCCGCTATCCAACGTTTTCTCTACTGTTGCACTCACTGAAGTGGGAATAATAATTTTTATCCAGCCGCTATCCAACGCTTTCCTTACTGTTGCACTCACTGGAGTGGGAATAGTAATTTTTATCCTGCCGCTATCCAACGCTATCACTACTGTTGCACTCACTGGAGTGGGAATAGTAATTTTTATCCTCCCACTATCCAACGCTTTCCCTACTGTTCCACTTACTGGAGTGGGAATAGTAATTTTTACCCTCCCGCTATCCAATGCTTTCCCTACTGTTGCACTCACTGGAGTGGGAATAGTCGTTTTTACCCTGCCACTAACCAACGCTTTCCCTCTGTTGCACTCACTGGAGTGGGAATAGTATTTTTTCCCTCCTGCTATCCAAAGCTTTCCCTACTGTTCCACTCACTGGAGTGGGAATAGTAAATTTTACCATCCCGCTATCCAACACTTTCCCTACTGTTCCACTCGCTGGAGTGGGGATAGTAATTTTTATTTACCCGCTATCCAACATTGTTCCTACTGTACCACTTATTGGAGTGGAAATAGACATTTTATCTTTTACGCTATGTAATTTTTTCAGTATTGTTATATTTAATGTAGTGTAAAATAAAAAAAAATTTAATTAAATTTTAATGTTTTAACTTGTTATTTATAATTACTTTTTATATGTATATTATAGGTTTATTTATATATATGCAATGACATTCAAAATTATGTTTGTTTTTAACATTTAATTATTAAAAATAATAATTACTTTCTTATATTATTAAGTTAATATATATGTAATAAAAAATAAAAATGCATGTTTTTTTTTACTTACATTTATTATTTATTAATTTTAAGTTTATTTAAGTATTTTTAAGTGTGTTTTACTTAATTATAATTTCATTATTTAAAATTATTTTTAAGAGATTTAAAAAAAGTTGATATGTTAGCAAACTATGGGCTAGATGTAGGTAATTCTTATTTACCACTTCTTAAATACCGAATTTTACCGATTCGGTATTTAAGAAGTGGTAAAATAGAGGGGGGGGGATGTAGGTATTTCAGATTCGGTAAATACCGAATCGTTAAGATTCGGGATTTACCGATTCTGTAAATACCGATTTGGTAATGCCCATTGATTCCTATGGGCCTTGAAGCCCATAGGAATCAATGGGCAATACCGAATCGGTATTTACAGAATCGGTAAATACCGATTCCAGCAAGGGTGCAGGGGTGTCACTTTGACACCCTCTAGCACCCCAAAGACGGGCATGTGTGCCATGTGGCACACAGACATGCCCTAAGGGCATGTCTGTCTGTCACATGGCTAGGTGTGCATGCACACATGTGCATGCACACCTGGATTCTGTATTTTACCACCCAATTGGATTGGGTGGTAAAATACCAAATCTGTAAGGCCTTAGGGACTCTGAAGAGTCCCACCTACATCTGGCCGTTACAGAATCGGTAAAAATACCGATTCGGTATTTTACAGAATCGGTAAATTTACCGATTCGGTAAATTTACTGAATCTGTAAAAATGGCCCCCTACATACCAAATACCCATTTACCGGTCGGTAACGGCCGAAATCGGCCGTTACCGGTCGGTAAATGGCCTCCTACATCTGGCCCTAGATTATTTACAATAATATTTAGGATTCGATATTTTTGTACTTACCTGTTTGTAGATAGGAATGCGATATTCTGGTTGTCGCTATTTTGTCAGCAATATTCTGGCAGCTCGATATTTTGATCGTCGACATTCTGTCAGTGATCCATTTTTTCGATGCCATATACGCCTCCCCCCCTATGTTTTTTTTTTCTATATCTAAATTGAAAAAACATAAACCACACAAATCACTACAATTCGGATACAGACAATATGTTCTATCAAAAATATGCATTTGGGCATTTTGTCTGTGGCAATTTTTGAAAAGCCTCTCAAGAACACAACCTTTAAAGGACTGGACTGAGTGGCTAAAGCTATTGGTGAATCTGAGTTTTTGAAAAGAAATATGTGGCCAACTGGGCGGACATAAGGTCGTCTTGGTTGTCAAATGCAATGGGGCCATCCTCCTCCTCCTCATACTTCCTTCCAGCCATGGTGCATGGTAAGCAGTTCACCATCAACTGCGCCTAATAACACTAGGCCTAGATAAGAAGAAGACTCATCTTTGGGGTGTCCAAAGTGACCATGGCCACTCTCTTGTTTTACTGATTCAGCATGAGAAAGTAAAAGGAATCCGTCTCATCTCAACAAATATGGGTAGAATAGCTTACTTGGGCATACAATCAGCACGGCAGAGTAGTAGTACTAGTACTAGTAGTAGTAAGCTACCATGACCAATCTGTTCTCTTACAGCACCACTACTAGGCATTCCACAAAATATATGAGAGAAGAGGGAAAGGTGACTAAAAAGTCTGAAGAAAGGAAGCTACAGCTAGACTAATACTGAGGGGCCTAGTCCGATGTCCATCTGACATCGGTCAGGAGCCGTAACCGACCGACCTGCTGTAGTCGGTTGCGGCCCTGCTAATATGATGAGACCGAACAGGGTTCGGTCAAACTCGTATACTTCACAATGCAAGCATGCATTCAGAGTGGAAAGCATGCTTCAATGTGAACAGCAGGGGTGCAGTTCATCCCTGCACCTTGTGGCCGGCACCCCAAGGTGCCAGCCACCGGGTGCAGGTATCCACAGAGGGGCACCATAGGTGCCCCCAGGCTGCCATTCAGAAGCCGTGCATCCATGGGGGCCCTACTGGGGGCCCCCAAAGACAGTTTCCGACTGCCTTTTTGTGCCAGAAAGACTGGCACGAAAAGGTAGTGAAAAATTGCCATTGTACTCCCTCAGTCGCAAATAGGCGGCCTGGGGGGGGGGTACTGAGGGATTTCCAGACGGCGGACAGGCCGAGCCTGTCATCTGCAATCCGGAAATCCGAGTCGGATTCATTTCCAACCGAGCCCATCAGAATGGCTCGGTCGGAAATTAATCCGTGCGACATGTTCCGGTTCAGTCAGAAGGGCTCCGACCATCGTTCGGAGCCCTTCCGACCTAAATCGGAATCGGCCCTTAGAGTAGGAGGCAGTTTGAGATAAAATACAGACACTAGAAATATAAAATAACATGGTAAATAGGATAATGCAGGGATAACAAGATTTTAAAAACGGATAGATCGAAGAGGATTTGGGAAAAAATAAAATTAGGAAATGGGTAGAAATAAATAGTTAAAAGTAAGAAGCGGTAAAAGTTAGGGGATACATATTAATATTAACAACCAGAGGACTTCCAGGGGCCAGCAGAGCCATCGGCTGATGAGCGTTCTTCCTGGGAGACACCCCCAGCTCCCGCCTCGGGTGACCTCTTGCCCCTCGATGCTGATGTAAGATACAATTAAAGAGCCCAAAAATAATTGGGGGTAAATAAATACTCTCTCCAAAAAGATTTTTTGACAGGAAATTGCAATTGCACGGGAATTGTCCTGTCGTTCAAATGTTAAGCACAATATTCCTGTCGCCCACAAAGGCCAAGCCCTAGATGACTTATTTACCTGGGTCGGGTTCCACTGCCAGTTGTTGCCTAGGTTCCTCTGTTTGATTGTTTTAATTTTATCATTTGTCTTTTATATTTTTACTTATTTACTTGTTAATAACTCTAATGAATATGGCTATACACATTGATCTGTTGGGTAAGAGGAGGGGTTGTCGAACACCGTAAATAGTACTTTAGAATGTGCCATTGCGGCCAGAATAATGTATCTGCAAGCAACATTTTGTTCATAATGGTCTGTCAACGATGCGCTGTAACATGTATATGATGGATATGCAATGTGATCCCTGTGCAATGTCATGAATAATGAAAAAGTAAAAAAACAAAATAAGAAATTGCAATAACATTGAAGTTTCATAAATCAAGTCAACTAGTAGCCAGTAGACTCGTATCGCAGAGTGTCCTATTATTCATTCGACATTTCCTAAATCTACCGAGCCCGCCTATTCCAAATGCTTTGGAATTACTAATAATTTGCAATGAATGATGTTTGCTTCTAAGTTCCAATCTCATTCTCAATCATTCTCAACCCCCAATGCGGGCCAATTCATTAAGTCTGCATTTAGTCTTTAATTGCATAGATGGACGCATGCATACACCAAATTGGTTGGTTGCTTGTCACTGTACAAGCTACAAAAAAGGTTCTAATAACTGAAGTGAGAGGACACACACCCCTAAATTACTAATGCTAACTAACACTATCTTAATGACAGGACTAAGGAAAGGAGGGGCATATTATCAAGAACGGGCGTTACATTATCGCCGCTTTTATCGGCAGGAAACTGCCGATAAAGCGGCGATAATGTGCTTGATAATATGCTCTATGAATTCCAATCGAAGCCCATGTTAGATGTCTTCACATCTAACATGGGCTTCGATTGGAATTCATAGAGCATATTATCAAGCACATTATTGCCGCTTTATCGGCAGTTTCCTGACGATAAAAGCGGCGTTAATGTAACGCCCTTTCTTGATAATATGACCCGGAGTCTCTCTCTAGTCTGCATTACTTAAGTTCTTACATAATCATCCCATGAGAGCGCAAATTTGCTAACAAGTATGATTAGATAGCACCGAGCAACTGTCTAGAATACTGATCACATAATATAAGCTTTGTAAACGTAACCTACCTGCATGTGAACAGCATGCTTGCTATTTGGGGAAAAAATATTAACAACAAACATAGAACACATAAGTAATAATAATAATAATATTAATAATAATTAGCTACTCGCCGAGCCCTGCGACCTCAACCCCTAGCATGTCCAGCAGGTCCTGCTCTCATTCCAGGATGTCAGGCTACTAGTGCGTCATCAGATTATGGGTGCACCGGACGCTAGAGCATCACAACACTGCTCGGCGCACCCTCGCCCACCTCTGATGGTGCTCCCGGAGCCTGTACACGGACCCAGGCCTGCCGCCTGCTGCCTGGGTGGAGGGGAGTAGGCGTTGCACAAAGAAAACAAGCGCTGCCACCTCCACCTCTGAAAAGAAGGCCCAGGGTTGCCCCCCTTATGGGTGCCGCCCTCTGCAAGGAAGGCAGCTCTTGGCTGCCGACTTTTTCGGTTGACCCTTCTTTGCCATGGTGCTGGGGGGTGGGGCGGAAAATAAAATGTAGAAAGTATAAAAAATAACAGGAAGAAGAGGGAAGGAAGTAAAAAAAATGAAGAAGGAAATAGAAAGAAAAAACAGTACAAAACTCACTAAAAACACACAGAAAAATAGAAAAAAGCATAAAATATACACTTAGGAAGACAGAGGGTAAGATAATAAATAAAAAAGTTCCGGAAAAAAGTTTTGGGAAACAAGGATTGAAAGGATTAGGAAGGATTCCAAAAGTCGGCCCCAGCACCATAACAGAGAAAGAAACAAAATGGCCACACCCATGCGTAACCACTTGGTGCAGTTTGCACAATATTTCCCCCAACACGCAACTCGCATTGCCGTATAGCAGAATCGTCACTCGAACGGGCTGGACAAGACACTCTGCCAGCTCGAGGAACTCCGCATAGTGCAGGGGAGTGTTTTTACTGCTTCACAGCTAAGCAAATTCTACTCAGGCTTAGTGTTATGCAAAAGGGCGCTGTGCAGTACGTGTGGGACGCTGGTGTTCTTTTTGGTGTAATTGTAGGTAACATATGAGAGATCCCAATGCAGATTCTGTAATAATCTTTGAGTCGACTCCTTTTTACTCAGCAGTTAATCAAAGGAAATAAGTGTGGGACTACCCATAGCAGGCAGCCATTCAGTTCCTGTGCATTGTGGAAGCTTTTCTGACAACTGATGTTGTATGACTGTTGCACATATTGTCATGAGCTGAGATTTGTGTTTATAAAGTCTTTAAGTGTATATTTTGTTTTGCACTGTGTACCTTTATGGCTCTTCAAGCCGAAATAAAGTTGATTGGCTGACTGAACACGTACCTATAGCAAGATGCAGATTGGATGGCTGCCAACTGCCTAAAGCTAAGTGGCGATAAAACAGAGGTTTTAGTAGTTGGAAATAATCTATTGTTATGGAATGAACTCAGCTGGCCCACCGCCCTCAGAGACCACTCTTCCCTCAAGTCAAGAGTTAAAGGCTTGGGTCTTATGTTGGATAGCAAACTCACCATGGAGACTCAGTCTAGAAATCTGTCATCTAGCTGATTTGGTCTACAAACAACGCTTTAGGAAGCTGCTTGGCTGGCTGCCAGCCCCTGAACAGGGAATGGTTTACTAGGCCTGATTTTTTCTCGCCTTGACTATGAGATCACCCTATATCTGGGGTGTCCACAAGCAGTGATTAAAAAAACTTCAAGTGATCTAAAATGCTACAGTATGGTTCTTTTTGGGTCTACCAAAACATCTGGCTGCTTTGGCTGTATTACCCACATTACACTGGTTGCTGATACAAAAGAAAATTCCGTTTAAAGCACTCTGTACGGTCCATCGTACATTGCAGATGAAGAGGCAGCAAGTCTTACAGCACTTGATTAGTCCCTACCGCCCCAGGAGAGAGCTCAGATCCAGTAACCTTAGTCTACTCTCTGAAGAAAGCCAGGAGTGGTGGTTGTTTGTTTGCATATTTAGCCCACAAACTAGGAAATACCTTACTGTTAACTGTCAGGCTGAACGAAAAGATACTCAGTTTCAGGAGACAACTCAAGACACATCTGTTTGCATAAAAAAGGACGTTCTAGAGCTAGGAAGACCCATCATCACTGGGAAGTCTGTTGGGTAGCCATGAGCTTAGGAAATTCATAGAATAGAATAGAATAGAATAGAGTAGAATAGAAAAGAATAGAATAGAATAGAATAGAATAGAATAGAGTAGAATAGAATAGAATAGAATAGAGTAGAATAGAGTAGAATAGAATAGAATAGAATAGAATAGATTAGAATAGAATAGAGTAGAATAGGGTAGAGTAGAATAGAATGGAATAGAATAGAGTAGAATAGAATAGAATAGAATAGAATAGAATAGAGTAGAATAGAATAGAATAGAATAGAATAGAATAGAATAGAGTAGAATAGAATAGAATAGAATAGAATAGAATAGAATAGAATAGAATAGAATAGAGTAGAATAGAATAGAATAGAATAGAATAGAATAGAATAGAATAGAAAAGAGTAGAATAGAATAGAATAGAGTAGAATAGAATAGAATAGAATAGAATATAGTAGAATAGAATAGAATAGAATAGAATAGAATAGAATAGAGTAGAATAGAATAGAATAGAATAGAATAGAGTAGAATAGAATAGAATAGAATAGAATAGAGTAGAATAGAATAGAATAGATTAGAGTAGAATAGAATAGAATAGAATAGAATAGAATAGAATAGAATAGAATAGAATAGAATAGGTATACACATAACAAGATAAATATACACAGGTGGGCAAGTACACCTCACCCCCAGAGACACATATTCTCTTAACCACAGTATGATGCCAACACCACTTTTTAACTATAGCAAGAACAGGGGCAGGTACTTCAATCCACTGCATAAAAACAAAACAAACAGTGCACTCCTCAGGGCTACATAGTCAGGGACTGACGTAAGCCTCTGCACACAAACTAAGATTAAGATGACACCAGAACCAACATGAGTCAGGATACCAGATATACATGAGGTGGTTGCTCAGAGCAGGGGAACATTCCTGTCGCACAAAAATCTTATTCTTGAATCTTTGAAGCAAGTGGTTGGATTCTAGAAGGAGGATGTTGACATGGCAGTCATTCATTAGGTTTGTGAAATATATTAGTCTGATGCCTTCTGCCGTGTCGCAGTTAAAGAGGGTTCCTGAGCCTTTCATGGGAGATAGAATTTGTCATCTGTAGCTCGGTCATGATGGCGTATTTGTGCCAAGAAGGGCGTACATCTGCCGCATACATAGACTTGAAATGGTTATGGTTGTTATACAAAATTCCTGAATTTACATCATTTTGTGTAACTATGCACTATTAGATGTAACAATTTACAGTGGATACACACAACTGTCAAAAAGCAAGCAGTTGTTCATAGTGGCTTTTTTTTTGCAGTATGTTTTTTGCTTAAAATGTGTCATTACATCAAAAATTGATACAAAGATGCTTTTCAAATCTAAAATACAGCAATAAATTACAGGACTGAACTTCACGTACTTATGCAGAACTTTGCTGAAATTTCAAGTAATGACACAAAAAGCAAATTAAGTAAATTTTGCTCCCCCCTAGATTCTTATTTTGGTGGGATATAGCCTGGGTCAGGCTTGAGTTGTATTAATTGTTTGCTGTTCATTACGTTGACTGATGCACCGGAGTTAATAAGTGTTGGCCTCTACCTTGCACACCAGTTTGCGTCTGTCCCTACTTTCTGGGTTGTTAGTGTACGAGATGAGGAATATGACTTCTTTGTGGTAGAAGTCACTGCTGGCTTTTGAGATCATTTGGTTTTGAATTCTGTACTCAGAGAAATTTTGTTTAGCGATGAAGTTGTTAACATTCACCCTTCTGGCCTTCTTCCTCTTCAGCTACTCCTGCAAATGTGTGGAAAGTGGTTAATCTTCCCACATCTTGGGCAGGTTATTCCTTGTATGGGGCATTTTTCTGGGTGTCTGAAATGATCTCTGCATTTGGTCACAGCAGTAGCTGCTTTTCTATGATTTTGTGCTTTTCTGAATGTTATTATGCTTTCACTCTTTGCTGTTATAGTACATCCACACAGTTTCATGTGGTCTTTCTAAGGCCACGTAGAAGTATCATTCAGGCACAGCAATTCTGTATGCGCTGGTGTTTTGTCGTTTATTACTTTGCAGATGTTTCCTTTATTTTTTCCAATTCTTTGTTTTGGCAGCTAAACCGCATGTTTGACAATGAGGCTTGGCTATGGTGTCTCATGTAGGGCACAATAGGGAATGTTGGGAGAATCTTTCCTCATGCACACTCACTGCCACAGTCTACGGAGTGGGCAGCGACCTGCGACTTCTGTTGCCGCACACTCTTGGCACCACAGAAAAGAAGCCTGCAGTTGGAGCACTATGTTTCTTTGGTACGTCGCATCCTGGGTTTACTTGAATTCGAAATGCCTAAAAAACAAAAGACAAGAGCCGTTTGGCAAAACAGGAACAGTTTGTTTAATTAAACGTAATGGCCAGTTAAAACAGTTATAGGCACAGGGTCTGAGGACTGTCTCAATGTACAATCGGTATGCAGCCTTCTTCCATACATTACATCGTAAGTGATAAAGGTTTACGGCAATCCATATATGGTGAGGAATTTTATTTCTGCCTTTGGAGTCATAAAATAGAAGTCCGATGGCTAATAAAGGTGGGCGTTGACCTTCAGTGGACACAGTGGTACCAGTGGGTAACTTGTCCAGATGTCCGGCATGGGGGGGTGAGTGAACACTGCATGTGCTGTGTCCTGATTGGCTATATGTTCCTAACTCATGTAGCATCTGAGTTTATGGTGTTTTAGGAGCGTGCATACCTCCTCCAGTCATGTGTTCCTTACTGGGGTCAATCTCCCTGATCCTTGTAGTGTTGCTGCGCCTATCTGTGGGATTGATCTAGGTGTTCCTGTTTGCGCATTTGTCTGCCGGCTACGCGCCATCCAACCTGTGACCTATCAATTAGTAACTGTGGGCCTAGGTCTCAGAGCTTGCCGCCAATGTATTTATGATTTGGGGTTGATGTGGAGTTCACAACGGGTGATTTTGTTAATAGGGACGTGATTTAGTTTTCATAAATGAATGTATTTTTTTCCATATTAACATTGGCGTTTTCCATATTAACATTAGTGGTAAGTCAGATGGGAGAGCTCAGGGGTGCATGGAAGTAGAGCCGTGCAGCTAGAGTACTGTGTTATTTTTTGACGACCACTTTGTGATAGGGAGCCGGACGGGTGAGGGTGGGAGGTTGGAGACCCAGGCATTTCCTAGGGAGAGTGCAGTTTTTGCCCATATGGCCCATCTTTATCATTAATGTAAAAAACACTAGTTGATTACCTGTTAATTGGTGAATGGCACAAATATTGATTAAAAAATATTTTGCAACCTAAATAGAGCATCAAAAATATTGTGATTACAAAAACATCAATTATCAGAACATCCAAGGTAAAATAATCATTTATGCATACAACACTGTATTTTTTTTTTTATTATTACTCTGCATAGTATAGTTTACCTTAATATAGTTGTAATAAATATTGTATTCTAAAATAATGTGGTATATGTTATTTCTTGTATTATTTGTATGTGTTAATATTATTGATATAACTTAATATTTTTAGTATAGGTTTACATTTTTTATGTGTATTTACATTTTTTTTATTGTAATTAGTAATTTATAATGTGCCATTAGGTTGCTGGGTTTGTAGGTATGTAGGGTGGGAAAGTATTCACATTATAAATGATTGTTCTTCATTTTCAATTTGTTTTTTATGTTTATTAAACATTTAATTGGTAATTCATCATGTAAATCAGTTAATTGATCTTTTCCTATTTAAATTATTTGAATGTAGTTCGTGATTTGTAATGACTAATTATTTTTCCAAATAGTTTAAATACTTCAATATAATTTAGTAGCAAGTTGTAGCCTTTGTAGACAACTTGGTAGGACGTTTTTAAACACTGAAATGTATTTTCTAGGTTATGTTATGTGCTAATTAAATATTTAATTGGTAATTAATAGTGTAAATAGTGGAACTGTTAAATTGTTATTTATTTGTAATGTATTATTTATTTTTGTATAGTTTATTTCTGACTTTATATTTTCGGGGAACGTTGAGTGTGTAGAGGAGAAGGGTGCAAAGTTATTTAAGTATTATTTATTTTTACACATTATTTTTCTAAATTATGAAAATATTTAATTGTGCCAATGGCCGACACATGCACTACCTCCGTGGTGCAGGGAACAGCCATTGGCCGACACCAAGAAGGGATTTCCAAAATCCTCTGGTGCAGAGCACGGGAGGTTTTCTTCTAAAAAAACTCACCGTAGCGGAGAGACATGCAGCAGGTAAGAGCTGCTCCTGAGTCCGGTGGGGTTTTTGGAATTTAGGATGCCTCCCCATGTTTGTGGGAGGATCACTAGAAAGGGGAGAGTCTCCCACAGAGATATTCCTGCTCATGAATCTTGGCGAACTGCAATACACAAGCAGGAATCTTACTAAGTCTCACCAGGGATAGTGCAGGTGGGGGTCAGCCCTCATCGTACGAGGCCGTCCCCCTCTCCGGGGCAATATTTTTAAACAAATGTGTGTTATCCCCATGGGGGAGCGATCGTGCCCCCAAAGGACTGTAGAATAATAAAGAAGAAAAAAAAGACATTGTCAGGGGCAGTTCTCAAGTTTATGTGGAAAGCAGCTCCTGTTAGAGCACTCTCAACACCAGCTACACTCTAGATTTGCTCACCTCAAATGGCTGCTTTTCTATCAAAGTCTTTAACCGCATGCGCGCTAGCGGTTTTCCCGCTGCGCGCTGCGATTTTAAAAATCCCGCGTTACGTGACAGGGTCAGCTCGTCATCCGCATAGCGCAGGTTACTCCCATGACGAGCTGACCTTGTAATGAGCGTAGAAGGGGTTAAGCATCGGATTAACACAGTGCCATCCACCTGAAGTGAGCAAAAGCAGAGTTTTCTGCTTCTTTTTTCATAATTTTTTCGTCACTCTATGCCTGAAAGGGTATTTTTATACTTATACTGGGTGCTCGCTTGTGTCTGGACAAAGCTATAATTCTCTGAAGAGCTCTAATTAGAGCGAAACACTGTGTCAGGGGTTGCTTTTACTCACTTCAGGTTGGCTTGGTTGGTATTTTACCAATTCAAAGCTGTAATACTGGGCCTGGAGTGGAGAATGGCTTTTGTCATTTTACAGCTGGGCAAGGACAGCACTGTGCTAATCCTATGCTTAAAGACTTTGCTGAAGAAATGGCAAAAGACTTTGTCCTTTTCTATCTCGGCATGGATGGCACTGTGCTAATCCTATGCTTGAAGATTTGGCTGGTAGAGACACCATGACATTCAGGGCTGAACTGGCCATAGCAGCCATCGGACATTTCCCAGAGAGGCTGGAGCAGCATTGCAGCAATATCAGCCCCCAGTTACAAAAGCATTTATGCTTTATAGTTACACCAGAGCCCCCAACCCTGGGGCAGGTCCTACAAAATTGCCTGGAGTGCTTTGGGTTCCCAGGTCGGCCCTATGGCATTATACAGTTTTTAATGTCTTTTACAGCCAGGGTTTTCCTGGTAGTGATGGGCAGTGAAAACTATTGTGTTTTGTCTGCCCAACTAAGGGGCCGATTATGATGGCGGACGGACCTGAGTCCGTCCGCCACCATAGAGTAGGAGGGAACCTCCGCATGGCCTGCGGAGTTCCCTCCTGTGCAATTAGGATTGCGGAAAATCCTCCATCGTAATAGGCCCCTTAGTTAGGTAGCGGTCAACCATGGCCATGGCTGCAATTGTTGTTATGTTGTGTTGTTATGTTACAGGATATTTATAAAGAGCACGTACACAAACAGGTCTCTTGGCGCTGAGTTAGGAGCTACCACTAATGTTGCATCTCGCTGTAGGCTTGAGTGAAAAGCCAGGTTTTCAGTTTTTTCCTGAAGCACATGTAGTCAGTTGTCCGTCTCATGGCGATTGGCATGGAGTTCCAGAGTTGAGGTCCCAACATGGAGAAGCGTGAGTTGCCCATTGTTTTACGCTTGAATCTGGGGACTCCCAGTAAGTTTATTTGCGTACATCTAAGATTCTGTTTTGGGAGGTATGGGTGGATCTTTGTAGAAAGGAATTTGGGGCCTCTGTTTCGGATTACTCTAAAGATAATGCAACCCATTTTGAACATAGATCGCTGTGCTACAGGGAGCCAGTGAGCTCCTTCATCAGCGGCTTAGTATGTCAGTGCCTAGGTTGTTGGAAGATGATTCTGCCTGCTTGATTTTGGACTAACTGGAGTTTATAAGTTTTATTAATGGGGAGGCCTAGGTAAATGGCAATGACATAATTAAGTCTAGACAGAATCAATGCCATGATGATCAACGTGCTGGCCTCCCTGGTGAAGATTCTTCTGATTTTTCTAAATTTTCTCAGTTGGTAAAAGCAGGACGACGTGACCATGCTTATCTGTGATTGCATGGAGAGGTCAGCATTTAATTTGGATACCAAGACTTTTTACAGCGCTCTTAGGGACGGGTGGAATGCCTATTGTTTTGGGCCAGTAGGTTGGAGTCCAGTGGTTAAGTTTGTTATTGGAGATAACTATCTCTGTTATATCAGAGTTTAGTTTTAGGCAGTTGTTATTCATTCAATCTTAAATGAATAACATGGTGTTCTGAAAGGATACCTTGGAGTCCTGTGTCTCATCAGTTGTGAAAATCAGTTGCATGTCGTCTGCATAATTGTACATTTTTACCTTCATTTGTCGGGGCGGATGTAGAGATTAACGAGAGGGGGGGACAGGGAGGAGCCCTGAGGTATCCCACATTTCGTGCTGACTATGTCAGAGCTATAGGGAGCGACCCTAAATGATTGAGTTTGGTCTTATAGGAAGGATTTCATTCATTTTAATGCAGTGCCCCTAAGACATGCTGCAGCCATGCTATCTGCTAGTATCGCATGATCAACAGTATCAAATGCCGCCGACAGGTCAAGTAGGACAAATGCTTTTGTGCGTCCCCTGTCAGCCCCTTCCTTCAAATCGTCCATAAAACTTAGGATAACTGATTCGGCCGAGTGGGAGGGCCAAAAACCTGCTTGGTGGGGATCTAAAAAGTTGGTCTCTTCAAATAATAAAGGAGCAAAGACGTTTGGCTACGTGTGCCTCGAGGTTATTGGCAGAGTAGGGGAGAAGCGATCTGGGCCTATAGTTATCTAACTGTAGGGTATCCATGCCGGTTTTTCTTTGGAGTGGGATTATAACTGATTCTTGAAATACGTGGGGAACAATTCCTTGCGTGAGTGAAAGGTAAGGCAAGGGTACTATCTGGGAAGCTGGTAAGGATGGCTCTTTTTCAGTGGCGGTGGGTGACATTTGAAAGTGGTGGGCGCAAAGTGATTTGCATACAGCACCGTAGCGAGCGAGCGCAGCGTGCGAGCCCGAACCCCAAAAGGCGGGTTTGGGGGGATGACCCTCCCAAGAAAATTTTGAAAAAAAAGAAGAAAAATCGTGCATTTTCAAGCAAATGTGAGAAAGCAGGAAGGTTAATAAAGCAACTGTGAAAGTGCAGTTATTACATTAATAGATGGCATAACATAGGTAGCTGCTTATTCAGTATAACCACAGAGCTTCATACATTCTGTCCTATTATGCTCTGGTGCTGAATTCAGCATCCCACACACAACTGACTGAACAGTAGACAATTGCTCAACCTCAGTGAATGACATAAATGTAAAAGTTCTATAGCTCACTCACACCCTCAACCACCCAAAATATAAACTGCAAAGAGTCGGTGGAAACTCAACTGCAATACTGTAATGGTCCTTTAATCCAACAGGTACAGTCACTAAGGACAACACAGAACAAATCTATAGGTCCATAGACCCATCAAAAAACAATTGACTACTGTGGCTTTTGTCTGTGGAAATCCCAAACTGTGAAGAAAGCCAAGCATGTACTACTGAAACATCTGTGAGGCAGAAATGGCCAATTCTAATGCTGATAACATAACACTTATTTACAACCCTGCTGTTTTACTATGTAACCTTTTTCGATATAGAAATGGGGTGTAGAAGATTATGGTAGTTATAAATAGTTGAGCTTTTTTGTTAGATATATAAAAGCGATAGAAAACGGAGCAAGGTTTTCTTATATGTTTTCTAATGTGACTGTTAAATTTTCATTTACTGCTTGTGAGATCTTTGTCAGAGAAAGTGAGAGAAATTAATAGGCCGAATTGAGGGGAAAGTTTTCTCCTCTACGTGTGGACTATAGTGACACTCTCTGGCGCAGCACTGGCATTGGAGTGAGGGGCAATGTGAAGCTGTTTTTAAAAAGAAGGTCAGGTCAGGTCATTGAAGGTGGTGTGTTACTGGCGCTAAAGAAATTCCCACAGTTTCAGGTTTTGATTTCGAGGGTCTCAGCAGGGCTGGCTCCCAGAAGAAGTGAAAGGGTAGAAAGGGTGGAGCGATGCCAGCTTGGAGCACTGGAAGGTGTGGATGCTCAGGGGGCATTGCCTGGCATAGGAGGACTTGACAATGTAAATTCAAGCTGTCAGCAGCCGCCGCTGCGACACCCGCCAGCCCCGGGTGTCGAGGAGCACACAGTGAAGCTTCCTTTTACGTTGTTTTTGGAGCAGATGATGGTGCATGGCAACGCAGGTGTGACTGGTCGAAGCAGCGTCTGGAAGCATCAGTGCCACACAGAGGGCGACAAACTGAAGCGTGCTCTTTGTAGGATATGGTGCCTCTACAGTACAGGAGCCAGGGCAGGTGGACGATTCCGGCCGGCACTGCAGTGCATGTGTCAGCCCTGAAGTGGGTGGCATGGGCAGTCTGGCCTTAGCAGCTGCAGCATTAGAGGTGCCCGTGATGGAGGGCGGAGGGAGAATGCTGTGACCTGTGCAGCCACTGCAGCAATGTGTTCACCGGAGTGTGGTGCAGCTGCAGCAGGGCAAGTGCTGCCCCGATAAGGGGGGGGGGGTAGAGAAGGGTCTGGTCATTGCAGCCATATTAATGCAGGTGTCAGTACACGTGCCATTCCTGCAGGAGGCCGCCATGGATAGTGGGATGACCTTTACAACCGCTGCAGTACAGCTTGCTGCATCAAAGGGCTGACGAAGTGTAGTGTGGCTCGTCAGCCGCTGCAGTACACGTGCCAGCATCTGAGGGGGTGTCAGGGTGTAGTGTGGCCCTTCAGCCGCTGCAGTACATGTGACAGTAGCAGTCGGGTGTAGTGTGGCCCTCCAGCCGCCACGTGCCAGCACCAGACGGGGTGTCATTCCGCATATATATTGCAGCAGTGCAACACAAGAAGCTCTTGTGATAAATCACCTTCCCAAATGTAATGCTACTTACTCGGTTATACTAAAATAGCTTGAACGGCAAAGCTTTTCAGGTCACAATTACAAAGGGGTCAGGATGGGACAGGGGCCTCTGTGCAGCAAATCAGGAGGGTTGTAAAAAGTACTACATCCCCACTCAGAGTATTTAACTCCTTCACACACCTTGCTATGCTGTACCAAGGGTAAAAAAGCAAATGCTGAAGCATGTTTTAGCACAGGAGCACCTGGGCCTGCAAACCCTACAGTGCAGAGAGTTCAGTTTTAACCGAGCAAGAAAGTCTTATTTAAAAGTCCATATGATAAACCCACCTACTTAAAATGTCGTGGAGCATGGAAATAAGGCAGAGATTAACATCACCTCAACACTGGTATAAACGCCTCTGCACATCAATACAGACAACTAATGATAAACATGATCGCCGACGTCTTATTCCACATATTCCTGAGAAAAGTCCTGAATCGGGCAAAACTGCATTTTCTGACTGTGGAAACATAGCTACTGTATTAGGAATATTGCCTCCAATTTAGAATAAAATCTAAAGGCGTGTCCAAGGAGCAACTCTGGCTTGTCCTAATTTTGCCCCAAAACAAACAGTTGCTACATCGGAGTGGTGTAATCTTCACCTAAGAAACAGAAGCAACAACTGTAAGCAGGTGCCCAGATGTCAATTCAATCAAACCCTCATATGCCCTCACATGGCACAGGATCAGTGCCTGCGTAAAGCCCACCAGATATTTTCGATAGCTCCGCAAAACATACTAGACATCACTGGATACACATCTCGATCCGGACATTGATCATTGAAGTATAGCAAGAAGTAAAACGATGTCAAGGATCTATTCATATATGTGTACATTTAAAAAGCATATTTCGGGGGAGGCTTTTATTAGCCCTATTTTTAAAGAGGTTCACAGTAGCAGTTATCTCTTTTATAAAAAATTACATTTGGTTAAAAATTGTCCTTCACATGAGCAGAGCAGGCACAACACAGGACCATAAGTAAGAAGGAGGGGGAACTGGTGGCCAGTCGTTAAAGAATGCCTGGGTGTATGAAATTTCAGGTTATCCCCTTAACACATGCGAAGTTCATTTAGTCCCAGATTTATATCTGCAGTTTCGTCCTCAGCATAAAGCAACACAATGAGAGAAAACTATACTACAACTTGTTGACGCCAGACACGTGGAGATGTAATCAAGCAGAGCGGAGCTAGCGGTTCGGGGTTTACTAAAACTCCTACGGAGAGTATTCAATCTTCTCCCCCTAACGGCATGCAAGACCCTGCTCCAAGCCTAGGTAGTTAGTAGAATGGACTATTTTAATGCACCTTTGGGTGCCGCGAACGAGGGGACACTAAATAGGCTCCAGGTATTGCAGAATACGGCAGGTGGACTGGCTTTAAATGAACCACCCAGAACTCCTTCCTGGCCATTACTAAAAAGCCTACACTGGCTTCCTAGTCGGAGTCGAATCAAGTTTAAAATGTGTTGTTTGATTAAAAAAACTCTTAATGACAGTGGACCCAGGTACATGACCATTAGTCGTGTCCCCTATCATTCCAACAGACAGTTACGTTCTAGTGGAAAGGCTCTGCTTGTGGTACCCCGGATTAACAAGCTCTGTGCGGGTGGCATAGCCTCTGCCTACGTAGCCCCGCGCCTCTGGAACAAACTCCCCTTTGTGTTATGTGTGTGTCCTGACTTGCCTAAATTCACAAAACTACTGAAAACCAAACATTTTTAGCCTGACTAGCTTTCCACCTCCTTGTTTTTATGTTTTGCTGCTAGCACGGTGATACCCCTGAAGGGGTGAGTCCTCCGCTTTACAAACCCCTCATTCGATCATTCAGAGTAGCAAAGGACAATATCAACTCACTCTATCTCTTTAAACTGAATGCACTATTGCAATATGGGGGCCACTTAACACCCAAAGATGTCTTAAGAGTTACCGCTCTGAGGACACCATTAAATTACTGCAGGTTTTAGATTCAGTATTTTAAATGTGAGAGAATTTGCTGATATTTTGCATGTGGGAGGACTCTTGATTGAGATGCAACAAAGACCACTACCCACCCACCCACTGTTACTCAACTTCATTCCCCACTCTGCACTTTGATGAAACGGCTAAACCTGCACCATACATGAACAGCCTGCATTCCACCCCATCTGTCCATAGGAAGACACTGAGGCGGAGCTCGAGACAGTGCTCCCAACAAACACAGACAAATGCACAGGGTTATCCTCTTCATGGCCACAGGTATGTAGAGTCTATGTAGTCACAGAACGTCTCCACATGGACACATCTGATTCTGCATGGACACATCTGATTCTGCACTGGTGCAATCACCACATACTTGTGCAACAGTGAGAATCTGAATGACTGTCACAGTCAACCGGCGGCTGTTGATGATGGACTGGCCAAGCTTACACCAGCCAGAGGGAGAGAGGGTAAGGCACTGTGCTGCTCTGTTGGGTTTCATTAGATCTGTGACAATGCTCAAGCCTTCTCTAGCAGCTCTACAATTAGAAATGTCTGGCCCCAGTTAGTACATAAGCAATAATCAATGGAAAATATTTTGTGTCATTTTAAATCGGGGAACCTAGATATGCTCAAAGGCAAAGTGATCCAGCACGGGTGCCAAGGAGACTATCACCAACTGGTCACATGTACGCAGGGCTGCATGTACGTTTATGCTTTAACGCTTTAACACAAACATACATATAAAGAATATACAAAGGAAAAATGTGGCATGCGTTATATCTTTCCTAAAAGCATTTGACTCAAACTGCTTTGAGGAAAGGATAATATGATATACTTAGACCACTGTCCTCGCAAACTACCATCTGTAGGTGATCTGGTTCCTTTGCCCCCCGACAAAAAAAAAGAAAATCTATATTTAAGCCTCAAAATGGTTACCTAAGGCTCGGTTACAGACGCACTCGAACTCGAGGCCCAAGGCCTTTGGTGATTAGAAACACACACAAAAAAAACTAATGGTATGAAATCTAGGGGCTCTCATATGGCAACAGTCACAACAAGTGGGCAAAACCGCAAAATTGCGAAAGATGGAAAAGAAAGCCAAACAGACGAGCAGAGAGATAAGGAAACGAGAGACGGACTTCGATGGCGTGCATGTGTGTGAGAAGGACAAAGTGCAAGGAATGAGACGGAAACAGAGAGGGGTTGGGTGACCCAGGGCTTTAAGGGGAATGGAAATGTTCAGGGGGGGTGTGGTATATAAATAAATAATACCGGATCTAGGTTTGACTAGGCATAGCAATAACAGATAGCTCAATAAATAAGAGTCAAGATTCGAGGTAGTAGGAGTTTTGCAGGTTTATTACAGCATAAAGGACGGGAACAGGACAACCTGCATAGGAATAGGATGGCAGGGCCCGGCAGGGGGGCCGGATTGGACTAGCGTGGCCCGGCAGCTGCCGGGGCTGGATCTGGGATGAGCGCGCTAGCATTTAATAACAATACACAAACATATATAGTAAAACAGTTGCATTACAGTACATATGATAGGCGGAGCAGTGGGTGGAGCAAAGGGTGTGACGCGTAGCAGTCGCGAAAGATAAGGGTGAAAGTGGGTGTAACAGGGCGTATACATAGACATGTGATGTAAACGTAACAGAATATGTCATAAATGGGGCGGAAACATGGAGGGGGCTACCTAAGGAGCCGGGACCTCTAACCTGATGGTGCGCGCAAACTGGCAATGACGTGTTACTAGGAGAAGCTGGGGGCTACGAACTCTGTGCTAGGAGCAGAGACTGAAGTCCGGAGAGTCAGGGCGACATGTACCTAAGCAGTATCTAGTATCTGATGTTTAGAGAACATGTTGATATAAACTAGAAGTCAGGAGGGGAAAGGCTAACTTGATTCTAAGACTGGAGCATGCATTATTCTACATGTAGTGCGTGATGAAGAATACTAAATGACCATTAATACAGTATTTCTCTTACATGGAGACGTAAAGGCTAGACAATGACGGAAACTATTGATGCGATTCAGTAGCTTAGGAATGCAGAGAAGGAGGGCTGGACTGATAACTAGAATCATAACATACTCTTGGCAGACTCAGAGGCAGAGCCAGGCTGAACCGGGCACTGTGAGGCAGGAAGTAAGTGAAGGGTCAGGGATACAGGTGGGGGCTGTATCGCTCCTCAGCGAGGCTCAGGAGACAGGAGCTGAATCTGGTGTCCGGGCCCTTTTGAGGCCTAGAAACGGGGACTTTACAATGGAATAACGTGCACACTGAGAAACGTGGCAACGTAACTTTAAATAGGCCTGGTATTCGTAGTATTCACGAGAACTGGAAATAGACATACTAGAGATGGACACAACTGTAATTGCGTCTTTTAATCGAACATGGGGAATACATATGCATATTAATCATGCACACATAACATATGATGGAGGACGCGTAGGGACACAGAACATGGCAAAATTTACTTTTCCACATTCCCTCCTTGTCACTACGTTTCCATCAGGAAACATCAATATTCATGATACCATCTATCATTTCATACAGTATCATTTGCTCGTCTCGAATTTTCTGGGAACGGGTTTTAGAACGGGGCTTGGGACTAGGAATACAAGAGGTAGCACAAATGCCGCAAATCGCAGGGCCACATTGTATACAGAGGCAGCAACTGAATATGATCGCTACTGCAATACCTAGAAAGGACAATACTTTCCATCCCCAAGCGGAAATTATATTCCAGAACCAACCGGACCATGTCCAGGTGCCTGGGTCTTGGTGTAACAGATGGGCAATTTTATGGAGTCTGGTTATAGCTGAATAAACAGACGGCGCGTTATTTGGAATGAAAATGCAGCAACTAGATCCGATGACTCTACAGGCCCCGCCCCTATCGGCCAGTATGACGTCAAGGACGAGACGATTCTGGAGCACGACAAATCTCATAGCAGATTGCTCTTCGGTTAAGTTACCTAGAGCAGAGGCAGTCTCATTTACTACAGCTTCAAGGGTTCTGGTTAACCTACGGATTAGCTTGCTATTCTGGATAGGTCCTATAAAGAAGAAGAAACCTCTATTGAAATCTGTATACTGTTCTAGAGCAGTTTCAGTATAATCGACAATCGGGGACTCAATCTCCCTTCTATGTCTAAGGTGTACTAGATGTGTGTTTCTATGATAATCAGATGGGGCTAGAAAAACTGGTGGCAGTAGGAAGGCAATGTAACAGGTTCCCTCCCAATCGAGGGGCAGACGAACATATGCGGTTTGGCCACAAACAAAATAAGAATGACGTGAAGCTTTGAAAATAGATTTCCCACTGTCACTATACTTGACAATAGTAGTACAATCACTATGGCCTACATGTACGGAACCATTATTTCGGACACATAATTCGCCTTTGACTGGTAGTACTGAAATAGCAGGTAAGTCTGGAGTAGTAGCAGACTGAACATTCAGGACCATAAAATTTGAAGAATAATTACCTAAGTTGTAAACTTCATTTTCTAGATCTAACCCTGTTCTGTGGGGAAGACCTTGCTTGTCTGGGAAACATGTACTGTTAAGGAAAGACATATCTGTTGAGGATGACGTTAACGTGGACCATGCTCCACACGAACCATTATGAGAAAATGGATAAGGAAAGAGTGGCAGAACTCCCTTCGGTGTCTGGAAAGGGGGGAGTCGACCACACACCCAACAATTAGTGGCATTGCTGGTCTGGTGTGAATAATGTAACATGCGGATAAAAGAATTGTTACGCATAGCGAGGCGGTAAGAGAGTTCATGAGGAGGCAGATCACTAAACGTGTGCTCTACTGTAACATTAGAAGACTTATTTACATGAGAAACTGGAAAATACAAGTAAAATGCATAACTGGTGCAGGAAATCATAATGCTGAGAAATAATATGAAACATAGAAAAACGATACATCGGATTGAGTTTTGACTAACTCTCTCACTATGGGGGTCTATTTTATACATGTCAGAAACCGGTCTAACCGTTTCACCTAGGGGAGGACTTAGACAATCAAACTGGCTGACTTATTTTACTAGACCTTAACTTTTTCTTATACTCCTGTTGCGGAGTTTTCTCTAACAGGGAGGGTGCAATATCATTGTCTTTTGCGGGACAGTCCTTAAGAATAGTACTTTGGCAGTCCTTTAAATCCTCGGAAATGTTCTTTGAGACTGGCTTCAATCCATAAAATTTCTTGATATGCGAAAGATGCACCCAGCCTTTGCGTCCCTCCAACTTCACGGCTGTACGGGTGGCCAGGAGGACCTGTCGGGGCTCCTTCCAGCGAGGCTCCAGCGGACTTGAGCGATCAAAATTTCGCACTAGGACCATGGATCCGGGAACGATTTCATGCGGTGCCACCTCGGTATTGTCTGGAAATGCGGCGGCAACCTGTGAACGACAAGAGTTGAGGGCAGACATCAAGGAAGCTAGGTAATCTGTCAGCATATTACTTGAAACATCGGTAATACTTCAGGGTCTAGGAGTACCCCACATGTTAGGGGGGCGGCCGAAAACGACCTCATACGGGGACAGACCTGATCTGGAATGTGCGACCATGCGCATATAGAACAGGGCAACTGGCAGAGCTATTAGCCAGTCCACACCTTTCTCTTGACAAACTTTTGCAATTCGGATTTTCAGGGTCTGATTATGTCTCTCTACGAGACCGGCTGCTTCAGGATGGCGTACACAATGGAACTTCCACTGGTACCCTAACAAAAGGGAAACGTGCTTCATGAGTTCAGATGAGAATGGCTGGCCGTTGTCAGAATATACGACCCTAGGAAGTCCGTAACGGGGGAAGAACTCACGAACCAACTGCTTGGCAGTGGTCGCGGCTGTGTAATCTGGAACTGGATATGCCTCTGTCCACCTGGACAAAGCGCATACCACTACAAGGACATACTTGAAACCTCGACATCGCTCCATCTGAATATAATCCATCTGGAGGACTTCAAAAGGGTGGTCAGGGGGCTGGAATCCACCTTGTTCCACCGGGACACTTTTACCTGGATTAAACTGACAACATATCATACAGGTACGGACTTTCTGCTTGGCTGCAGCTCGTAAATGCTTGTTGAACCAAATGTTCTGGATACTGTCTAACATTGCTTTTTCCCCTAAATGTGCTGGACTATGTGCGGTATTAATAATGACTTGAACCATAGAGTCGGGGAGAAACCATGTGGCTCTGCCCTTCGTTAACCATCCTTGATCTGTCTGGACCCCTCCTTGTTCGGACCATTTCTTGATTTCATCGGGAGTAGCATGTAACTGGATATCTATGACATCTTCAGTGGGGTCCTTAACTGTCATACAGGTAGTCAGATCTGGAGTGTATGTCGGTGTCATGTTAACTGGAATGTCTGGAGTCTGAGCTGTGAGCTTGGCTGTTCGATCTGCTAGATCATTACCTTGAGAAATAATGTCAGTAACTTTCGTATGTGCTTTGCACTTCATGATAGCGATAGATGTCGGTAAGTGTATTGCATCTAACAGAGCTTGAATAAGGAGACCATGCTGAATCTTGGTTCCATGAGAAGTCATGAAACCTCTCTCCTGCCAGAGCACTCCGAAGTCGTGTACGACTCCAAATGCGTAGCGTGAATCTGTGTAAACATTAACTTTCAGGTTCTTGGCGTGTATGCAGGCTTGAGTCAGAGCAACTAGCTCCGCCGCTTGAGCAGACAGGGTGTCAATACGGTGTGTCTCTATAACTTCAGTGTCAGTAGTCACTGCATACGCGGCTACTAGTTCTCCTGTACTTGTTCTCATGCATGAACCATCCACATAAAGTGTCAGGTCGGGATCTGGTAATGGAATATCTGTCAGATCTTGTCTTGGCTTGGTCATGATGTTAACTACTTCCACACAGTCGTGTGTGGCAGGATTCAAAGTAACTGATGGTAACAGTGTGGCAGGATTTAGGACGTTGCAGCGTCTGATTTCTATGTGTGGCTGAAACAGTGTCAATTCATAACCTGTTAAACGTGCAATTGTCAAGTGCTGAGTTTGTGTTCGGTTTAAAAGAACTTCCACAGAGTGTGGGACTTGTACTGTCAGGGAGTGTCCTAAGACTATGGAATCACTTTGTCTGATAGCTAGTGCTGTGGCTGCAACTGACTTGAGGCACGCAGGCAGAGCCTGGGCTACAGGATCTAATGTGCTCGAAAAATAAGCACAAGGCTTGTATTGTCCTGCTTGATCTTGTGTGAGGACAGATAATGCTGTACCTTCGCGTTCTGTGACGAAAAGTATAAAAGGCTTACTGTAGTTTGGTGTAGCTAGAACTGGAGCTTGGCATAGGGCTTTCTTTAATTCATTAAAACTAAGTGTATGTTCAGATGTCCAAGGGAGGACAGTCGATACGGCTGCCTCCTGTGTCGTTAACTGTATCAGTGGTTTAGCTAGAAATGCATACTGAGGAATCCATTGTCTGCAATAAGAAGTAAGGCCGATAAAAGCACGTACCTCCTTCTGGGTCTTGGGCTGAGGAAGACTCTCTATTAACTGGATACGGTCTGGTGTCAACTGCCTACCCCTCTTGGACAGTAAGTGTCCTAAGTAGACCACTTGCTGGACACAGAATTGAAGCTTCGAAGGGGACACCTTGTGCCCCATCTCGGCTAGGAAATACAAGACTGTAAGGGATGCTCGCTCGCAAGCACGTTCAGAACGGGCTGTGATCAGTAGATCATCGACATACTGGAGCAGGGCAGTGTCAGTTGGCATGTGAATGTTGTCTAGTTGTCTCTTGAGTGCTTGACTATAAATACTAGGACTTTCTGTGAAACCTTGAGGAGCGCGTGTGAACATATAGCTCCTTCCATTTAAACAAAATCCGAAAAGAAACTGGCTGTCTGGATGAATGGGGACACTGAAAAACGCGTTCTTGAGGTCTATGACTGTAAAAAATGAGGCTTCGGAATCAATGGCTGTCAATAGGGAAGAGATATCTGGGACAACTGGGTACTGGGGAATAATGCATTTATTAAGCTCTCGGAGATCAATCACTAATCGATATACTGGGGGTGCATTTGGATCAGTACGTTTCATGACAGGAATGATCGGAGAATTACATACATTGGAGTCAGTCTCTACAACTACTCCTTGAGCGATGAGCTCGTCAATAATTTTGGATAAGGCTGCTACAGCCTCAGGTGGCAATCTGTACTGTCTGATTCGTGGTAACACTACACCTGGCTTGAGAGTCACACGATGGGGTGTGATTTGCATATAGCCAACATCAGTTGGACCTTGCGCCCATAGATGCTGCGGAACATTAGACAATCTTGGATCAAAATCTCGTAATACATAGTGACCCTTGAAGTCACGTAGGAACAATCGTATTCCCTCTGGGGAACAGCATATAACTGCACCTAATTCTTTCAGTGTCTTAATGCCTAATAGATTCTCTGGACATGACTTAGTAAGTAACAGATCAGTAGTGCGGGACAATGGACCTACTTCTAGAGTAACTGGCTTTGATATTTCATTTACAATAGGCTTTCCCGAAAATCCAAGGGAAACATTTCTAGAGCCTGAGAGCGGAGCCCCTGGAACTTCGGCGTGACTTATAGTGGTCCTACTTGCCCCTGTATCAATCAGAAACTTTCTGTCTTTCCCTAATACTTGACTATGAACATAGGGACCTTCTTGATCTACAGGTATCTCGATGAGAGGCAAGCCTACCTCCCTCTCCAGGCTGTTTCATGAATACGGTTGATACTCTGGATACTCTGACTGTGCATACTGGTACATCTGTTGTGTAACATGCTGTGTTGCAGCAATAGGCTGCGGTGCTGGAACTGTCTGTTGTGCATTCTGTGACTGAGAAGTCTGTGAAACTTGCTCTTGTCTAGGCGGACGTGGTCTTTCTTTAGTCTTACCGGTAGCTATGTTGTGTTTCAGAACTGCACACTCGTTTATAAAATGACCTGGCTGTTTACAATAATTGCAGTTCCCTTTAACGGGAGCTGCAGGATGACTGGCTTGATTTGGTCCCCTCTTCTGACTGTCTTGAGGAACAGATTGTGCAACTAGTACTTTCATTTTCGTGTCTTTCATACGCTTTCTCTCATGATCTTGTTCTTCTCTGATTCTATTCTGGTGATATTGAAGCATCTGTAACATCTGGGACGGGGTATTAGCTTGCCAGGTACTTTCGACTTTCAAAACTCGATTTTTAACTTGTGGACTTGAATTCTCGACTAGTTTAGTAACAAAAAGATGAGGGTATGACTCGCTACTCGTCTTGAGGCCACTGTTTATAATAAAACATTTTTCAAATCTAGAGTAAAAATCACTAGTGTCTTCGTCTTGTTTCTGTTTACATGCTGAGATTGCATCCCAGTCTTCCTTTTTAGTTGCTAATAGTCTGGGCAAAACTTGTATTAACAGTTCAGGTAATTCTTTACATTTATCTCCAAGACCGGTACCTGGTACTCGTGCCTTATCTTCAGCTTCTAGAACTGCCCAATCGATCTTTTTCTCTCCCACCTCCCATTCTTTTTCCTTGAGTTTCTCATATACCCCTGCGGGCAACAGGACCTTTAACATTTTAATAATATCTGGATACGTGTATTCTCCCATACGGAGCATATCTTTCAATTCTCGGTGGAACCCTGCTGGATCTTTATCATGACAGGGAATTAATTTTTTCATCTCTAAGAGTTCCATCTTTGTGATAGGGGTGTAAACAAACACTCGTTGCATTTCACCACCCTCTGTCTTAACTGGATGCACTTCTCGTAACGGATTCTGTCTGTCTATGTAAAAGGGTTTACTTTCTGGGGGTGAGACATGAACAAAATGCGGGTTCAAAAACGTTCTGTATTTGTGGCGCTGTTCTAGAATGACACTAATTAAATCGGTACCTAAACCTTTCCATTTATACTGGAGTAACTCGTTCAGGACATCATGTAACGGACCTGGATCAGAATGTTGACCCTCATACAATGTAATGAGGTGCTGGATCATATACATACCCGCCAGTCGCTGCTCGGCTGGGGGCAATTTCAGAAACATTTGTGCCACTATTTCGTCTGGAAAAGTGGTAGAATCAGTAATCCATCGGACTGCTGATCAGACTAGTTCTTGTTCATGCATAGTACTTAACTCGTTATAACCGATTCGTGATTTCAGAATGTGATCGGTAGCTTGAAATACTTGTTCCAGAGAACCTTGTTCTGGTGCTGGATGATGTAAAACTGACTTGTGTTCTAGGCGCAAATGGCGGTCTGGAAATCTAGATTTTCCTACATACGCTATTCTGGCGGGATTCTCGTCCTCTACCTCTTCCGCAGAGTCATTTTCTTTCTCGCTTACTTGTGCTGCCTTACGTTGATCATGTAACCTTATTATTTCCTTACGAATTTTCTTGTACATACTCTCTATACTACCGATAGTTCTATGCTTACCGTCGGCTATATTATCACTCCATCTTGTCAGGGTTCTCATTTCGGCTTGATCTTTGGTCGGATAATCTTGTTCTCTTATTAGACAATTAATCAGAAACTTTAATAGCATGAGCTGGACTTCAACTTTTCTTTGGCACATAACGTCACTAATACTTTCTGGATCATTCCCTGTACGAATGAAACGATATATTCTGTCTAGATCTTCTTTCATATCTGGTAGGGTGTCTAAAAACCCGAGCACCCGTCTTACACGTATAGAATATAGAATCATACTGTCATCACCTGTGACTGGATCATAGCGACATTCAGTAAGGACTCGTCGGATATCTGCAGCGGACTGATATTTGGGCGTACGTTGTGACGCACATTCATGTAACTCGGCCAACGTTTTACGTTGGTGCGGTGGCGGGGTACCAGGAGGACCTCCTCCTGCGGCCCCTAAACCGGAATCATCGACTGATGCTCTTCGTACTAGCGCGGCGGGAAATTGAAATGCGGGCTGAACTTGTATGGCGGGCTGAACCTGGGGGACCGTAGCAGGTACTGCAAGGGGTGCCCCGGTGTCTGGAGGAGCAGAAAGTGCCTGATTTACAGGGACTGGCGGAGCGGGATTTGCATATTCCGGGACTGTGTCGTCCAAATAGGACGAAATGAAAATATCAGCTGCGGTCGGTTTGTGACGTAGCTTGGTCGGAACTAAGGGTGGCGGGAAATTACTGGATGCCTCCGGGGTCGCTTTTGGCAAGCCCTCGGCAAGAAGAGGATACATACCCTTAATGAGGGCGTTCCTCTGTCTGTCTGACTGTTCGGTTTTAACTCGTTCACCTATCTCGATTAATTCCCTTTCTTGGGCTCGTTCTAAGGATTCTCTACTTAATTCTGACTTTCTGATTTCTTTTTCGGTTCTTTTATGAGATTCTTTGCGCCATAACTCGATGGCATCTTTCTGTGACTGTCTGGCTTTCTTTTTCCATAATGCTTCTTCTACTCTCATGATGCACTCGGCATCCCATGTACCCGATACGGGCCATCTATACTTTTCTTCTAACTGTTTGGTATACTCTACCCATAAATCTAGATATAATATGGCGCTTATGCCATGCTTCTGATACATAAAATGACCTGGACTGTCCCTAGGCGGGACAGGAACTGCTTCTTCTAGCAGACCCTTTCTAGTTTTTAACTGACGTAATCTCGAAAAGAGGGACATTGCAAACTTGAATCTGAACACAATACAATACACGAGGAACAATAACAATTGAGAAAACAATTCAGGCATACCACGACATTGAAAATACATTGAATAACATTATGAAGCAACAGTTCGGACGGAATACTACCTGGAACACTGAGAACAGAAACACATGAATTTCTCGAGAACGGAACAGACTAGAATTACTGGATGCGCTGTTGAAACAGCACGGAACATACCGGTCCCATAAAGGGACGCATCAAGACCCGTATCCACCTAGGTGAACACTTCGTTTCAGATCTGCGTACCCAGACCCATCGGACCAGAGACAATTTAGATTGACCCTGTCTAGATACTACCCCAGCAACGGTACTCACCGGGCAGCAAGAACGGAAGGCCTCGGACTGGACTGGACTGCTTCGACGCCGGACGGACGAACTTCGGACTTCTGTTACGGGTGGGCCTCCGGATACCTCGGACCTTGGACTCTCGGCTTGGGCTCTGGTCGGGACTCGCCGCGTTCCTCCACCGTCTCGTCTGGATGCTGGACCGCCTCCTCCGTCTCCTCCGTGGGCCTGAGGGATACTTAAAGCAGAAATATCTGCCGGTGCGCAGAAGAGTTCCGTCACGACTGCAGAGGGTCAGGGGGCCGGCGTGGCTTCACCGACGCGTGGGGAAAGGGCAAGTCCCTATTCGGGCGCCATTATGTGGTATATAAATAAATAATACCGGATCTAGGTTTGACTAGGCATAGCAATAACAGATAGCTCAATAAATAAGAGTCAAGATTCGAGGTAGTAGGAGTTTTGCAGGTTTATTACAGCATAAAGGACGGGAACAGGACAACCTGCATAGGAATAGGATGGCAGGGCCCGGCAGGGGGGCCGGATTGGACTAGCGTGGCCCGGCAGCTGCCGGGGCTGGATCTGGGATGAGCGCGCTAGCATTTAATAACAATACACAAACATATATAGTAAAACAGTTGCATTACAGTACATATGATAGGCGGAGCAGTGGGTGGAGCAAAGGGTGTGACGCGTAGCAGTCGCGAAAGATAAGGGTGAAAGTGGGTGTAACAGGGCGTATACATAGACATGTGATGTAAACGTAACAGAATATGTCGTAAATGGGGCGGAAACATGGAGGGGGCTACCTAAGGAGCCGGGACCTCTAACCTGATGGTGCGCGCAAACTGGCAATGACGTGTTACTAGGAGAAGCTGGGGGCTACGAACTCTGTGCTAGGAGCAGAGACTGAAGTCCGGAGAGTCAGGGCGACATGTACCTAAGCAGTATCTAGTATCTGATGTTTAGAGAACATGTTGATATAAACTAGAAGTCAGGAGGGGAAAGGCTAACTTGATTCTAAGACTGGAGCATGCATTATTCTACATGTAGTGCGTGATGAAGAATACTAAATGACCATTAATACAGTATTTCTCTTACATGGAGACGTAAAGGCTAGACAATGACGGAAACTATTGATGCGATTCAGTAGCTTAGGAATGCAGAGAAGGAGGGCTGGACTGATAACTAGAATCATAACATACTCTTGGCAGACTCAGAGGCAGAGCCAGGCTGAACCGGGCACTGTGAGGCAGGAAGTAAGTGAAGGGTCAGGGATACAGGTGGGGGCTGTATCGCTCCTCAGCGAGGCTCAGGAGACAGGAGCTGAATCTGGTGTCCGGGCCCTTTTGAGGCCTAGAAACGGGGACTTTACAATGGAATAACGTGCACACTGAGAAACGTGGCAACGTAA
The DNA here is from genome assembly GCF_964261635.1 of Lissotriton helveticus. NCBI lineage: Eukaryota > Metazoa > Chordata > Amphibia > Caudata > Salamandridae > Lissotriton > Lissotriton helveticus. The sequence goes on along the minus strand of NC_136065.1, from coordinate 16,740,150 downwards.
CTTTAAATAGGCCTGATATTCGTAGTATTCACGAGAACTGGAAATAGACATACTAGAGATGGACACAACTGTAATTGCGTCTTTTAATCGAACATGGGGAATACATATGCATATTAATCATGCACACATAACATATGATGGAGGACGCGTAGGGACACAGAACATGGCAAAATTTACTTTTCCACAGGGGTCTAAAGGTGGAGGGTGGTCAACGAAGAGCGAGGGAATTCTTTCCAAGAGAGGTTTTCTATGTAATTAGCTGCATGGCTTAAAGCATGCAAATATAGAGAATCCACTCACTGGCGCGCACTCACCTCTCCCTCCCCAAGCTCCATTATACACCCCATGGTTTTCCTCGGCCAGTCCCGACTCCCAATTCCTTCAGCCAGGAATACTCGCATTCGTTAGCTCTCGTATGCACAATGGCGAGTAGAGACTAGAGAGGTCGGTCGTGCACCGCAAAATGGCCAATCACTGCATGACTATATGAAGTCACACACAGTGATTGGCCATTATGCAGTGTGTGTGCACCACCCACAAGCGGCATCCAATAATGGATTGCCCTGCGGGGACCGGCCAATCCTGGCGCTGCAAGCAGCACCAGGATTGGCTAGGGGGGCTCATGAATGCTCGCCCTGTGTCGCCTTTGTAAAGCCGGGGGCTGCGGCCAGCTTAAACAAGCACCCCCCTATGGGGGAAAACTGATGCGCATGCGTGGGCAAGTTTCTGCCCCAAGCATCACTTGCGCGCTAGATACCTTGGCTGGCTGTCTGCTGCTGCAGCTGAGTGCGTCACGTGGTCGTGGACTGTCACTCAAGCTGCGCAGCAGACCAGACCAGCCCCCCTGCACTCCCCACTCCTGGATAACTCGGGTGCTTCCCGGATTCCCGGCGGCGCTCACTCGAACTTTTTAAACAACAGTCACCAGTTTGTTTTATTGCAGCAGCGCGTCCATGGGGCTTGTAGGGCTACGCCCCTACGCCCCAATTGACGCACCGCGGCTGCTCTTTTTATGGCAGGGGGCAAGCGTCTTTAGGTGAGCCTGATTTTAATTTATTTGTTAATTCTGTGAGGAGTTCTGTATTTATATGTAGACAACGTGGAGGAGTTACTATGCTGCTGCAGGTATTTCACGTCCTGTAGGCTAGGGGTGATGGGATCTTGTATTTTCGTTATTTTATTTACAAAGAAAAGATTGAGATCGTCACACAGTGATTGATAAGGGGTAATGGAAGGAGTTATTCGGTCTGTATTCTCTGCCATTTAAATCCGGCACTTAAATCAAGTCCGCCATTTAAATCAGATGGGCGAACAATTATATTGACGGTCAGGATACTATGTTGCAACAGCAATGGAATATCAGTACTGTCAACCTATAAATCAGCCCCTTGGAGAGTTCAGTCGGATTTCCAGACACCAGAAAAAAAGAAAAACAGCTTGTAACTTGGAGCTCACCCATTTCCGCCAAATTAATTCTCAGACGTCAAACAACATTTGCCAACTGGGGAAGTAGGGTTAAGTGGGAGGAGGAAGAAAAATTCCCAATAGTACCACTCCAGAAACAAAAAATTATAGCCCATTCAAAACCAGGAGCTAAAGGACGCCTCAACCTATAATCAACAACTAATCCGTTCAACTCGCCCTTAGCACAATTATAGCAATACAATAAGAGGCACTGTAAAATGGAACTAGCAAATGCACTAAAATCTCAGAACCAGATCCTGACCTATTCCTAGAAGTCCTTGATTATTCCCCTATCATGGAAATTAGCTGGCCTTAGGGAACTCCCGAACAATCACAAGGCAGCAACATGACCTCCTCCCCATCTGCCTCACCCCAATCCTCACCCGCGGAGTTCACCTCTGTGGAGTTGGTTCCAAAGCAACAAACTACAAAAATGGCAGCCCGCTACTTCCTGCTGCAAAACTACAATAGCAGGTCAGTCATGCTGCACTTCCTGTTTTTGTCACTTTCTATCCACAGCAGAAGTAGTATGTAAAGAGAATTAATTTGATTTTGAGCTTCGAAATAGAGAGCTCTAAGCTATTGGTGTAAGATATAACTCGCTCTTCTCTGACAGTGCAGGATGCGGTGCAAGGCGCGGGGAAAAGCGAGGAACCCGCACAAGGCATGGTCAGCGACCAAGCTTAAAGAAGAGTGGGGATCACTGACATAATATTGATCCATAAAATATCACCAAGAAAAAATATTGGAAATTTAATATCAATAATAAACATGTATACTTAATTATAAACACCACAAATATTGAGAACACAAATATAAGTGCGGGTGTCGTTTTCCACACGGGCGAGCAGTCACACCTTCTGTCACCAGAGCTCCTTTTGACAGCCCGGCTCCTCCTTCCTACACTTGCTGGTAATAAACTTCAACAGCTCAGTAAAGGCACATCATACAGCCATTCCAGCCCTCATGGTGGGGATTCCTTTCTCTCTGGTCTGTGGAGCAGGAACAAGGTTCCTCTGGAATGGAGAAGACAGAGTCAGTACAGGTCCTCCATCTGTCTCTCTGGCGGTCCCCTGAATGGGTGCTGTGGCGGATCATCACTTATAAACTTGGGTCTTAGTCCAGCAGTGTGGTCAGAAGCCCTCAGGGTCATATAAGTCAGCTCTGGACACATGCACTTTGAAAAACAAAACATCTGAGGCACCAATTCTAGAATAAATAAAAATGTAATCTTATTTTGTATCCTATTTTCCCACATTTGCCAACACATAATTTGTGACTTTAGAGTCTTTAGAGCTGTACAAGAAACCTAAACGTTCTGTCCTTGTCTTTAAACACACCCTGTACAATCTGCTTTTTCCAGGACGCTCCTATCTCCAGAGCCAGCAAGAGGCTTCTCCTCTTTTGGCAGATAGCTCCTGAGGGACAATGAGCTCCCTTTTCCCCACTTCTCTCTCTGCCACAGACCCCATCCTTCTCAGAGAAGCATTTTAGAACTGAAAATAGGGAAGGTTTGGGTTCCATCTTTCTAAATTGCTTCCCAACATCTTCCCGAACTCTGGGACCTCCTCGACAGCACCACCCCGGATGTAGCATTCTTCACCGAAATCTTGACCAACACCTCCTCGGGACCGGACATCACCATTGCCATCCCCCAAGGATACAAGATCTACAGGAAGGACCGCCCCAACCAACCCCAGGGAAGAGGAATCGCTATCGTCCACAAATCCACCCTCTGCCTGACCACACTCCCCGACGAGCCCACAGACCTGATGGAACACCTTCACCTCAAGATACTGGCCATCCCCACCACTACTCTCCGAGGAATCCTCATCTACGACCCCCTGGACCCCAAAGACCTTTGGCCAAATCCATCACAGACATCATATCCCGCAGGCCATTGCATCCAACAACTACACCCTGCTGGGAGACCTCAACTTCCACCTCGACAACCAACTGGACGGTAGTCAGACAAAATATCGAAATTAAAATATCGATATACAATAATATCGATGTTTTAATATCGATGGTATAGAATATCGATGTGCCATAATATCGACAGACAGAATATCGAGATTATGGTATGTATGTTAGTAATATCGAAATTTTGTTGTTTAGTGTTATGTATTTTATTTTGTTGTTTATATGTTTGCTAAATATGTTTAGAAATGTATGTTTGAAAATTAGTAATTTTGTTAACATTTTGCGTTTTAGTATTAGAGCGGGTTGTGGGTTTATAGGGGAATAGGGTGGGAAGTAATTTAATAATAATTAATTAATTAATATATGTTTGTAAATATTTTTAATTAATAACTAATTGGTAAATAATTAATATTAATTATTTACTTAATTAATATATGTTTGTAAATATTTTTAAATATTAATTAATTGGTAATTAATTAATATTATTTAGTTAATTAATTAATATAAATTTGTACATATTTTTATTTAATATTTAATTGGTAATTAATTAATATTAATTAGTTAATTAATTAATATAATTTTGTACATATTTTTAATTAATAATTAATTGGTAATTAATTATTATTAATTAGTTAATTACATTAATTAGATTAATTTTTTTATATATATATACTTTTTTGTTATTGTTAATTAATTATTTGGGAAAAATTAATATTAATTAGTAAATTAAATTAATTATAGCTAATGTGCTAATATATTTACTTTATTGTTATTGTTAATTAATAATTAATTGGTAATTAAATAATGTAAATTAATTTTGGGTAAAGGAGTATTTTTAGGGTTCAGGGTCAGTTTTCAGTTCTTGGGTAAAGGGGTATTTTTGGGGTTCAGGGTCAGTTTTCAGTTCTTGGGTAAAGGGGTATTTTTAGGGTTCAGGGTCCGTTTTCAGTTTTTGGGTAAAGGGGTATTTTTAGGGTTCAGGGTCAGTTTTCAGTTCTTGGGTAAAGGGGTATTTTTGGGGTTCAGGGTCAGTTTTCAGTTTTTGGGTAAAGGGGTATTTTTAGGGTTCAGGGTCAGTTTTCAGTTTTTGGGTAAAGGGGTATTTTTAGGGTTCAGGGTCAGTTTTCAGTTTTTGGGTAAAGGGGTATTTTTAGGGTTCATGGTCAGTTTTTAGTTTTTGGGTAAAGGGGTATTTTTAGGGTTCAGGGTCAGTTTTCAGTTCTTGGGTAAAGGGGTATTTTTAGGGTTCAGGGTCAGTTTTCAGTTTTTGGGTAAAGGGGTATTTTTAGGGTTCAGGGTCAGTTTTGGGTTTTTGGGGTACAGGCGTACAGGGTAAAAATAAAATAAATTTAAATTTAATTTAAATCAATTAAATGAAATTTAAAAAAAATAAAATTACATTAAATTATTAAGTTTTTAATTTATTTTAAATGTATATGTATTACTTTTAATTTTTTAATTATGTTTTAATGTTTTTATTAATATTTGTTAAATTATATGTATTTTAACATTATTTTTACATTATTATTAATACATTTAAAAAAACTATATTTTTAATTTCGATATTTTTGTACTACGATATTATTTTTTCGATATTTTTGTACTTACCTTTATGAAGATAGGATCCCGATATTATTGTCCTCGATATTTTTGTTGCGATATTTTTGTATTGCGATATTTTTGTGGTCGATATTATGTCATACATTCCAACTGGACCCCAGCACCACATCCCTCCTGGACAACCTCCACAACATTCGACTCCACCATATCGTGACTGAACCCACACACTCAGCAGGACACACCCTCTACTCCCTCTTCACACCAGGAAACTCCATCACCTTAAGCCACACCACCGAACTCCTATGGACCGACCATCGATGCGTCCACTTCACCTTCAGAACACCCACCATCCACAGACACCAGCACCTGCTCCCATGAAGAAATTGGACCAGAATCACTGACGACCAGCTAGCCTCATCGCTCAGCAACTCCACCCCTACCATCGTGGAAAACGACGACCCCAAAGCCGCAGCCGGAACCCTGCACAGATGATTCACCGACAGCGCTAACACCTTAGCCCCCCTTAAGAAAAACAACAACACCCACGACAAGAAACCTAGATGGTTTACCACCAAACTTCAAGAGTCAATACGCACTTGCTGCCACCTCGAAAAGGACTGGAGGAACACCAAATCCACAGAAGCCCACAACAACATGAGAGCCGCCACCAAAGTCCACCACCAACTCTTCAGAAAAACTAGGAAAAAAACGATCAAAGACAGAATCTCCACCCACACACACAACAGCAAAGACCTCTTTAACATAATCAAGGAGTTCGCCCAACCTACCAGCGAGTCCACTGACATCCCACCCTCACAAGACCTCTGCGACAAACTCAGCACCTTTTTCTACCACAAAATCAAGAACATCCACGACAACTTCGACAAAGACAATCAATACACCGAACCCTCACCAATCACCCCCGACGCCATGAAGTCAACGATCGACAACTGAACAGTCCTCACCACCAAAGACACACTGAAGACGATGAACTCAATCCACTCTGTGGCCCCACGGAACCCTGCCCCCAAGACATTTTCAATAGAGCCACTGACACCATCGCACCCATGCTCCACCACACCATCAACCGCTCCCTGGCAACTGCATTGTTCCCCGATGACTGGATACATGCCAAGATCAACCCCCTCCTCAAAAAACCCTGAGCGGACCCCACCGACCTAAAAATCTACAGACCCATCGCCCTGCTCCTGTTCCCAGCGAAAGTCATTGAGAAAGCCATCGAGAGCGAACTTGCCACATTCATCGAAGAGCACAACATCCTTGACTTCTCCCAATCTGGCTTCAGAAAAAAACTACAGCACGGAAACCACCCTCCTCGCCGCAACAGACACATCCGCACCCTACTGGACAAAAGAGAAACAGCAGCCCTCATCCTCCTCGACCTCTCAGCAGCGTTCCACACAGTCTCTCACCGTATCCTAATACGCAGACTCCACGACGCAGGGATTCAAGACATGGCCCTTGACTAGATCCATTCCTTCCTCTCTAGCAGAATGCAGAAGGTCAGACTCCCCCCTTTTCTCCCCCTTTCACCCTACACCTACCAACTGCGGAGTCCCCCAGGGGTCATCCCTCAGCCCTACGCTCTTCAACGTCTACATGGCTCCGCTCACCTCCATCGTCAGAACCTACGGACTCAACCTTGTGTCATATGCAGATGACACCCAACTCATCCTTTCCCTATCCAACGAACCCAACACCGCCAGACACAATTTTCGAGAAGGCATGGAAGCCGTCGCCCAATAGATGAAAAACAGCTGCCTTCAACTAAACACCAACAAAACAGAAGTACTCATCATGGCCCCACACCCCGAAGCCTGAAATGACACCTGGTGGCCCCCACCCTCGGAAGCCCACCCACCCCCAAGGACCACGCACGCAACCTGGGAACCACCCTGGAATCCAAACTCAAAATGGACCGCCAGATCAACACAGTCTCGTCTTCTTGATTCCACACCTTCTGCCTCCTATGCAAGACCTTCAAATGGATCCCCCCCGAACACAGAAAGACCATCACTCACACCCTGGTCACCAGCAGACTAGACTACGGTAACGCACTCTACACTGGAATAAACAAAAACCTCACAAGTAGACTACAGAACATCCAAAAACGCCACCACAAGACTGGAACTCAAACTGCCAAGACACTGCCACATCTCCCAGCACCTCCGCACACTCCACTGGCTCCCCATCAAGGCTAGAATCACCTTCAAGATTCTCACCCACGCTCACAAGGACTTCCACGACACCGGACCAGCATACCTGAACTGCCAACTCAAATTTCACGCACCCCAAAGGACCCTACGATCTGCCCAGCTCTCCTACACCGTGGTCCCCCACACCATAATGACCAGATTAGGAGGCCACTCCTTCTCTATCCTCGTGGCCAGAGCCTGGAACGCCCTCCCTCTCCATCTCAGACAGATAACATCTCTCCCCATCTTCACAAGAAACCTCAAAACCTGGCTCTTCGACAGACCCCCTCCTTGATGGACTAGAACCTGCGAAACCTCCCTCCCCTAGCACCTTCAGTTCCTCACGGGTGAGTAGTAGCGCTTAACCACATCGCTGGGGCGGCTATTCCGCCGCAGCGCTAAGAGGGCGGGGCGGCCGCGCGGCGAGCGCATGCTGGTGACGGAACCGCTCTGTCACCAGCCGCGGTTGGGCTGTGCTCATGACGGAGCGGTTCCGTCATGGCCCCGCCCGCTCAATGGAACGCCCAGCGCAGGCGCGGAATCCGCGCCACGCAGGCGCGGCGAGCAGGCCATGACGGAACCGCTCCATCATCAGCACAGCGCCACCGCAGCTAATGACGGAGCGGTTCCGTCATCAGCATCGAAAGAGTTAACAAACGCATGATTGTTTGATTGTTGTGGAGCTGCTGTCTGCAGTTCAGCAACAGGTTTGAGGTTCTTCCTTTTCATGACTTCATCTTCTTTCTGCAGCACAGGTATGTTTGTGTAAGGTGACAGCTCTCACAGCAGAGTGTGGTTTTAATGTCTACAAGCCGGAATACATACAATATGAGCAAAATGAGGCCCTTGGCACAAGTTAGTACTTTACTCTGACCGATAACTCCAGGTGAAATTCTACATCTCACAAATGCAAATTTCTCCAGTCCCTTTTTTACTGCTGCTCCTGCTAGGCAAAATCTTTCCCAGGAACCCTCCCCCCCTTATCCCATCAGCCCCCCACTTCAACCACCACCAGACCTCTTTCTCCCACTTTCCAGCTCCTTGGATGTTTATCCCTTTAATCAGAGAAAACGGTCCAGATACAGAGGCGTTTTAAGGCATGGGCAAAGTGTGGTCTGGCCCAGGGCCCCCAGCCTTCCAGGGGCCCTCTGATAGAGCCAGCTCTGCTCTGCAGAGAGTCTTGCCCTGACGGCCTTGAATAATTCTTAAACAGTTTGCTTTCAATACTGTTTTCTTTCATTTATTTTCAATGTGGGTGATGTGTGAGGGTCTATTACAGACATTTTGCTGAGACATGTTGCGTTTATGTTTCATTCTTTTAGATCAAAACAGGACCTCACATATTCATATGTCACAGAGATTATTTGCAGTAATATTATTGGGCTGCTGCTGTGATAAAATATTGAAAGTACACCTCATTTTTCCTAAATATTAGATGTAAACACATTTGGAATTGGGACAAGTGCACCAGTGCACTGTCAGTGACCTGGGAAAAAGAGGTTATGAAAGAACTGAAACTTCATCATAAATTCAAAGCTGTTCTTAACAGGGGCCCCCAAAATACTTTGGCCCAGGGCCTCCAAAAGCCTCAAGATGTCCCTGTCCAGATAAGGTGCCAGTATTACTGGTTAGTCCCCATTCTGGGAGGAAACTAATACTCACAATACCTTGGAGTGGTGATGCCAGCCAGAACCGTCGATTATGGCCTCCTGTGCATCCACACTATTTTCCATGATACTTGCAATGATGACGTTAGTGTGCAGCCCTGCACCTGCCCGTCACCAGCACTCCTGGACGAGTCCTTTAAGGTAAGACAAAAGGATCAGACCCTGCATAGAAGCGTGCCTCCCTGCACCAGCCGAATCTGCTGAGTCACCTCAATCCCCCACCCTCACCCCAAAAGCAGTGCTCAGGAAGGAGAAATCAGCAATCCACTGCTGGGTAAGTCACATGGAATGTCTTTAGCCAGCCCTGTCTCCAAGACCTCCACTCTTCAGTGTCCACAGTCTGGGCAGGCTGTACCAACACCTCTATCTTGAGCCATGTTCAATCCAGGGGCAATCCATATTGATCCCAATGGATACAGCATACATGTGCTCACCAATAACATGGTGTCCTGCCAGCACGCGCAACACACATTTACCATACACATGGGAATGTCAATGCAGAGACTGGCAGTGACACACAAGGAGAACTTTACCCAAGTGTGCCAGTAGGCACTATGCTCTGTTTATAATAGGTTAAAAGGCTGGTCCAATCACTATGTGATTAAAAAAAATGTTACACTGCCATCAGCGCTCGCTGTACATGTTTCAGGGGCACAGATGTCAGTCTGCTGTCAGTTTAAGGGTCTCATGGTCAATTTAGATCCTAAGCCTCAGCGCACACACATGATTTCATGGAGGCCGTGCAAAAAGATGGTCAAGATACCTGATTCATTTGCAGATTGGTAAGTCGTCGTCGGAGGGCTCCTCCGTCTTTCATGCAGGGGACATTCCTGCCCCACACCCCCATATTAACAACACATCTGAAGGGGGACTTTGAACGCCAGAAGTGTGCTCCACAGTGGCTCATGGACATAAACGTCCCGATCGGTACCCCTGTTGAGGTAGTGTGGGTGGACGTCAGAAGGGAGTAGGGAGATGGGGAAATAGGGAAATAGGGCATGCGTCTCCTTCATCCACTGCCTGCCATATTTGTTCAATATTGGCATTCTAGAGGCTGTAATACAGTCTAGATATGAATGCATGCAATCTTAGTGGTATGGTTGTGTATTGTGATCTGGTGACATTACGAGTGAGTATGGTTGTGATGGTATGCTTTAGATATGCAAGCAATGCCTGTGTGGTTATTATGAAACTTAACTAGTAGCCACATGTCACAGAAATCATGAACAACCAACTCATATCCAAAAGAGGTGACTGTTGTATGCACACTTACGTGGAGCAGTCCCTCCCTGGCATTGCAAGCGCCTTGCATATTGATGGAATGCCAGTGGTGTCTGTTTCAGAAATACTGTTCGATGCGGCAGGATGGCTCAAATGCCAAGCGGTTGCAGTCGATTGCATCTTATGCCTAATTGGGAACAGATATTCCCCATTTTCACCACCCCTCTGTCTCTCTCAGATTTACTAAAAAGTACGAGATCTTCACTTGTGGAGTTCTCCACACTTGTGGTGGATTAATCCGTACATAAAGCTTGGGCTGGCATAGGTGGAGATATATGGCCGTGGGCTTGTGGATAGCATTTGTGAGTCCGTAATGTACCACTGATAGGGTACTATTTTACATAGGCCCTAAAGCCTTCAGTTTTGCACTTTTATTATTCAGTCATATTACAGCTAAAAACCCTACTGTTTAACGCCTAATAAATAACCTCATGAGGGCTTTTTCTGTTTCAGCGCCTGGACGCCTCAGGGCAGCTGCAGCGCTCTACAAATCACATTTTCATTTCATTTTCATTTCATTTCATTTCATAGTTATCAGGGGCCAGATGTAGGTGGCCAATTACCGGTCGGTAACGGCCGAATTCGGCCGTTACCGACCGGTAAAAGGATTTTGAGATGTAGGGGGCAGAATCGGTAAATTTACCATTCGGTAAATTTACCGATCGGTAATTTTACCGAATCTGTAAATATACCGGTCGGTATATTTACCGACCGGTATTTTTACAGATTCGTTAAAATTGATATGTAGGTGGGACTCTTATGAGTCCCACAAGGCCTAAGAAATCGGTATTTTACCATCAAATTCAATTTGATGGTGAAATACCGATTCAGGTGTGCATGCACATGTGTGCATGCACACCTGTGCCATATGACAGGCAGACCTGCCCTTAGGGCAGGTATGCCTGCCATATGGCCCCCGACCCTTTTTTGGGGGTGCTAGAGGGTGTCAAAGTGACACCCCCTGCACCCTTGTCAAAATCGGTATTTACCGATTCGGTAAATACCGACCGGTAATGCCCCATTCATTCCTATGGGCTTCAAAGCCCATAGGAATGAATGGAGCATTACCGGTCGGTATTTACCGATTCGGTAAATACCGATTTTTACCGATTCGGTAAAATACACATCTGGATGGACCTACATGTCCACCCTTCATATTTACCGATTCTTAATTACCGAATCGGTAAAATTCGGTAATTAAGAATCTGTAAATATTTTTTACCTACATCTGGGCCCAGATGTGTTATTACTGTTGAAACATTCCAAGAGCACAACTCCCAGAATGCACTGGTGGGGACACCTTGATAGGTCTCAGAGGTTATTCAGAATTGATGTTACTGACTGTCTGTGACCCCCACTGTAAGATAAAGAGGTGGACTGTTCTCAGTACGTCGCCCAGAATAGATCTAGAGAGTTTGAAGAATGTCTGTTTTGTGGTACAGAGAATATCTCCAAGATTTGGGCAGGATTGTGAGAACAGAGCCCTTGTATTCAGCCGTCCTGCTGATAAACAAGCAGATGGGGGTGCACTCAAAATGTCATCCATATCAGAAAGATGCTTGTGCTCCATTGAGGCTGGGCGCTGATGGAGAGCGAACGCCCAACGGTTGCTTGGAAGCGACGCGTTGAGTTAGAAGCCAAACAAACACTGTGTGACCTTGGGCAGACGTCCGTTGCCCCCGGCGCCTCCATTACACCATGTTTCATCGTGTGCTCTTGTTACGCACCTTCAACGGCCCCAGGGATCAGGGGAGTTTGCGTCCTGTGTAAATAAATACACATTGCACAGTTCCCTTTCCTCCTCGCGTTTGCATCATGTTTTGGGCTGTCAGTTACATGCACACAGGAACATAATATCCACAGCCAGACTGTTTAAAAGTGTTTTGCATGGTTTGAACTCCAGGCTTCCATGCCTGCCCAGGCCCAGCTGCAGCTGCTTAACAACTCGTTGTTGTGCGCCCAATGCTGAGGACAGAGGCGTCCCTGGCCCGGGGCCCGCGGCGCAGACGAGGAAGTGAAACCGAGAGGCGGGAGGACGCAGCGGGGACACCGAGGCCATGAAAACAACACCCGGACACGTGGCCGCCTGCCAGAGCGCGGGAGGCTGCAGCGCAGCCAATGGGATGCGAGGAAGGACGGGCGTCACTTGTTGTCAGGGAGAGCAGGGCTTCAGGAGGCCCTGGGTGAGAGCTTTGGGGAAGAAGAGACCTCGAGCGCCCTCCAGCGGACAAAGAGCATTTCACAGCCCTGGAGGCGCATGAATGCGAGGTCATTCATATATTTTCTGAATTTAGGGGCAGATTTACAAGCCCCTTGCGCCACTTTTGCGTCACTTTTAACATGGGCAAAGTGACGCAAAAGTGGTGCAAGGGGCTTGTAAATCTACCCCTTAGTGTTTAACTTTTTTCTGCTCAGGGATAACGATTTTGTTGCATTTTTTTATCTGAAGAGAGGGTAGAACTCCTTTGAAAAGGATATAAATGCCGGGATTCTGCATAAGCCTGATATAAATTACAAAGCACTCGGTCTGGACTTAAAAGGTATTTAAATCACATGTACTCCGCTTCACCAAGGTTCACACAGGACAATACCACCACTCACAGCCCCAGAGTCGCTCGTGCAGGCAGCAATTAATATCACAGGTGAACAAAAATGCTACCAGTGTTTAACATGCATTATACCATGTAGCGCCCAGTCTCCTCTGTCTCACCTCTTATGTTCAACGTGTACCTGCTCCCACGAGCTCACATATTACAAGATTACCAAATCCATTCCCAAATGCACACAAAGACAACCAAATCAATAAACAGCTGATCAGAACAGAGAGCAACTCCACCGAATGCTTTGCTCACGCATTTTATTGAGAGGATGTGGCGCAATGGCCAGAGCTGCCAACTCGGGAGCTGGGGTTCTGGGTTTGAGTCTCGGCATCGGCATCGGCTCAACATCCTGTGATTCTGGCTAAATCACTTGCAGCCTGATTCATGAAAAACGGCATTTGCGAGTCTCAAATAGCGATAACATGCGAATCGCTATTGAGAACTCGCAAATCAGAATTCATGTACATTACGGAAAAAAAAAAGCGACTCGCACGCGGGCGCTAAATCCGTTAGCGACTAACTATAATCGCAGAATAATCGCTATTTCCGGCTACCAGCGTCGGGAATGCGAGTCGCAATCTCGTGCGATCGGGAATGCGAGTCGCAATCTCGTGCGATCGGGAATGCGAGTCGCAATCTCGCGCGATCGGGAAAACGGGAAGTCGCTTTTCGAGCACAGTGATGACATCACAACCAGGAAGCAGGCAGTTCCCACCCCCAAACACCACAGTGAGGCAAACCTCGAGGGAGCAAGTCGGAAAGCAGCAGCTAATCTGGTGATTGCGAAATTACTACCAAACTGCTGCCATGTCTGAGGAACCTGTTCCTGGCCCCAGCAACAGCACAGGGCGGAAGAGAAAGCTAAAGTTCTCAGAGCAGGAGCTCAAGAATCTAATAGAAGGGGTGGTGGCCAACCACGACAGACTCTTTGGGATCAACTCCAGGAATATCCCAGAGCAAGACAAAAGGAGGATCTGGCTGGGAATAGCCTCCAGTGTGAACTCCGTGGGTGTGGCCGATAGGTCATTGGAGGAGCTCAAGAAGCGATGGTATGACCTCCGAGGTCGTGCCAAGGAGAGGGTGGCGGAGCGCCTTGGAGAGGCATCGGGCACTGGAGGTGGCGGACCTACAGTCCCTCCCAACACACCCTTGGAGGACCAGGTGGAGAACACCCTTGAGAGGGAGGCGTGCGTTGGCGTCACACTTCTGGACTCCTCCCGCCCCACCCAAGACACCCAAGGTAAGTGGCATGCGACTGCGACCCTGTCCCCTATGACCGTCCCGGACCAAATAGGCTCACATAATGTCCCTTAGTCATGCCTTTGTTGCGCATCAGGAAATGCCCTGAAGCATTGTGGGAGATGTAGTATGTCCACAATGTAGTAGTACCACAATGCAGCCAGACAGGTTCCAAAGTACGCAAATCCACAGCCATCCAGGGAATGTCACCCAGCATGCATGTAACATCAGCACGTCTGACAGTCACATGCAACTAATGAGTATCCACTTACCCTCACAGGTGGCGCAGAAAGCAGCGACAGTGAGAGGCTGCAAATAGATGAGGAGGCCCAGGAGGAGGATTTTCAACCGGAAACCCAGGCACCAGCCCCTGCCGCTGCAACAACACCAGCAGCCAGGCCCCCCACCGTTGTGGTCCCTGCATCTGCCGTTCCACCCACAGCCAAGGCCAGGCCCCCCACCGTTGTGGCCCCTGCATCTGCCGTTCCACCCGCAGCCAAAGCCAGGCCCCCCACCGTTGTGGCCCCTGCATCTGCCGTTCCACCCGCAGCCAAAGCCAGGCCCCCCACCGTTGTGGCCCCTGCATCTGCCGTTTGTGGTAAATAAATAATTAATTACCGGTACTATTTTTGAATACAATGAATAAAACAGATAGCTCAATAAATAAGAGACAGGATTCGAGGTATCTTGAGTCTTCAGGCTTTAATCAGGCATAAGGGAAGGGACAGAACAGCCTGGAAGCACGGGACGGCAGCTGCACACCGAAAAGTAACATTACCCAGTATATATACTAAAACAAATACATTACATTCAATACAGTAGGCGTAGCAGTAGGCGTAACTAGTAGCAGTCGCGAAAGATAAGGACAAAATGATGTAACAAGAAGGCGTGTACAGGGCGTATACATAGACATGTGATGTAAACGTAACAGAAGTGTCATAAACGGGGCGGAAACATGGAGGGGGCTACCTGAGCAGCCGGGACCTTTAACCTAGTGGTGCGCGCAAACGGGCAATGACGTGTTACCAGGGAGAACTGGGGGCTATGACTTCTACGCTAGAAGAGGAGACTACAGTCTACAGTGTCAGGACGACATGTACCTATATCATATCTGGTATCTGGTGTTTGGAGTACATATTGATAGAATCCAAAAGTTATCAGGGCAAAGGCTACTTGACACTAAGACTGGTGCATGCAAAATTCTACATGTATTGCGTGTGCTAGGAATATTCTATGAGTATTAATACAGTATTTCTCTTACATGGAGACAGAAAGGCTAGACCATGGCTGAAACTGTTGATGCGATTCAGTAGCTTAGGAATGCAGAGAAGGAGGGCTGGACTGATAACTAGAAGCATAACATACTCTTGGCAGACTGGCAGGCAGAGCCAGGCCGGGCCGGGCACTGTGAGGCAGGAAGTAAGTGAAGGGTCAGGGATGCAGGTGGGGGCTGTATCGCTCCTCGGAGAGGGTTCAGGAGACAGGAGCTGAATCTGGTGTTCGGGCCCTTTTGAGGCCTAGAAACGGGGACAATTCAATGAATTAACGTGCACACTGTAAAACGTGGCAACATAGGCCTAATACTCGTTGCTTTCACGAGAACTGGAAACTGACATACTAGAGTTGGACACAACTATGATTGCGTCTTTTATTGATCATAGGGGGATACATGCATATCGGTCATGCACATATAGCATAAGATGGGGAACACGTAGGCACATATAACATGGCAAAATTTACATTTCCACATTCCCTCCTTGTGCCCTACGTTTCCATCAGGAAACATCAATATTCATGATACCATCTATCATTTCATATAGCATCATTTGCTCGTCTCGGATTGTCTTGGAACGGGATTTAGGACTAGGAATACAAGAGGTAGCACACATGCCGCAAATCGCAGGGCCACATTGTATACAGAGGCAGCAACTGAATATGATCATTACTGCTATACCTAGGAATGACAATACTTTCCATCCCCAGGCGGATACGATACTCCAGAGCCAACCGGACCATGTCCAGGTGCCTGGATTCTGGTGTAACTGATGGGCAATTTTATGAAGTCTGGTTATAGCTGAATAAACAGACGGCGCGTTATTAGGAATGAAAATGCAGCAACTAGATCCGATGACTCTACATGCTCCTCCTCTATCGGCCAGTATGACGTCAAGAACGAGACGATTTTGGAGCACGACAAATCTCATAGCAGATTGCTCTTCAGTTAAGTTACCTAGAGCAGAAGTAGTCTCATTCACTACTGCTTCAAGGGTTCTGGTTAACCTACGTATTAACTTACTATTCTGGACAGGACCTATAAAGAAAAAGAAACCTTTATTGAAATCTTGATATTGTTCTAGAGTAGTTTCAGTTTGATCGACAATTGGGGACTCGATCTCCCTTCTATGTCTGACGTGTACTAGATGTGTGTTTCTGTGATAGTCAGATGGGGCTAGAAAAACTGGTGGCAGTAGGAAGGCAATGTAACATGTTCCATCCCAATCGAGGGGCAGACGAACATATGCGGTCTGACCACAAACAAAATAAGAATGACGTGAGGCTTTGAAAATAGATTTCCCACTGTCACTATACTCGATAGTGGTAGTACAATCACTATGTCCTACATGTGCGGATCCATTCTTTCTGACACATAATTCGCCTTTGACTGGTAGTACTGTAATAGCAGGCAAATCTGGAGTAGTATCGGACTGAACATTCAGGACCATGAAATTCGAGGAATAATTACCTAAATCATATACTTCATTTTCTAGATCTAACCCTGTTCTATGGGAAAGACCTTGCTTGTCTGGGAAACATGTTCGATTCAGAAAGGACATATCAGTTGAGGATGACGTTAACGTGGACCATGCTCCACACGAACCATTATGTGAAAACGGATAGGGAAAGAGTGGCAGAACTCCCTTCGGTGTCTGAAAAGGGGGGAGTCGACCACACACCCAACAATTAGTGGCATTGCTGGTCTGGTGTGAATAGTGTAACATTCGGATGAATGTGTTATTACGCATAGCAAGACGATAGGATAGCTCGTGAGGAGGCAGATCACTAAATGTGTGCTCTACTGTAGCATTAGAAAACATATGTACATGTGAAATTGGAAAACATAAATGTAAAGCATAACTTGTGCAGGTAACCATAAGACTCAAAAATAACAAAAAGAATAGAACGATAATACATCTTTTAGAGTTTTGACTAATTCTCTCACTGTGTGGGTCTGTCTCATACATGTCAGGAACCTGTCTAACCGTTTCACCCGAGAGGGACTTAGACAATTAAACTGGCTGACTTATTTTACTAGACCTTAGCTTATCTTTATACTCCTGCTGCGGAGTTTTCTCTAACAGGGGAGGCTTGAGTTCAGAGTCTGTTTTTAGGCAGTCTTTAGGAATAAGGCAGTCCTTAACAAAAGTCTTTTGTCGTAATCCATGGAATTTCTTGATATGACTGGTGTGGACCCACCCCTTCCGGCCCTCTAGCTTGACCGCGGTCCTTGTTGTCAACAACACCATTCGAGGCTCTTTCCACCGGGGCTCCAGCGGACTTGAACGATCAAAATTGCGGACTAAAACATATTCTCCAGGAACGACTTCATGCGGTTTCACCTCGGTGTTGTCTGGAAATGCAGCGGCAACCTGTGAACGACAAGAGTGTAGGGCAGACATCAAGGAAGCTAGGTAATCTGTCAGCATATTACTGGAAACGTCTGTGATACTACGGGGTCTAGGTGTACCCCACATGTTTGGAGGACGGCCGAATACGACCTCATACGGGGACAGACCTGATCTGGAATGTGCAACCATTCTCATGTAGAATAGAGCAACTGGCAGAGCTACTAGCCAGTCTACACCTTTTTCTTTACAAACTTTAGCAATTCGGATTTTCAGAGTCTGATTATGTCTCTCTACGAGACCGGCTGCTTCAGGATGGCGTACACAATGGAACTTCCACTGGTATCCTAACAGAAGGGAAACATGTTTCATGAGCTCGGATGAGAAGGGCTGGCCGTTATCTGAATACACGACCCTAGGGAGTCCATAGCGGGGAAAGAACTCACGAACCAACTGCCTGGCAGTGGTCGCAGCTGTGTAATCTGGAACTGGATATGCTTCTGTCCACCTGGACAAAGCGCATACAACTACGAGGACATACTTGAAACCTCGACATCGCTCCATCTGAATATAATCCATCTGGAGGACCTCAAAAGGGTGGTCGGGAGGATGGAAACCCCCTTGTTCCACCGGGACACTTTTACCTGGATTGAACTGACAACATATCATACAGGTACGGACTTTCTGCTTGGCTGCAGCTCGTAAATGCTTGTTGAACCAAAGGTTCTGAATACTGTCTAACATAGCTTTTTCTCCTAGATGTGCTGGACTATGTGCGGTATTAATAATGACTTGAACCATAGAGTCGGGGAGAAACCATGTGGCTTTTCCCTTCGTCAAACATCCTTGATCTGTCTGGACCCCTCCTTGTTCGGACCATTTCTTGATTTCTTCGGGAGTAGCATGTAACTGTATGTCTATGACATCTTGTGTAGGGTCCTTAACTGTCATACAAGTAGTCTGATCTGGAGTGAGTGTCTGTGTCGTGTTAACTGGAATGTCTGGAGTCTGAGCTGTAAGCTTGGCTGTTCGATCTGCTAGATCGTTACCTTGGGAAATGATGTCAGTGACTTTCGTATGTGCCTTGCACTTCATGATAGCGATAGCTGTCGGTAAATGTATTGCATCTAACAGAGCTTGAATGAGAAGACCATGCTGGATCTTGGTTCCATGAGAAGTCATAAAACCTCTTTCTTGCCAGAGCACTCCAAAGTCGTGTACGACTCCGAATGCATAACGTGAATCTGTGTATATGTTTACTTTCAGGTTCTTGGCACGTATGCAGGCTTGGGTCAGAGCGACTAGCTCTGCTGTTTGAGCAGACCGGGTGTCAATACGATGTGTTTCTATAACTTCAGTTCCAGTAGTCACTGCATACGCGGCTACTAGTTCTCCTGTACTTGTTCTCATACATGAACCATCCACATAAAGTGTCAGGTCGGGATCAGGTAATGCAATATCTGTCAGATCTTGTCTTGGCTTTGTCATAGTGTTAACAACTTCCACACAGTCATGTGTGGCAGGATTTGAAGTAACTGACGGTAACAGTGTAGCAGGATTTAGAATGTTGCAGCGTCTGATTTCTATGTGTGGCTGGAACAGTGTCAGTTCATAACCTGTTAAACGTGCAATTGTCAAGTGCTGAGTCTGGGTTCGGTTTAAAAGAACTTCCACGGAGTGTGGAACTTGTACTGTCAGGGAATGTCCTAACACTATGGAATCACTTTGTCTGATCGCTAGAGCTGTGGCTGCAACTGACTTGAGGCACGCAGGCAGAGCCTGGGCTACTGGATCTAATGTGCTGGAAAAATAAGCACAGGGCTTGTACTGTCCTGCTTGATCTTGTGTGAGAACAGATAATGCAGTACCATCACGTTCTGTGACAAAAAGTGTAAAAGGCTTACTGTAGTTCTGTGTTGCTGGAACAGGTGCTTGGCATAAGGCTTTCTTTAGCTCATTAAAAACAAGTGTATGTTCCTGGGTCCAAGGGAGGACAGTCGATACAGCTGCCTCCTGTGTCGTTAACTGTATCAGTGGTTTAGCTAGATATGCATACTGAGGAATCCATTGTCTGCAGTAAGAAGTGAGGCCGATAAAAGCTCGTACCTCCTTCTGTGTCTTGGGCTGTGGAAGACTTGCTATTAACTGGATACGGTCAGGTGTCAACTGCCTACCCCACTTGGACAGTAAGTGTCCCAAGTAGACCACTTGCTGGACACAGAATTGTAATTTGGAAGGGGACACCTTGTGCCCCATCTCGGCCAGAAAATACAGGACTGTAAGTGACGCTCAATCGCAGTCACGTTCAGTACGGGCTGTGATCAGTAGATCATCGACATACTGGAGCAGGGCAGTGTCAGTTGGCATGTGAATATTGTCTAGTTGTCTCTTAAGTGCTTGACTGTAAATACTAGGACTTTCTGTAAAACCTTGAGGAGCTCGTGTGAATTTATAGCTTCTTCCATTTAAACAAAAACCGAAAAGGTACTGGCTGTCCGGATGAATGGGGACACTGAAGAATGCGTTCTTGAGATCGATAACTGTGAAGAACGTGGCTTCAGAATCAATGGCTGTCAATAGGGATGAAATATCTGGGACTACTGGGTACTGGGGTATGATACATTTATTAAGTTCTCGAAGATCAATCACTAATCGATATACTGGAGGTGCATTTGGATCAGTACGTTTCAGGACTGGAATGATAGGAGAATTACATACATTGGAGTCAGTTTCTACAACCACTCCTTGAGCAATAAGCTCGTCAATAATTTTGGATAAGGCTGCTACAGCCTCAGGTGGCAATTTGTACTGTCTGATTCGTGGCAAAACTACACCTTGCTTTAGAGTCACACGATGGGGTGTGATATGCATACAACCTACATCAGTTGGACCTTGCGCCCATAAATGCTGTGGTACATTCAATAATCTTGGATCAAAATCACGTAATACATAATGACCTTTGAAGTCTCTCAAAAACAAGCGGACCCCCTCTGAGGAACAGCAAATTACTGCTCCTAATTCTTTCAATGTCTTAATGCCTAACAAATTTTCTGGACATGATTTCGTGAGTAACAAATCAGTAGTTCGGGATAATGGACCGACTTCTAGAGTAACTGGTTTCGATATCTCATTAACAATCGGCTTTCCTGAAAATCCAAGGGAAACATTTCTAGAGCCTGAGAGCGGAGCCCCTGGAACCTCGTCATGACTGATAGTAGTCCTACTTGCCCCTGTATCGATCAGAAACTTTCTGTCTTTCCCTAATACTTGACTGTGTACATAGGGACCCTCTTGATCTACAGGTATCTCGATGAGAGGCAAGCCTACCTCCCTCTCTAGGCTGTTTCATGAATACGGCTGATAATCTGGATATTCTGTCTGGGCATACTGGTACATCTGCTGTGTAACGTGCTGTGTTGCAGCTATAGGCTGCGGTACTGTAACTGTCTGTTGTGCATTCTGTGGTGACTGAGAAGTCTGTGAGACTTGTTCTTGTCTAGGCGGACGTGGTCTTTCTTTAGTTTTACCAGTAGCTATGTTGTGTTTCAGAACTGCACACTCGTTTATAAAATGACCTGGCTGTTTACAGTAGTTGCAGGTCCCTTTAACGGGAGCCGCAGGATGACTGGCTTGATTCGGACCCCTCTTCTGACTGTCTTGTGGAACAGATTGTGCAACTAATACTTTCATTTTCGTGTCTTTCATACGTCTCCTTTCGTGTTCTTGCTCTTCCCTGATTCTGTTCTGGTGATACTGGAGCATTTGTAACATCTGTGACGGAGTATTAGCTTGCCAGGTACTTTCGACCTTCAATACTCGATTTTTAACTTGTGGACTTGAATTCTCGACTAGTTTGGTAACAAAAAGATGAGGGTACGATTCACTACTTGTTTTCAGACCACTGTTAATAATAAAACATTTTTCAAATCTAGAATAAAAATCACTAGTATCTTCATCTTGTTTCTGTTTACAAGCTGAAATGGCATCCCAATCTTCCTTTTTCGTGGCTAGTAATCTTGGCAAAACTTGTATCAATAACTCGGGCAAATCTTTACATTTCTCCCCAAGACCGGTACCTGGTACTCGTAAATTGTCTTCAGCTTCTAGAGCTGTCCAATCTATCTTTTTCTCTCCCACCTCCCATTCTTTTTCCTTAAGTTTTTCATATACCCCTGCGGGCAACAGGACCTTTAACATTTTAATGATATCAGGATACGTGTATTCTCCCATACGGAGCATGTCCTTTAATTCGCGGTGGAACCCTGCTGGATCTTTATCGTGACAGGGAATTAACTTTTTCATTTCTAAGAGTTCCATTTTTGTGATAGGGGTGTAAACAAATACTCGTTCTAGATCACCACCCGTTCCTCTAACTGGGTGTACTTCTCGTAACGGATTCTGTCTATCTATGTAGAATGATTTATTTTCTGGGGGTGAGACGTGAACAAAATGCGGATTCAAAAACGTTCGATATTTGTGGCGCTGTTCTAGAATGATACTAATTAAATCAGTACCTAGACCTCTCCATCTGTACTGGAGTAACTCGTTCAATACATCATGTAGCGGACCTGGATCAGAATGCTGTCCCTCATACAGTGTAATGAGGTGCTGGATCATATACATACCCACCAGTCGCTGCTCGGCTGGGGGCAGTTTCAGAAACATTTGTGCCACTATTTCGTCTGGAAAAGTGGTAGAATCAGTAGTCCATCGGACTGCTGATCGGGCTAGTTCTTGTTCATGCATTATACTAAGCTCACTATAACCTATTCGTGATTTCAGAATGTGATCGGTAGCTTGGAATACTTGCTCAAGGGAACCCTGTTCTGGTGCTGGAGAAGGGAAAACTTTCTTGTGATCTAGGCGTGAATGTCGGTCGGAAAGTCTAGTTCTACCTACATACGCTATTCTGGAGGGATGCTCGTCATCTACCTCTTCATTATCAGAGTTGTCTTCTTTCTCAGTTACTTGTGCTGCTTCTCGTTTCTCGTGTAACTTTATTATTTCCCTACGGATTTTCGGTTCTTTTATGAGATTCTTTGCGCCATAACTCGATGGCATCTTTCTGGGACTGTCTGGCTTTCTTTTTCCATAGTAGCTTCTTCTACTCGCATGATGCACTCGGCATCCCATGTACCTGACATGGGCCATCTATATTTCTCTTCTAACTCCTTGGTATAATCCACCCATAAGTCTAGATATAATATGGCACTTAAGCCAAGCTTATGATACATAAAATGACCTGGACTGTCCCTAGGCGGGACAGGAACTGCTTCCTCTAGTAACCCTTTTCGGGTCTTTAACTGACGTAACTTGGAGAATAGAGGCATTGTCTAGGCTGGAATTCGAACACAATACAATACACGATAAACACAATAATGACTGGAAAAACAAATCACTCATACCACGACATTGAAAACATATTTAAATAACATTTAGAATAACAGTTCGGACAGAATATTACCTGGTATACTGAGAACAGAACACATGACTTTCTCGAGAACGGAACTTACTAGAATTACTAGATGCACTGCTAAACAGTACGAAACATACCGGTCCCATAAAGAGACACGTCAGGACCCGCATCCACCTAGGTGAACACTTCGGATTGGATCTGCGTACCCAAACCCACGGACCAGAGACAAATTAATTGACCCTGTCTAGATACTACCCCAGCAACGGTACTCACCGGGCAGCAAGAACGGAAGACCTCGGACTGGACTGGACGGCTACGACGACGGACTACGAACTTCGGACTTCAGTTACAGGTGGGCCTCCGGATACCTCGGACCTTGTACTCTCGGCTTGGGCTCTGGTCGGGACTCGCCGCGTTCCTCACCGCCTCGTCTGGATGCTGGACCGCAACCTCCGTCTCCTCCGTGGGCCTGAGGGATACTTGAAGCAGAAATATCTGCACGTGCACGGTATGGTTCCGTCACGGCTGCAGAGGATCAGGGGGCCTGCATGGCTTCGCCGGCGCGTGGGGAAAGGGCAAGTCCCTATTCGGGCGCCATTATGTGGTAAATAAATAATTAATTACCGGTACTATTTTTGAATACAATGAATAAAACAGATAGCTCAATAAATAAGAGACAGGATTCGAGGTATCTTGAGTCTTCAGGCTTTAATCAGGCATAAGGGAAGGGACAGAACAGCCTGGAAGCACGGGACGGCAGCTGCACACCGAAAAGTAACATTACCCAGTATATATACTAAAACAAATACATTACATTCAATACAGTAGGCGTAGCAGTAGGCGTAACTAGTAGCAGTCGCGAAAGATAAGGACAAAATGATGTAACAAGAAGGCGTGTACAGGGCGTATACATAGACATGTGATGTAAACGTAACAGAAGTGTCATAAACGGGGCGGAAACATGGAGGGGGCTACCTGAGCTGCCGGGACCTTTAACCTAGTGGTGCGCGCAAACGGGCAATGACGTGTTACCAGGGAGAACTGGGGGCTATGACTTCTACGCTAGAAGAGGAGACTA
The DNA here is from genome assembly GCF_964261635.1 of Lissotriton helveticus. NCBI lineage: Eukaryota > Metazoa > Chordata > Amphibia > Caudata > Salamandridae > Lissotriton > Lissotriton helveticus. The sequence goes on along the minus strand of NC_136065.1, from coordinate 16,716,083 downwards.
CAGTCTACAGTGTCAGGACGACATGTACCTATATCATATCTGGTATCTGGTGTTTGGAGTACATATTGATAGAATCCAAAAGTTATCAGGGCAAAGGCTACTTGACACTAAGACTGGTGCATGCAAAATTCTACATGTATTGCGTGTGCTAGGAATATTCTATGAATATTAATACAGTATTTCTCTTACATGGAGACAGAAAGGCTAGACCATGGCTGAAACTGTTGATGCGATTCAGTAGCTTAGGAATGCAGAGAAGGAGGGCTGGACTGATAACTAGAAGCATAACATACTCTTGGCAGACTGGCAGGCAGAGCCAGGCCGGGCCGGGCACTGTGAGGCAGGAAGTAAGTGAAGGGTCAGGGATGCAGGTGGGGGCTGTATCGCTCCTCGGAGAGGGTTCAGGAGACAGGAGCTGAATCTGGTGTTCGGGCCCTTTTGAGGCCTAGAAACGGGGACAATTCAATGAATTAACGTGCACACTGTAAAACGTGGCAACATAGGCCTAATACTCGTTGCTTTCACGAGAACTGGAAACTGACATACTAGAGTTGGACACAACTATGATTGCGTCTTTTATTGATCATAGGGGGATACATGCATATCGGTCATGCACATATAGCATAAGATGGGGAACACGTAGGCACATATAACATGGCAAAATTTACTTTTCCACACGTTCCACCCGCAGCCAGAGCCAGGCACCCCACTAATGTGCCTCCAGTCCCTGCCGCACCAGCAACGCCTGCTGTGACACCACCTGCAGCTGGTGCTACGACATCTGGGCCTGCAACAGCGCCAACACAGCGGCCAGCCACTGTGACAGGCCAGCAGAGCAGGCGTGGGAGTTCTCGCCATCACACCACAGCTCCAATCAGCAGGAGGGGCAATGGACAGCGCCATGCCTGTTTGAGCGTAGAAAGACGCATGCTGAGGATCCATCAGCGCCAGTCACAGCAGCAAGGTGCCATTCAGCTCCAGCTGCACAAAATTGGGCGCAATGTGGCCGGAGTGGGAGACCGCATGGACCGCATGACGGCGGCCATGGGCCGCATGACTGCAGCCATGGAGGCAAACACTGCTGCGATGATCAAGCAGCGCAGTGCAGCAAGCCGGCGCCACCACCAGCTCATGAGCCAGCTGGCCTCCTACAGCAGGTCTAATTATGTGGCTGCAAATGCCACCTCACAGTTGTCGCGGCGGTCACTCACACAGCAGCACCAACTAGTACAGTGCTGTGAGGACATCACCAGGGTCCTGGAGCACCTCACCACGGCGGTAACGGCACTACACCCTCCTGCTCTACCTGCCACTGTAGGGGGTGACGATGGCAGTGAGGGGGCTTCCAGCGTCAGCAGCCAATCTGCCACACTAGTCCCGCCACTTAGGCGCAGCACCAGGGCAACGCCAGGTACAGGTGCCCCGGAAGAGGAAGAGCCTCAGAGGCGCTTGGGCATAACGCGCAGGAGGCGCAATTGACTCTGTCAGAAAAACACTGGCACAGGCTGACTATAAGCCTGCCATGTACTTTCACACTGCAGTATGAAGGAATACTGTTAGTTGTAAATAGTTGTACTGATTACCTTTTTTTTTGTGAATGAAACAAATATATTTATTTTGCAGCACACATTAGCGTTGTGTAATCATTACATTTTGCATGCAATTGTGATTTGTGGGGTGGGGGAAGAGGGTGGGCTAGAAATTGTTCTCTGTGATGTGGTTGCGGCGTCTGTGGCCTTCAGCTGGGTTCTCCCCGCGTGCATGGTGCGCATGTGCTGGTGGCCGGTCGTCCCCTTCTGATTCACTGCCTGAGATCTCAACAGGTATCCGGCGCTTGGTTGCAATGTTATGAAGCATTGCACAGACAGCCACAATGCGGCAGCACACTGCAGGACTGTAATACATGGCCCCACCTGTCTTGTGCAGTATACGGAACCTGCTCTTGAGCAGCCCAAATGTCCTTTCTATACAGTTCCTTGTCCGGATGTGCGCAACATTGTAGCGCCGTTGCTGAGGTGTGGCAGGGTTGAGGTAAGGGGTCAGGAGGTATTCCCGTAGGGCGTAGCCACTGTCACCTGAATGAGAGGAGCAGATGTTGATTGCCTGTGCAGCGCAGTGACTTCATAGCAATGTGACATTGTCGACAAAGTGTACTTACCAAGTAGGTGTCCTTCCCCAAACTCTCCCCTGAGCAGTCGTGTGTGGAGTCCGCTGTGCCTGAAGATCAAGGAGTCATGGGTACTCCCTGGGTACTGGGCGACAATGTCAGTGATGATGGTCTTGGCATTGCAGACCATCTGTATGTTGAGGGAGTGGTAGGACTTCCTGTTGCGGTACATATACTCCGTGGCAGCTGGTGGGCAGATGGCGACGTGGGTACAGTCTATGCAGCCGAGGACATGGGGAAAATGGGCTACATTGTAAAATTGTAGTTTTGTCAGGTCCAATTCCTGTTGGCTCGTGGGAAATGTGATGTGGCGGTGGAGCTGGGTGAGCATGGCGTCAACGAAAGTGTGGAGGCAGCGTGACATGGTGGGCTGGGATATCCCCCCAGCAGTCGCTACTATGCCCTGGAAACTGCCGGAGGCCAGGAGGTGCAGGCTGCACAATACCTGCACATGTGTAGGCACCGAATTGTTTCGCCTTGTTGGGTGCTGCATGAGGGGGTCAAGTTCATGTATCAGCCAGATGATCATTTCCCCATTCAGCCTGTATTTGGCATATATCTGTTCTCTGGTTTGGCCCAGCAAGGTGACCCGCTGCCGATAAATCCTTTCGTGCCTCATGCGTCTCCTCCGTGCTGCTCGCTGTAGCCTTCGCCGCCTCACCACCATGTACATTCCTGGCATTGTGGAACGCCTAATGCTGCTGCTGAATGTCCTTATGTGTGATTGGTCAGGCCTGGACCTGTTGGTGATTGGCCAACGGTTTTTCAAATTTTACTTAATCATGGCTTTTATGGTTACCACCTGCTTTGAGTTGTCCTTAATTTGCGCCGCGCAAACTGTGAATTTGGGGTTTTTCGCTATTGTATATTTTTCATGAATGCCGATAGAGAATATATTGCGTTTCGCTATTTATTTCGCAGATTCCGTGGTTGGTCGCTATTTCCGTATCGCTAATGCTCGACTACCGGGAATCTGCGACTATTATAGCGTAATCGCTATTATATTCGCTATTCTGTGTTTGCGAATTCGCTATTTTGTTCTTGAATCCCAATTCCGTAATTTGCACCCGCAATTGCATTTTCGCAGCGATTGCGGGCGCTATTTCGCTTCATGAATCAGGCTGTTGGTGCCTTATTACGAGTTTGACGGTTCTTTGGACCGGTGAATCCGTGATGGAACTCCACTCGCCATGTTACTGCTACAACGGTGGGGCCGCCACAGGACTGCTGCTACTACCGGGATCCTTGATCTTGTGGCAGTGGCACAGCAGTCAGAGGCCACAATATGCTGACCGTGCAGTTTGCGGCCCCCGGGGGAAGTGAAGGTCGCAGACCAGTCTTCCCCCTGTGGTATTCGCGCTATGGCGGAAGGACAAGGTGGGGGGCGGGATTAGAGGGTTAAGGGAAGGGGTGGGATTGGGAGGGCATATAAGGTGTCAGGAGAGGAAGATCCGGCCTCTTCCTGACACCTGAGCACCATTGGGATGACTTTGAAAGTTTGTTAGGGGCAGAAAGTTTGTTAGGGACAGTGAATTAGTGATAGGCGGCCGATTTGTCGATGGGCTGGGGGGCTTGTTCCTTTGTTCCTCTCAGTGACATTTCACTTAGGGCAGGGCTAGCCGAGTGTTCACGTTTTCGGGCCCCCTGGTGACTCCCAGCGCGGCAGCTGGCTTCGGCGTGAGGTGCCCGTGTGACCGAACGGGCCAGGAGGAGCGATCGCAGCCGGGCGTGTGCTACATGCGCAGGCCTGGATGACTGGGTGCTGCGGCGTGGTGGCCTTGACGGGACACCGCCTGGAAGTCTGCTGTCATTACACAAGGGGGGTTTTACCCATGCAGTCGCGGGGACCTGGGCGCTAAATGGTATGTGTAAAGAGGGGGTCCCCGCAAGGGAAACGTGTTACATATAGTACACACTCAGAAATTCATGAATTTCAATGAAAAACAATGAAGATAAGTATTGTCATTTATTTACAATACCACCGTATCAATATATCAGCACAATTTTGAAAAGCCCCGAAGGGAAGGAAGGAACAAGGAGGGTGAGAAAAGGGGGGGGTGTGCTCAAAGCCGTGTAAAGTCAAACAGGATAGACATAGTCACAGGAAAAATGAAAAACAATCATATACAAAAATGTCATATGACTCAGACCTAATTGTAACATAAAGAAGCCTATGTATTCAAAGGTCCTTTACAATGATTATACAGAACCCCTTCAACGGTCACATTGACAACCATACAATTACTCGAGGGCATGTGCCGGAGGTCTACAAAGGAAAAAGCCGTCGACGTTTCGACCCCTAGGCGTAGGCTAAATGAGGTCCTTAAACGGGGTCTTCTTCAGGACAGGTGCAGGGTAAGGGAGGGGGCAGTTATCTGTAAAGTTAAAAAGAATGCGTAAAGGTACTATTATGCTAAGCGTCACTGAATGAGCATGATATCATAACATAAATAAACTCTGAGCCATGGGCTTAGGGCCACCTAGGCCTCCAAGGGGAGGAATTAGTGTGAGACCACACGCAAGTTCATGGTCACACCACCATGATCTAAATTCGCTTCTATACAGAGGAAAAGTGATAAAGCAGACGGAAGACTCAGTCTTAAAAAAGGCCACTCACATATAATATCAACTCGTAGGTTGATCAATGAAACTTGTCCGTGGTATTCGTAAACTGGAGTTGTGGAATATAGGGACTGCGTCAGCTGCAAATAAACCATGTACGCAGGCGGTTAGGTCAAAAAATGGTAGTAATAATGACCTTAGGACCAACATGATCGTAACTCCTAATTACTTACATAAAAAGGCGAGAACAATCTGATGCCGCCTTGGATATAAATCTTCAGACCTCTATACTTCATCCATGCTCTACAGTGAAGGTGGCTATTACTAAAAAAAGGGGGATGAAGCAGAACGAATTGACTACAAAGACAATTGCGTTAAAGTACGGGTTCATGATGGATCGATACATACCTCCATAACGGAGTCAGGATGCCGACCTTAGTTAGCTGCAGTGTCGGTAACCATCAAAGCTTGCACAACAGGAAACCTGTGTGAAAAATTTTTGAACTGTAATGCACAAATTGCCCTTTCACGTTAAACTATTTGCATAAGGTAATAACGATTTCAAGGATGACGAACTTACTCGTGTTATGAGACCTTGCAGCGGCCGGCAAGTCAAACCGATTACTTTAACGAGCTGCTGGTGGAGGTAGGGGGAGGTTTCATGTTCGGGGGTCAGGGGGCGGGCGTGGGACCCCTTCCGGGCGCCCGCCCGTGACTGCGTTTCAGGCTGTTTGGGAGGTCGCCATCGCCCACGCGGTGGGTGGTGGAGGGTACGCTTCCCGGGCTACTGGGGTTGGGGGAGGGGCGGGCTGTCCTGCGTTGCTGGCGTTGCGGGCCCCCTTGGCCATTGTAGGACACCCCGGGTGCGGCTTGCGGACTTGTTGGGGGGGGTTTGTATGGGTCTGTGGCGAGAAAGGTACTTGGGGTATGGGTTTTTTGCAGAGGCGTTTAGGACGACTGCCGTACGAGGGATGGGGACCACGATGCATGTCTTGCGGGACTTATTTTCCTTTTCTATCATTAGGATCTGGAAGTTGAGTGGGAACCAGGGCAGTCGCCTGGATCGGGTGGTTTTCTCACGGCATTTGGATGGCACTAGAGGCACTAGCAGGTGTGTAGGCGTCCCTGGGGCAGGGTCCGCAAGCGTGGGCTGTGAGATGACGGGGACCCAGTCAAATGAAATTGTGGGGGGGGGATTTTTGTGCCAGTACGATGGCCATTGGGTCACAAGAAATATGGTTGCCCTGATTTGAGGATCCAGGAAGGGGAGAACTGTTACTGGGATATGTCAGGTCTTGCGCTATCCCGGGGATGCTGGCGGGGGATATGTTAACGGTGACTGGAGCAGGGGGTATCCTGGTCAAGCGCATGGTTGGTGCTTGGGGGATGACGGTCTGGGGGATTGAGGATTTGGAGGTCCAGGCCATGGTGCTCTGGTGATGGGCCTGTTTGGGGGAGATTGAAGGTGGGTCCCCCCTTTTTTCAATGGGAGGTACCTGTCCCGGTCCATGGATGGTCGGGGACGGTTATTCACTTACACTAGGACAGTGGTGCAGATAGTGGATGGTCGTCCACGGGGAGGCGCCTCGCCTGGCGGCAGTTTGGCCCGACAATCGCTCTGTGTACGGGATACAGGCCCAGGTGGTGAATAGTCGTTCACTGCGTGTAGTGGGATCCACTGTGAAACATCTGACGCTCGGGGTTGAGAGAGACGAGGTGGGGTGAATATTCAGGAGTCTTGATTCTTATCAACGACCAGGAGTTGTTCACAGTGAGATCATATGTTCATCTAAAGAGAATATCATGCTCTGGAGTGCTTCTTTGTCATCAGGAATTCTACGGGTAAATATTCCGTAAAAGTACGGTGCAATCACATATAGAGGGCGAACAGACTTACACGCTACGCAGCGCTGGGGGGGGGCACTAGTTTATGGATCAGTAGCGGGCGACACATCTTATTGTTTATCAGGGGATGCAGAGGACGGATGTACAAGGGGTGGATGGTGGTTCACCTCGAATGTGGGGGGGGGGGCACCTTGGAGGACCAATAGATTGGTCTGGGACGGTTTGCTTGTTTTGTTGAGTAACAGTGCAAGTGGTGAACGGTCGTTTGCCGCGAGGGGGTGCAATTATACAATACACGAAGATATAAGAGATGAAGTGAGGATGTACAGGCAGGAGTTTGATGCTTCATTAAGACCAAAGTTTGTTCACAATGGAGTCCTATGATCACCTGCGGACCACGTCACGCTCTAGAATGCTTCCTGGTCATCAGGAACTTCTAAGGTTAAGCATTCCTAATAGAGGTGATGCTATTACATATGGAAGGGGAACAGAACTGGCATGCTGCATGGAGTTGGGGGGGGGGGCACCTTGCTGGACCAGGAGTGGTCACAAACCTGCATTGTTTATCGAGAGATGCCAAGGACGGATGTACAACAGGTGGATGGTTTTTCACCTCGAATGTGGGGGGGGGGCACCTTGGAGGACAAATAGATTGGTCCGGGACGGTTTTGCTTGTTTTGCTGAGCAACGGTACAAGTGGTGAACGGTCGTTTGCCGCGAGGGGGTTGCAATTATACAATGCACAATGATATAAGAGATGAAGTGAGGATGTACAGGCAGGAGTTTGATGCTTCATTAAGACCAAAGTTTGTTCACATTGGAGTCCTATGATCACCTGCGGACCACGTCACGCTCTAGAATGCTTCCTGGTCATCAGGAACTTCTAAGGTTAAGCATTCCTAACAGAGGTGATGCCATTACATATGGAAGGGGAACAGAACTGGCATGCTGCACGGAGTTGGGGGGGGGGCACCTTGCTGGACCAGGAGTGGTCACAAGCCTGCATTGTTTATCGAGAGACGCAAAGGACGGATGTACAAGGGGTGGATGGTCGTTCACCTCGGAGAGGGGGGGGGAGTGCCTTGGGTGGCCAATAGATTGGTCTGGAGAGGTTTGCTTGTTTTGCTGGGGCACAGGTATAAGTGGTGGACGGTTGTGCGCCGCGAGGATTGGCCCCGACTAAAGTTTGCATGTGCATGGGACACAGGTTCAGGTGGTGACTGGTTGTTCACGGCGAGGGGGTGTCTTTTTGCGGACAGGGTTTTGGCCCTGCACGATTACCGGTTCCACGGGATGCAGGCCAGGTGGTGGATGGCCGTTATCCGTGGAGGGGGCAACTTTTTGCGGTCAAATGATTGGGCCCGGACATGTTGCTGGTTTATACGGGCATTGGTATTGGGGGTGGATGGTCATTCACAGCGTTGGGACGCCTGTTACGGCAGGTAGTGGCCCCATGGGATGTTATTTGCTTACCCGGCACGCAGGTACGGCTGGGGGGGATGGACGATCACTGCCTTGAGAGCGTCTTTTCTTGGTGGGAGTTTTTTGTCCCGGGTGTAGGAGAGTAGGGTCTGCTATCCTATGGTCACCCCAAATTTTTGCTTTTTGCTTCACTGGTTTATGACTCAATGTGGCTGTGGGCCTGCTAATCAGACCCACAGCCTGCTGTTCTCTCTCTAAATTGTAACCCATGTACTTTAGGTGCATAACGAAATTGGAACTGGTTCACCTTATTGGCCCCTGTAACAGTGTACCCAGGTACCCAGGGCATAGGTGCTTCCAAGGCCTACCAGGGGCTGCAGCATGTATTGTGCCACCCCTGGCCTGGCCTCCATATTTGACACAACTGGCTGATCACTCAGCTGGGGTAAGTCGGTGTTGGACAGGCCGCATGGTCGGGCTGCCCCCCCTCCCCGCAGTAGGACCTGGACCCTGGCTCTCCCTGCATCCCCAGCCAGAGTCCCTAAACGACCACCCGAAGTACCCTGCAATCCCTCCACTACAAGACACCAGCCCCGGACCCAGCTGGCCCGGGTCACCATCCACACCACGACATCGAACCGGCCGCCATCTTGGGGCACTGCAGCACGAGGCCGCGTGGCCTCAACTCGACCCTAACCCTGGGCCCGGCCGGCCCCGACATCGGGGCACCAACCTCCCCCCAGGAGGCAGAGTGACCACTTGGCAAATCAATGGGAGAAGGAATCGTCAACGGCTCCCCTCCGCCAGGTGTCGATCACCCCCGGCCGCCCTGGGCGCTGGCTCCACCCCCCTGCTGGGTGTCTGGACTCCCTCATCCCGGACCTCCCGGCCCCCAGGCGCGAGGGTCCGGACATCAAAGGGGACCAGACCTATAACTGGGGCAGTGCCAGACCAGGAAGGCAGTTGTATCCTGGAGTCGAGAGACCCGAGAAGAACTCATCCGTGACTGGCCTGCTGGCGCTGCCGCGGCCCTCTGCCTCGTGAAACCATCGTCTTGGCCTGCTGGCGCTGCCGCGGCCCTCTGCCTAGTGAAACCATCTTGGCCTGCTGGCGCTGCCGCGGCCCTCTGCCTCGTGAAACCATCGACTTGGCCTGCTGGCGCTGCCGCGGCCCTCTGCCTTGTGAGACTACCATCTTGGGCCTGCTGGCGCTGCCGCGACCCTCTGCCTCGTGAAACCATCGACTTGGCCTGCTGGGGCTGCCGCGGCCCTCTGCCTTGTGAGACTACCATCTTGGCCTGCTGGCGCTGCCGGGCCCGATCCACAGACCCTCCAGCTCGAGGATTGTGAGCTCGCCCCTTACCACTACCTGTACCGATCCGGTACCAAGACTGTCCCGCTACCCCCTTTCCCTACAGAGACTAGAAGTGAGAGGACCCCCGGGTCCGAGATATCCTGTATCGCTGATATCCTTGCCTTAAGAACCTTATATAAAGCATTGAACTCGACTTGGTGTGGTGCCTGTTTGTGGGGAGGGAGGTAACTTGTCTGTACGATCACCGGAGACGGTCCCCCTCGGGGATCTCTCCCTCAGTACCCGGCCGACCCTCAGGGTCCCCGTCTAACATTGGTGGCCAGCGACGGGATCCGAACCTACGCATAATCATACAGAAAGTCACCCGACCCACGACACACGACCACCATGACAACAGAGAGCGGAACAACGGAGAAATTCCAGATGGAAAAATTGGAAGACTACAACCACCGAGAACTGAAGCAATATTGCATGGAACTTGGTCTCCCAACCACGGGTCTGAGTACGAAGGAAGACTTCAAACGAGCCCTAGAAGCCTGGGCGGAAACGGGTACGGCCGTACCCCGAACACAAACGACCGAAACGAGCCCCGCACCAACTAAAGAAAGAGCGGGTCTCTCCCTGGAAGAGATCCGAGAAAGAGAAAAAAACCAGACTCCACGAATTAGAACTAGCCCGACTTCGCTTGGATGGAGAACTCAAGCTGGCCGAACAAAAAATAACCCTGGAACACTTACGGCTCAAGGAAGAGCGAGAAGAAAAGCAAAGACAGAGAGAGCTAGAGGAAAAGAAACTAGAGTACGAACATGAGCGCGATCTCAAAGCACTGGAAATCCAGAAACAGAATAAAGACCTCGGCCTCCCCGAACGACCGACCCGTCTGCCTCGACCGAACCCAAGGTTCACATCCCCAAAGATGTCATCCGGGAATACCACAAGAACGATGATATACAGCAGTGGTTTAAAGCCTATGAGGTGGCAATGACCTCCCACCGGATTCCCCGAAGCGATTGGGGAGCCGGATTATGGGGGAGGTTTGTCAACGAAGGGCGGGACGCCCTGCTGCAACTCCCGGACCAGCTGATGACCTCCCACGACCACATGAAGGCCGCCCTCCTCACTCGATACGGGCTCACACCTGAGATGTACCGCCAACGGTTCCGCGACTGCAAACGGATTCCGGGTACAACTTGGGTGGAGTACGTGAACTTTTTTAGCCGAGCCTTCGAGGGGTGGATCAAGGGCAACAAAGTAACCACCTACGAACAACTCTTTGACCTTATCGTATGGGAACACCTGTCGAACAACTGCTTCGTGGAGCTCCGGCAACACCTCCTGGACAGTAAGCTAACCGACCCTCGACAACTCGCCGTCGAAGCCGACCGGTGGGAAAGCACCCGAGTTGGCCGGAACGCACCCAGCGAATTATCCAGACCGTATCGCCCCCGAGGGGGAGGAGGGAGTCAGGGTCGGGGGAGAGACCCCGGCCCCTCGTCACCCCCCAGAAACCCCTCGACCCCGGTTGGCCGAGGAAGCCCTGCCGTCCGGGCCGGTTTCCGGGCCAACATTACGTGCCACAGGTGCCAGCGACCCGGCCACTACGCCAGTGATCCCAACTGCCCAAAGAATCCGAACACTACCCCCCGCCAAGTTGCAGCGGCGGCCCTAGGGGAAGAACTAATCCCGGAAGACCAAGAAGAGTACGAGACCGATCCCTCTGAATGGGCGCCCGCCGCCATGGCCCTGGTCTGCTTAGGGGAGAGAGACATGATTCCGCGGGCCCCCCTTCCCGCCAACACCCAGAAGTACGGTCAATGGGTCAACATTAATGGCCGCCGGGCGGAAGCCCTCCGCGACACCGGGGCCAGTGTAACGGCGGTCCGACGCCACCTCGTCACTCCCGACCAAATCTTGCCGAACATTCTTTGCCCTGTCCGATCAGCCGACAACTCCGAAAGCCTATGCCACATGGCCTGCGTCCCCTTCGAGTGGGGAGGAGTAACAGGGATGTTAAAAGTAACTGTCCGCGATGATGCCCCCGTGGACTGCCTCCTAGGAAACGACCTTGAAAGCTCTCCATGGGCAGCTGTCGAACGGAGGGAGCACCTGGGGATGCTTGGCCTCCCCGAATGGGTCTGCGTCACGACCCGGTCCATGACCGCCCGCGCGGTCCCCAGCCCAGAAGAGCCCGAGTGGCCAGAACCTCCTCCCGCGCTCATCCCAGAGGAGGCCGCCCCAGGAGCCAGTCCATTGACCCAAACCGAAGAAGGATCCGACCAGCTTCGGGACGTCCCTGACCTGGCACAATGGCGGCAGGAGGGAGGCCCCACGCAGGAACAATTCCGGGCCGAACAGAAAACCTGTCCCTCTCTCGAAGGACTCCGGCAGCAAGCCCTGGCCCAGAGCACCGGTGATACCTCGGGGGCCCACTGGATCTACTGGGACCAAGACCTGCTCTACAGCGAGCAGAAAGTGGCGGAACTAGGGGCCAGTCGGGTGCTGGTGGTGCCCCTTCGCTTCCGAGACTTCCTCCTGAACTTAGCCCACGATGTCCCCCTTGCCGGACACCTGGGGCAGGATAAAACCTACGACCGCCTGGTGACCCATTTTTTCTGGCCCCACATGCGAAAGGATGTCACCAACCACTGCAAGGCCTGCCCCACCTGCCAGGCCAGCGGAAAAAGTGGCCGAAAAATCAAAGCACCATTGCAACCCTTTCCTGTCGTCACCACCCCGTTTGAACGAGTGGGAATAGACATTGTGGGGCCCCTCGACCCTCGAACAGCCCAAGGGCACCGGTTCATCCTGGTCCTCGTAGACCACGCCACTCGCTATCCCGAGGCCATCCCTCTTCGGACGGTGACGGCCCCCGTGGTGGGCCGGGCCCTGATGGGGATCTTCTCCCGGGTGGGGTTCCCCCGGGAGGTCGTCAGTGACAGGGGCACGAACTTTATCTCCAGATATATGAAGTCTCTTTGGCAACAATGCGGGGTCACCTACAAATTCACGACCCCCTATCACCCGCAAGGAAACGGACTGGTCGAGAGGTTCAACCGCACCCTCAAGGGGATGATTATGGGCCTAGAAGAACCCCTTCGACGCCAGTGGGACGTGCTACTTCCCTGCCTCCTGTTTGCCTATCGGGAGGTCCCGCAGAAGTCCCTCGGCTTCAGCCCATTTGAACTCCTGTACGGGCACCCCGTCCGGGGCCCCCTCAGCCTAGTCAAGGAAGGTTGGGAGCAGCCTCCCCAGAAAACTCCCCCGGACATCTACAGGTACCTCCTGGCTCTCCGCAACCAGACCCGGCAGTTCCGAGACACCGCCAAAGCCAATCTCGAGGCCAGTCAGGAGGACATGAAGAGGTGGTACGATCAGCACGCGTCCTCCATTGAGTTCGAACCGGGACAACAGGTCTGGGTGATGTCCCCGGTTGAACCCTGTGCACTCCAAGACCGATGGTCCGGGCCCTTCAAGGTAATCGAACGCAAAGGGCCCGTCACCTATTTAATCGACATGGAGACTGCCCGGAACCCCCTACGGGTCCTCCATGCCAACAGGCTAAAACCCCATTTTGTGCGATCCGAGCTCAGCCTCCTGATGGCTACCGATAATGGGACAGAAGAAGACTCCGAACCCCTTCCGGACTTACTGAGGGCCTTCGAGCAGGATGGCTCAGTGGAAGGGGTCCAGCTCTCCGAGGCCCTGTCCCCGGAGCAACGCCAAGACTGCCAAACGCTCCTGAGGCGGTTCGCCTCCCTGTTCTCCCTCACCCCCGGAGTCACCCCCTGGTGCCTCCACGATGTGGACACCGGGGACAGCCCTCCTATCCGACACCGGGCATACCGCGTACCAGACCGGGTACGAGCCTGCATCCAGACCGAGGTGTCCAAAATGCTGACCCTGGGAGTGATCGAACCCTCAGACAGCCCCTGGGCAAGCCCAGTCGTCCTGGTTCCCAAGGCGGCCGCCCCGGGCGTTGCCCCGGAGCTCCGGTTCTGCGTGGACTATCGGGGGCTGAATGCAGTTACCAGGACCGACGCTCATCCCATCCCCCGGGCCGACGAGCTAATTGACCGGATGGGGGCCGCCCGCTACCTGAGCATCTTCGACCTAACAGCGGGCTACTGGCAGATCGGCCTCACCCCTCGGGCCCAAGAACGATCCGCCTTCTCTACCCCAGACGGGCACTACCACTTTAAAGTCATGCCCTTCGGCATGAAAAACGCCCCGGCCACGTTCCAACGGCTGGTAAACCAGGTACTGGCGGGCCTGGAAGACTTCAGCGCCGCCTACCTGGACGACATTGCTGTGTACAGCCACCAGTGGACCGACCACCTCCGCCACCTGCGGGAGGTTCTACACGCCCTCCAGCAAGCCGGGCTCACCATCAAGGCCAGCAAGTGCCAGGTTGGCCAAGGGTCCGTGACCTACCTGGGACACCAAGTGGGAAGCGGGCTGGTGGCCCCCCTCCAGCTCAAGATTGCTGCCATCCAGGCCTGGCAACCCCCTACGACCCAAACGGAGGTCCGGGCCTTCCTGGGGCTCACCGGATACTACCGGCGGTTCGTGAAGGACTATGGCAGCATCGTGGGGCCCCTCACAGAGCTCACCTCCAAAAAGGGCCCCAAAACCGTCAACTGGACCCTGGACTGCCAATCGGCCTTCGAGAAACTAAAGACCGCCATGTGCACGGCCCCCGTGCTCCAGGCTCCCGACTACAGCCGGGAATTCATTGTGCAGACGGACGCCTCCGATCATGGTGTGGGGGCCGTCCTCTCCCAACTCAACGCCGAAGGGGTCGACCATCCGGTGGTCTTCATCAGCAGACGCCTCTTGCCCCGAGAACAGCGCTGGAGCACCATTGAGAGAGAGGCCTTCGCCGTAGTCTGGGCACTCAAGAAGCTCCGGCCATACCTCTTCGGCACCCACTTCCGGGTGCAAACAGACCACCGACCCCTGCAATGGCTGATGCAAATGCGGGGGGAAAACCCGAAGCTGTTGCGCTGGTCCATCTCCCTGCAGGGGATGGACTTCACGGTGGAACATCGTCCAGGCCAGGACCACGCCAACGCCGACGGCCTGTCACGCTTTTTCCGCCTCAGCGAGGAGAGTCCCCAGGAAGATGGCTGACTCTCCCCGCCTTCAGCTGGGGGGGACGCATGTTGGACAGGCCGCATGGTCGGGCTGCCCCCCCTCCCCGCAGTAGGACCTGGACCCTGGCTCTCCCTGCATCCCCAGCCAGAGTCCCTAAACGACCACCCGAAGTACCCTGCAATCCCTCCACTACAAGACACCAGCCCCGGACCCAGCTGGCCCGGGTCACCATCCACACCACGACATCGAACCGGCCGCCATCTTGGGGCACTGCAGCACGAGGCCGCGTGGCCTCAACTCGACCCTAACCCTGGGCCCGGCCGGCCCCGACATCGGGGCACCAACCTCCCCCCAGGAGGCAGAGTGACCACTTGGCAAATCAATGGGAGAAGGAATCGTCAACGGCTCCCCTCCGCCAGGTGTCGATCACCCCCGGCCGCCCTGGGCGCTGGCTCCACCCCCCTGCTGGGTGTCTGGACTCCCTCATCCCGGACCTCCCGGCCCCCAGGCGCGAGGGTCCGGACATCAAAGGGGACCAGACCTATAACTGGGGCAGTGCCAGACCAGGAAGGCAGTTGTATCCTGGAGTCGAGAGACCCGAGAAGAACTCATCCGTGACTGGCCTGCTGGCGCTGCCGCGGCCCTCTGCCTCGTGAAACCATCGTCTTGGCCTGCTGGCGCTGCCGCGGCCCTCTGCCTAGTGAAACCATCTTGGCCTGCTGGCGCTGCCGCGGCCCTCTGCCTCGTGAAACCATCGACTTGGCCTGCTGGCGCTGCCGCGGCCCTCTGCCTTGTGAGACTACCATCTTGGCCTGCTGGCGCTGCCGCGACCCTCTGCCTCGTGAAACCATCGACTTGGCCTGCTGGCGCTGCCGCGGCCCTCTGCCTTGTGAGACTACCATCTTGGCCTGCTGGCGCTGCCGCGGCCCGATCCACAGACCCTCCAGCTCGAGGATTGTGAGCTCGCCCCTTACCACTACCTGTACCGATCCGGTACCAAGACTGTCCCGCTACCCCCTTTCCCTACAGAGACTAGAAGTGAGAGGACCCCCGGGTCCGAGATATCCTGTATCGCTGATATCCTTGCCTTAAGAACCTTATATAAAGCATTGAACTCGACTTGGTGTGGTGCCTGTTTGTGGGGAGGGAGGTAACTTGTCTGTACGATCACCGGAGACGGTCCCCCTCGGGGATCTCTCCCTCAGTACCCGGCCGACCCTCAGGGTCCCCGTCTAACAGTCGGTGTAACCACCCCTTACTTAGGTGTAGTATGCCTATACCTAACCTAAAATGGACACATATGTTCCTATAAGTCACTCCTATGGAAGGCCTCATCAATCCTGGAGGCAGAGTGCTTGGAAATATGTGAGATGGTGCTCTGGCATGAGCTGAGCCTGTCTGCAGCTTTCGGAACCATGTCCTTTAGCTGTTTCATGATATTGCCATACCATATACTCTTAAGTGCATTATGAACCTCGCGGTTAAATGCTATCTTAGGTTTGGCTTTATCAAAACATGTCGAGTAAGGTGTCATATGAATTGGAATACTACCCCCTCGCCAGTTCTGGCGACGGGGGTAGCATTCCACCCTTCTAGAGGGACACGACATGTACCTAGCCTGAACCCCGGTTAAAGTTAAACAGAGCCTTAGCATCTCAAAATGGATGCTGCCACCACAGACACAAGTCTGACCTCCTGCTGCTGGGAGTCCTTCCAGCGAGGGTGGCTTGGACAAAGGGTTTCCTGCCTGGGGAGGTGCTAGCACCACTCCAAACAGGATTTTGTGTATTGGGTAGGACAGGGCTGAAAAGAAACAGACATGCCTGGGGCACACAAGGTGTCCCTGTGCATAGGCCAGTTCAAACCGGTGCTGGGGCTTTCCAGCCCCAGTCCTGGCGCGAAACTGGACAAAGGAAAGGGGGTGTAACCACCCCCCTTCCTGGTTCCACCCAGAGGAGGGACCTAGTAGGTGATCCGGCCCCCCAGATTCGAATAAGAGTGGGAGCTGTGTCCTGAGACTTCAGATCATCCTGAATCAACTTAAAATACAGAAGAAGACTGGACTTCAACATTCTGCTGCACAGAAGACGGAAGAGAATCTCCCTTGTGGCCAAGGAGTGACCACCCTGTGAACACAGGCACCAACCAGCAACTCGACGTCTGCTTTGCCGCCACCTCCCGCCGGAGCCCGAGCCCAGAGCCTGACAAGACCCAGACTCCCAGACTTCTCACCGCCCGATCCACAGTCCCTGCAAAGAAGGGACCCGTGGAGGCACCGAGAGACGTGGGACCGGACATCTTGGAAGACCCCCGAGACGCTGACTGCGCAGCATCAGAGGCACCCTTGACGCTGTGCTTTGGGGTTTGAGAAGCCCTAACCTCGAGCAGCCTTTGCACCAAAGATCAGCCCCCCAGCATCTCCACGATCTGCGTGGGGCCCTTTTGCACCGTGCCACTCGACACGCCATCCCGGCCACTTGCCACATGGCTAGCGGCCATCTTGGTGACGAAACCTACAACTTTCACTGCAGGTCTGGTTGCTCCAGATTTGCCCTTGCTCCTGTGAAAAGGAGCACCCACTCTGACCTTGCTGGTCCGAGTGACAAGCCTTTCTTGATTCCTGCATGGCTTGCATTAGCCAAGGCCTGTTTGCTTCTATCAAGTCGCCGACACCGCCAACAGCGAGAAACCTCCGTGGGACAGCTCGTGACCGACTCCTGGACATCTTCAACCCCTCGTGTCCACGTGGCTGCAGAGAGAAGCTACACCTCGACGCCTGTTTGCACCCGACATCGCCTGGTTCCACTCTGGTTCCACGGTAGTCACTGGCTAGTGACTTTGAACATTGTCCCCTCTGCTTTCAGGTCTTCACCTCTTCAGATCCACCCTTGGATCCACCGGAACTCTTCACATCGAGCCGCCTGCAGCATCTCCAGCTCCAAGCACCATCGACCTGCGTGACGAAACCCGACACTACTTCGACCCTATGCACCCGCTTCCTGTGGGTGAGGTAACTCAGCTCCGCCGGTGTTCCCACACTGGTACACACCTCTAGTGTCTGTGTCTCAAGTTTCAGCTTTCTAGGTTAACTAACTTTGTACTTTTTACGCACCATTGACATTGCATTGGTAAAGCGTGCACTTTCCGCACTGCTCCCGAGTCCCGCGGGCCTTTCCCGACTTCTTCACTGCTAGTCCCGAACAGCTCCAGCGATTCCCCAGGCCCTAGGCCTCTTCACTTTCCCCATAGTGGTTCTTATACCACTATTTTAGTATATGGTTTAGGTGGCCCCTAGGGCTCATCCATATTGTGCAACTTTTGTGTATTTAAACTGTGTTTTGTTTTAACGCATTTGCTTCTTTGCTCATAAAGAGTATCAGGGATATTTGTAGTAATAAATCTATATATATTTTCAATATATATCTGTGTGGTGTCCTTTCATTTGGTATTCAAGGGATTGTATATGGTAAAACAGCTTGCTTCACATGCCTTTACAGAGTTTAGCCTAAGACTGCTTAGTCCATGCTACCCCTAGGATAGCTTGTCTATAAGGTTGACTTTACAACCTGCACCATAAGGGTTGCTTGGCATGATACAAGGTGATCACTAGAACTAGTGAGCATCATATATCAGGCCAACTTCTCACATTGGTGGCAGCGGTGGGATTTGAGCTTGCTGTTGTTTTACCATTACAATCTTTGAAAATATCATTTGAAGGATCATACAGGTACCTGATAGGTACACTAAAACAAGACTAGATATACTTAAGTTCTACTGAACTTAGTTGTTGTAGAGGATAGGGAGTAGCACACCCTGACTACAACTACTAGATAGGTTTTGTAGGAAAACACCAGTGTAGGTAGATTGCAACACATCCACCACACTAGAGCAATGTCTGGAGCAGAGGGATCCACTGGCCTCATCTCTGTTGAGAGTGACCCTCCAAGGGCACCATCCAAATTTGCTACCTTTCCATTTAAGGAACTGAGGCAACTGTGTTCCATGAGAGGAATCAAAACAGGTCCTTCTCCTACAGCAGGACACCTCGGAGAGCTTTTAGACTAGTCTGAAGCTCTAAGGGACTCCAAACCAGGCCCCTCAGGGACAGGAGATGGAGGATCCCCCACTGAAGATGATAACTCTGATGCCCCTGCCTCTGTAGTTCAGGTAGATGAGGAAAACCAGACCCCTGGGAATACTCAGCCTGAGGAAGAAGAAGAGGAGGAGGAGGAGGAAGAGAGTGAATCTGATGATGGGACTAGCCAGGTGTTAGTCAGCAGGCTTAACCAGGCTAACTTAAGCTTATTTGGGACTGAAGGTGGGTCCAACCCATTCAGACCCCCAAATGGACTTAACCAGGAGCATAGGAGGAGGAGGAATCACTCAGGTGAATCCAATACTTCCCATGTTTCTAGAGGTTCTCATGGCAACTCCAGAAGGGAGTTGACTAGCCCTCAGAGAAGGGAACATGAGGCCAAAATGAGAGAGGCTGAACTTAGGATCCAGAGACAAGAATTAGAAGTTGCCCTGGCCAAAGAGAAACTTGCTAGAGCAAGGCAGACTAGAGAGAGTGGGTTAGAACCCACTGGTGGCAGCACTATCCCTAAGGATAAAGACAGGTCCTATGACAATAGAAACCTGAGTAAGATTGTGCCCCCCTACAAAGCTGGGGATGATATCAACAAGTGCATGACTGCACTTGAGAGAGCTTGCAAAGTACAGCAGGTTCCTCAGGAGCAGTGGGCAGCAATCTTGTGGCTCTCCTTTGAAGGTAGAGGCCGAGACAGACTCCTCACAGTTAGTGATGGGGAGTCTAGAAACTACCTGGTCCTGAAGAGTGCTCTGATTGATGGGTTAGGCTTAACCACTGAACAGTACAGGTTAATGTTCAGAGACACCCAGAAGACACAGACTCAGGACTGGTCTGAATTTGTTGAATGTGCTACTAAGGCTCTGGAGGGCTGGTTGCTGGGAAGTAAGGTTACAGACTATGAAGGATTGTATAATTTACTTATGAGAGAACAGATTTTAAATAACTGTCAGAACCAGCAGTTGCATCAACATTTGGTTGACTCAGATCTAACCTCTCCCCAAGAATTGGGAAAGAGGGCAGACAAATGGGTTAGAACCAGAGTTAAGCAAAAGTACCAGAACCAGAACCAGGGTGGTGACCAAAAGAAAACAGACCAGAAGGGTGGGGAGCAGAAAGCTAAAGACCAGAAGTCTTCAACAGGGCCCCAAACTAATACTGAGGGTGGGTCCCAAACTTCCAAGAAGAAGAAGAAAGAAGGTCAAAGAAAACCCTGGTGTAGCTTTTGCAAAAACACCACTCACTGGACAAGTGATTGTAAAAAGGGTGGAGCCACCAACACTGCAGCCCCTAAGGCACCTGCACCCACTAGTACAGCTAGCAGTGTTGGACCACAGACTAAAGGGGTAGTGGGTATCACCTTGGGAGCTGATGGAGATTCTGACCTAGTCAGAATCCCCACACAGGCTGTTCTGATCTGTGATGGGGAGATTGATTTCTCCCCTACTGTCAGTCTCAATAATTTGGGCAAGTACAGACAGACACCTTTAATTAATGAAAAAGTGGCTCAAGCATACAGGGACACATGTGCCAGTGTCACTATGGTGACGCCTAGCTTTGTGGACCCTGGACAGTACATATCAGGTGATAATTACCTGGTGACCAATGCCAGCAATGTCACTACTACACATAGTGTGGCAATTGTTAACTTTTCCTGGGGAGGGGTAACTGGCCTAAAAAGAGTTGTGGTTAGTGCTGATCTCCCAGTAGAATGTTTGTTGGGCAATGACCTGGAGAGCTCTCTATGGTCAGAAGTTGAGTACAGGACTCATGCAGAGATGTTAGGGATATCATCACATGTCCTTGCTGTGACCAGGTCACAGGCCAAAAAGTGCCTCTCTGAACCTCAGGTCTTGGATCCTGGAACAATGGACCAAGTACCTTCCAAGACAAGGAACAGGAGGGCAAAGGCTGTGCCTTCCCAAATGCCTACAAGTGAGGATCAGCCTTCACAGGAAGATGATTCTGAGACCCCTGAAGGAACTGTCCCTATAGAACTTGAACCTGATCAGGTTGAGTTTCTGGGGACAGAGGGACCTTCTAGGGCAGACTTGGGGCAGGCTCAGTTATCCTGTCCTTCTCTTGAACCCCTCAGACAGCAGGCTGCTGCTGAGTCTGCTGGGAATGCTCAGGGTACCCATAAGGTTTATTGGGATGATGGGCTCCTTTATTCAGAGGGTAGAGACCCCAAGCCTGGTACAACCAGGAGGTTGGTCATACCTCAGCAATTTAGGGGCTTCCTTCTTACCTTGGCACACGATATTCCCTTAGCAGGACACCTAGGCCAGAACAAAACATGGGACAGACTTGTCTGTCACTTTCACTGGCCTCACATGTTAGAAGATACAAAGGAGTTTTGTCGCTCCTGTGTAACCTGCCAAGCAAGTGGCAAAGCAGGTGGTACCACAAAGGCCCCCCTAATACCACTACCTGTGGTGGGGGTGCCCTTTGAAAGAGTGGGGATTGACATTGTTGGTCCAATGGATCCCCCTACAGCATCTGGGCACAGATTCATACTGGTGGTGGTGGACCATGCCACCAGGTACCCAGAGGCAATTCCACTTAGGACCACAACAGCTCCTGTTGTGGCCAGGGTCTTACTTGGAGTTTTCTCCAGAGTGGGGTTTCCTAAGGAGGTAGTATCTGATAGAGGTGCAAACTTCATGTCAGGTTACTTGAAAGCTATGTGGAAGGAGTGTGGTGTTAACTATAAGTTCACCACCCCCTATCATCGACAATGCAATGGGCTTGTTGAGAGATTCAACAAGACCCTAAAGGGCATGATCAAAGGATTACCTGAGAAGCTCAGGCGAAGATGGGATATCCTTCTGCCCTGCCTTCTGTTTGCTTACAGAGAGGTCCCACAAAAAGGAGTTGGCTTCAGCCCCTTTGAATTGTTGTTTGGACATCCTGTAAGGGGACCCCTATGTCTGGTGAGGGAAGGATGGAGTTACCTCTCAAAAAGCCCAAGCAAGACATAGTGGACTATGTACTTGGTCTCCGCTCCAGGATGGCTGAGTATATGGAGAAGGCCTCCAAAAACCTTGAGGCTAGCCAGGCCTTACAGAAAGCCTGGCATGACCAAAAGGCTGTCCTGGCTGAGTACCAGCCTGGACAGAAGGTATGGGCGTTGGAGCCAGTGGCCCCAGCAGCACTCCAAGACAGATGGTCTGGACCCCATACAATCATGGAGAAAAAGGGAGAGGTTACCTACTTGGTGGACCTTGGAACTCCCAGGAGCCCTTACAGGGTGCTCCATGTTAACAGGCTGAAAGCATATGTTGACAGGGCAGACATGGGCTTGCTCATGGCTACAGATGAGGGGCAGGAGGAAGAGAGTGACCCTCTCCCAGACCTGCTGACTCACAACCCTGAGGATGGCTCAGTTGATGGTGTGGCCTTAGATGGCAGCCTCACTGAACATCAGCAACATGACTGTAGACAGGTTTTGCAGTCATTTCGACATATGTTCTCCCTGACACCCAGTCAGACTAACTGGTGTACCCATGTGGTGGACACTGGTGATAGTCTTCCTGTAAAGAACAAAATTTACAGGCAGCCTGACCATGTCAGAGACTGTATCAAGGCTGAGGTACAAAAGATGCTGGAGTTAGGTGTCATTGAGCCTTCAGAGAGCCCCTGGGCTAGCCCAGTGGTTCTGGTCCCCAAACCAAACACCAAAGATGGGAAGAGAGAGATGAGGTTCTGTGTGGACTACAGAGGACTCAATGCTGTCACTAGGACAGATGCACACGCAATTCCAAGAGCAGATGAGCTCATAGACAAATTGGCTTCTGCCAAGTATTTGAGCACATTTGACTTGACAGCTGGCTACTGGCAAATCAGGTTAGCTGAGGAGTCTAAGGCCAAGACAGCATTTTCTACCCCCAGTGGGCATTACCAGTTTGTGGTGATGCCCTTTGGTTTGAAAAATGCACCTGCCACCTTCCAAAGGTTGGTGAATCAAGTCCTTACTGGGTTGGATGACTTTTGTGCAGCATATCTGGATGATATTGCTGTCTTTAGCTCCACCTGGGAGGATCACCTGGTCCACCTGAAGGAAGTGCTAGAGGCTCTGCAAAAGGCAGGCCTCACTATCAAGGCAACCAAGTGCCAGATAGGGCAGAGTAAGGTTGTGTACTTGGGCCACCTTGTGGGTGGAGGCCAAGTTCAACCACTGGAGAGTAAGATTCAGACCATAAAGGACTGGACCCCTCCAACTACCCAGACTCAGGTCAGAGCTTTCTTGGGCCTGACTGGGTACTACAGGAAGTTTGTTAAGAACTATGGGTCCATTGTGACTCCTCTTAATGATCTGACATCCAAGAAGATGCCCAAAAAGGTTCAGTGGACAGAATACTGTCAAAAGGCATTTGATGACCTGAAGAAGGCCATGTGCTCTGCACCTATCCTGAAGAGTCCTGACTACTCCAGAGAGTTTATTGTCCAAACAGATGCTTCTGAGTTGGGAGTGGGAGCTGTGCTTTCACAACTTAATGTAGATGGTCAAGACCAGCCCATTGCTTTCATTAGCAGAAGGCTGACCCCCAGAGAGAAACGTTGGTCAGCCATTGAGAGGGAGGCCTTTGCTGTGGTGTGGGCCCTGAAGAAGTTGAGACCATATTTGTTTGGCACTCACTTCAAGATTCAGACCGACCATAAGCCCCTCTAATGGCTTAATCAGATGAAGGGTGAAAACCCCAAACTGCTCAGGTGGTCCATTTCCCTACAGGGGATGGACTTTACAGTGGAGCACCGCCCAGGGACTGACCATGGTAATGCAGATGGTCTCTCCAGGTACTTCCACTTAGAACATGAAGACACAACTGGTCAAGGGTCGTCTAATGTCCCTGCGTTTGGGGGGGGGGGTTGTGTAGGAGAGTAGGGTCTGCTATCCTATGGTCACCCCAAATTTTTGCTTTTTGCTTCACTGGTTTATGACTTAATGTGGCTGTGGGCCTGCTAATCAGACCCACAGCCTGCTGTTCTCTCTCTAAATTGTAACCCATGTACTTTAGGTGCATAACGAAATTGGAACTGCTTCACCTTATTGGCCCCTGTAACAGTGTACCCAGGTACCCAGGGCATAGGTGCTTCCAAGGCCTACCAGGGGCTGCAGCATGTATTGTGCCACCCCTGGCCTGGTCTCCATATTTGACACAACTGGCTGATCACTCAGCTGGGGTAAGTCGGTGTAACCACCCCTTACTTAGGTGTAGTATGCCTATACCTAACCTAAATTGGACACATATGTTCCTATAAGTCACTCCTATGGAAGGCCTCATCAATCCTGGAGGCAGAGTGCTTGGAAATATGTGAGATGGTGCTCTGGCATGAGCTGAGCCTGTCTGCAGCTTTCGGAACCATGTCCTTTAGCTGTTTCATGATATTGCCATACCATATGCTCTTAAGTGCATTATGAACCTCGCGGTTAAATGCTATCTTAGGTTTGGCTTTATCAAAACATGTCGAGTAAGGTGTCATACGAATTGGAATACTACCCCCTCGCCAGTTCTGGCGACGGGGGTAGCATTCCACCCTTCTAGAGGGACACGACATGTACCTAGCCTGAACCCCGGTTAAAGTTAAACAGAGCCTTAGCATCTCAAAATGGATGCTGCCACCACAGACACAAGTCTGACCTCCTGCTGCTGGGAGTCCTTCCAGCGAGGGTGGCTTGGACAAAGGGTTTCCTGCCTGGGGAGGTGCTAGCACCACTCCAGACAGGATTTTGTGTATTGGGTAGGACAGGGCTGAAAAGAAACAGACATGCCTGGGGCACACAAGGTGTCCCTGTGCATAGATATTTACAACAAGGGGTGGTGAAGGACAGAGTCTCTGAATTAAGCAGAATACTCTCACCCAGTCAAGAGATCAGGGCTAGATCCAACACCGTTTTTTAGCTCACTGCACCATCCCAGTTTCAGAACCTGGCTGTATGCAAATTAGTCTGTTCCTGTCCCAGTGCATGATGGGAACAGGGCAAACCAAACTACAAACGCCAATTCTTACACTGGGAAGGAAACAAGCTTCCGGGGACCGGTTTCTGGCATTACAGCCGTCTTCGGCCCGGCTTGCTTGAATCCTGATGGTGCAATGAGCAAGGGACTCATGTCTGAGTATACCCTTCCACGCTTAGGGTGGACAAAAATATTTACAACAAGGGGTGGTGAAGGACAGAGTCTCTGAATTAAGCAGAATACTCTCACCCAGTCAAGAGATCAGGGCTAGATCCAACACCGTTTTTTAGCTCACTGCACCATCCCAGTTTCAGAACCTGGCTGTATGCAAATTAGTCTGTTCCTGTCCCAGTGCATGATGGGAACAGGGCAAACCAAACTACAAACGCCAATTCTTACACTGGGAAGGAAACAAGCTTCCGGGGACCGGTTTCTGGCATTACAGCCGTCTTCGGCCCGGCTTGCTTGAATCCTGATGGTGCAATGAGCAAGGGACTCATGTCTGAGTATACCCTTCCACGCTTAGGGTGGACAAAAATATTTACAACAAGGGGTGGTGAAGGACAGAGTCTCTGAATTAAGCAGAATACTCTCACCCAGTCAAGAGATCAGGGCTAGATCCAACACCGTTTTTTAGCTCACTGCACCATCCCAGTTTCAGAACCTGGCTGTATGCAAATTAGTCTGTTCCTGTCCCAGTGCATGATGGGAACAGGGCAAACCAAACTACAAACGCCAATTCTTACACTGGGAAGGAAACAAGCTTCCGGGGACCGGTTTCTGGCATTACAGCCGTCTTCGGCCCGGCTTGCTTGAATCCTGATGGTGCAATGAGCAAGGGACTCATGTCTGAGTATACCCTTCCACGCTTAGGGTGGACAAAAATATTTACAACAAGGGGTGGTGAAGGACAGAGTCTCTGAATTAAGCAGAATACTCTCACCCAGTCAAGAGATCAGGGCTAGATCCAACACCGTTTTTTAGCTCACTGCACCATCCCAGTTTCAGAACCTGGCTGTATGCAAATTAGTCTGTTCCTGTCCCAGTGCATGATGGGAACAGGGCAAACCAAACTACAAACGCCAATTCTTACACTGGGAAGGAAACAAGCTTCCGGGGACCGGTTTCTGGCATTACAGCCGTCTTCGGCCCGGCTTGCTTGAATCCTGATGGTGCAATGAGCAAGGGACTCATGTCTGAGTATACCCTTCCACGCTTAGGGTGGACAAAAATATTTACAACAAGGGGTGGTGAAGGACAGAGTCTCTGAATTAAGCAGAATACTCTCACCCAGTCAAGAGATCAGGGCTAGATCCAACACCGTTTTTTAGCTCACTGCACCATCCCAGTTTCAGAACCTGGCTGTATGCAAATTTGTCTGTTCCTGTCCCAGTGCATGATGGGAACAGGGCAAACCAAACTACAAACGCCAATTCTTACACTGGGAAGGAAACAAGCTTCCGGGGACCGGTTTCTGGCATTACAGCCGTCTTCGGCCCGGCTTGCTTGAATCCTGATGGTGCAATGAGCAAGGGACTCATGTCTGAGTATACCCTTCCACGCTTAGGGTGGACAAAAATATTTACAACAAGGGGTGGTGAAGGACAGAGTCTCTGAATTAAGCAGAATACTCTCACCCAGTCAAGAGATCAGGGCTAGACCCAACACCGTTTTTTAGCTCACTGCACCATTCCAGTTTCAGAACCTGGCTGTATGCAAATTAGTCTGTTCCTGTCCCAGTGCATGATGGGAACAGGGCAAACCAAACTACAAACGCCAATTCTTACACTGGGAAGGAAACAAGCTTCCGGGGACCGGTTTCTGGCATTACAGCCGTCTTCGGCCCGGCTTGCTTGAATCCTGATGGTGCAATGAGCAAGGGACTCATGTCTGAGTATACCCTTCCACGCTTAGGGTGGACAAAAATATTTACAACAAGGGGTGGTGAAGGACAGAGTCTCTGAATTAAGCAGAATACTCTCACCCAGTCAAGAGATCAGGGCTAGATCCAACACCGTTTTTTAGCTCACTGCACCATCCCAGTTTCAGAACCTGGCTGTATGCAAATTAGTCTGTTCCTGTCCCAGTGCATGATGGGAACAGGGCAAACCAAACTACAAACGCCAATTCTTACACTGGGAAGGAAACAAGCTTCCGGGGACCGGTTTCTGGCATTACAGCCGTCTTCGGCCCGGCTTGCTTGAATCCTGATGGTGCAATGAGCAAGGGACTCATGTCTGAGTATACTCTTCCACGCTTAGGGTGGACAAAAATATTTACAACAAGGGGTGGTGAAGGACAGAGTCTCTGAATTAAGCAGAATACTCTCACCCAGTCAAGAGATCAGGGCTAGATCCAACACCGTTTTTTAGCTCACTGCACCATCCCAGTTTCAGAACCTGGCTGTATGCAAATTAGTCTGTTCCTGTCCCAGTGCATGATGGGAACAGGGCAAACCAAACTACAAACGCCAATTCTTACACTGGGAAGGAAACAAGCTTCCGGGGACCAGTTTCTGGCATTACAGCCGTCTTCGGCCCGGCTTGCTTGAATCCTGATGGTGCAATGAGCAAGGGACTCATGTCTGAGTATACCCTTCCATGCTTAGGGTGGACAAAAATATTTACAACAAGGGGTGGTGAAGGACAGAGTCTCTGAATTAAGCAGAATACTCTCACCCAGTCAAGAGATCAGGGCTAGACCCAACACCGTTTTTTAGCTCACTGCACCATCCCAGTTTCAGAACCTGGCTGTATGCAAATTAGTCTGTTCCTGTCCCAGTGCATGATGGGAACAGGGCAAACCAAACTACAAACGCCAATTCTTACACTGGGAAGGAAACAAGCTTCCGGGGACCGGTTTCTGGCATTACAGCCGTCTTCGGCCCGGCTTGCTTGAATCCTGATGGTGCAATGAGCAAGGGACTCATGTCTGAGTATACCCTTCCACGCTTAGGGTGGACAAAAATATTTACAACAAGGGGTGGTGAAGGACAGAGTCTCTGAATTAAGCAGAATACTCTCACCCAGTCAAGAGATCAGGGCTAGATCCAACACCGTTTTTTAGCTCACTGCACCATCCCAGTTTCAGAACCTGGCTGTATGCAAATTAGTCTGTTCCTGTCCCAGTGCGTGATGGGAACAGGGCAAACCAAACTACAAACGCCAATTCTTACACTGGGAAGGAAACAAGCTTCCGGGGACCGGTTTCTGGCATTACAGCCGTCTTCGGCCCGGCTTGCTTGAATCCTGATGGTGCAATGAGCAAGGGACTCATGTCTGAGTATACCCTTCCATGCTTAGGGTGGACAAAAATATTTACAACAAGGGGTGGTGAAGGACAGAGTCTCTGAATTAAGCAGAATACTCTCACCCAGTCAAGAGATCAGGGCTAGACCCAACACCGTTTTTTAGCTCACTGCACCATCCCAGTTTCAGAACCTGGCTGTATGCAAATTAGTCTGTTCCTGTCCCAGTGCATGATGGGAACAGGGCAAACCAAACTACAAACGCCAATTCTTACACTGGGAAGGAAACAAGCTTCCGGGGACCGGTTTCTGGCATTACAGCCGTCTTCGGCCCGGCTTGCTTGAATCCTGATGGTGCAATGAGCAAGGGACTCATGTCTGAGTATACCCTTCCACGCTTAGGGTGGACAAAAATAGTGGAAGGGTATGCTCAGATGTGAGTCCCTTGCTCACTGCACCATCAGGATTCAAGCAAGCCGGGTCGAAGACGGCTGTAATGCCAGAAACCGGTCCCCGGAAGCTTGTTTCCTTTCCAGTAAAGAATTGGCTTGGTAGTTTGGTCTGCCCTGTTCCCATGATGCACTGGGCCAGGGTCAGACTAATTTACATGTAGCCAGGTTCTGAGCTGGGATGGTGCAGTGAGCTAAAAAACGGTGATGGATCAAGCCCTGATCTTTTGACTGGGTAGGAGTGTTCTGCTTAATTCAGATACTCTGTCCATCACCACCCCCTTTATGAATCGTTTTGGCCACCATAAGAGTGGAAGGGTATGCTCAGATGTGAGTCCCTTGCTCACTGCACCATCAGGATTCAAGCAAGCCGGGCCGAAGACGGCTGTAATGCCAGAAACCGGTCCCCGGAAGCTTGTTTCCTTTCCAGTAAAGAATTGGCTTGGTAGTTTGGTCTGCCCTGTTCCCATGATGCACTGGGCCAGGGTCAGACTAATTTACATGTAGCCAGGTTCTGAGCTGGGATGGTGCAGTGAGCTAAAAAACGGTGATGGATCAAGCCCTGATCTTTTGACTGGGTAGGAGTGTTCTGCTTAATTCAGATACTCTGTCCATCACCACCCCCTTTATGAATCGTTTTGGCCACCATAACAGTGGAAGGGTATGCTCAGATGTGAGTCCCTTGCTCACTGCACCATCAGGATTCAAGCAAGCCGGGCCGAAGACGGCTGTAATGCCAGAAACCGGTCCCCGGAAGCTTGTTTCCTTTCCAGTAAAGAATTGGCTTGGTAGTTTGGTCTGCCCTGTTCCCATGATGCACTGGGCCAGGGTCAGACTAATTTACATGTAGCCAGGTTCTGAGCTGGGATGGTGCAGTGAGCTAAAAAACGGTGATGGATCAAGCCCTGATCTTTTGACTGGGTAGGAGTGTTCTGCTTAATTCAGATACTCTGTCCATCACCACCCCCTTTATGAATCGTTTTGGCCACCATAAGAGTGGAAGGGTATGCTCAGATGTGAGTCCCTTGCTCACTGCACCATCAGGATTCAAGCAAACCGGGCCGAAGACGGCTGTAATGCCAGAAACCGGTCCCCGGAAGCTTGTTTCCTTTCCAGTAAAGAATTGGCTTGGTAGTTTTGTCTGCCCTGTTCCCATGATGCACTGGGCCAGGGTCAGACTAATTTACATGTAGCCAGGTTCTGAGCTGGGATGGTGCAGTGAGCTAAAAAACGGTGATGGATCAAGCCCTGATCTTTTGACTGGGTAGGAGTGTTCTGCTTAATTCAGATACTCTGTCCATCACCACCCCCTTTTTGAATCGTTTTGGCCACCATAAGAGTGGAAGGGTATGCTCAGATGTGAGTCCCTTGCTCACTGCACCATGAGGATTCAAGCAAGCCGGGCTGAACACGGCTGTAATGCCAGAAACCGGTCCCCGGAAGCTTGTTTCCTTTCCAGTAAAGAATTGGCTTGGTAGTTTGGTCTGCCCTGTTCCCATGATGCACTGGGCCAGGGTCAGACTAATTTACATGTATCCAGGTTCTGAGCTGGGATGGTGCAGTGAGCTAAAAAACGGTGATGGATCAAGCCCTGATCTTTTGACTGGGTAGGAGTGTTCTGCTTAATTCAGATACTCTGTCCATCACCACCCCCTTTATGAATCGTCCCTGTGCATAGGCCAGTTCAAACCGGTGCTGGGGCTTTCCAGCCCCAGTCCTGGCGCGAAACTGGACAAAGGAAAGGGGGTGTAACCACCCCCCTTCCTGGTTCCACCCAGAGGAGGGACCTAGTAGGTGATCCGGCCCCCCAGATTCGAATAAGAGTGGGAGCTGTGTCCTGAGACTTCAGATCATCCTGAATCAACTTAAAATACAGAAGAAGACTGGACTTCGACATTCTGCTGCACAGAAGACGGAAGAGAATCTCCCTTGTGGCCAAGGAGTGACCAGCCTGTGAACACAGGCACCAACCAGCAACTCAACGTCTGCTTTGCCGCCGCCTCCCGCCGGAGCCCGAGCCGAGAGCCTGACAAGACCCAGACTCCCAGACTTCTCACTGCCCGATCCACAGTCCCTGCAAAGAAGGGACCCATGGAGGCACTGAGAGACGTGGGACCGGACATCTTGGAAGACCCCCGAGACGCTGACTGCGCAGCATCAGAGACACCCTCGATGCTGTGCTTTGGGGTTTGAGAAGCCCTAACCTCGAGCAGCCTTTGCACCAAAGATCAGCCCCCCAGCATCTCCACGATCTGCGTGGGGCCCTTTTGCACCGTGCCACTCGACGCGCCATCCCGGCCACTTGCCACGTGGCTAGCGGCCATCTTGGCGACGAAACCTACAACTTTCACTGCAGGTCTGGTTGCTCCAGACTTGCCCTTGCTCCTGTGAAAAGGAGCACCCACTCTGACCTTGCTGGTCCGAGTGACAAGCCTTTCTTGATTCCTGCGTGGCTTGCATTAGCCAAGGCCTGTTTGTTTCTATCAAGTCGCCGACACCGCCAACAGCGAGAAGCCTGCGTGGGACAGCTCGTGACCGACTCCTGGACGTCTTTGACCCCTCGTGTCCACGTGGCTGCAGAGAGAAGCTACACCTCAACGCCTGTTTGCACCCGACATCGCCTGGTTCCACTCTGGTTCCACGGTAGTCACTGGCTAGTGACTTTGAACATTGTCCCCTCTGCTTTCAGGTCTTCACCTCTTCAGATCCACCCTTGGATCCACCGGAACTCTTCACATCGAGCCGCCTGCAGCATCTCCAGCCCCAAGCACCATCGACCTGCGTGACGAAACCCGACACTACTTCGACCCTATGCACCCGCTTCCTGTGGGTGAGGTAACTCAGCTCCGCCGGTGTTCCCACACTGGTACACACCTCTAGTGTCTGTGTCTCAAGTTTCAGCTTTCTAGGTCACTCGGAAGGTTCCTTTCTAACTAACTTTGTACTTTTTACGCACCATTGACATTGCATTGGTAAAGCGTGCACTTTCCGCACTGCTCCCGAGTCCCGCGGGCCTTTCCCGACTTCTTCACTGCTAGTCCCGAACAGCTCCAGCGATTCCCCAGGCCCTAGGCCTCTTCACTTTCCCCATAGTGGTTCTTATACCACTATTTTAGTATATGGTTTAGGTGGCCCCTAGGGCTCATCCATATTGTGCAACTTTTGTGTATTTAAACTGTGTTTTGTTTTAACGCATTTGCTTCTGTGCTCATAAAGAGTATCAGGGATATTTGTAGTAATAAATCTATATATATTTTCAATATATATCTGTGTGGTGTCCTTTCATTTGGTATTCAAGGGATTGTATA
The DNA here is from genome assembly GCF_964261635.1 of Lissotriton helveticus. NCBI lineage: Eukaryota > Metazoa > Chordata > Amphibia > Caudata > Salamandridae > Lissotriton > Lissotriton helveticus. Next base: position 16,684,625 of record NC_136065.1, on the reverse strand, counting down.
TGGTAAAACAGCTTGCTTCACATGCCTTTACAGAGTTTAGCCTAAGACTGCTTAGTCCATGCTACCCCTAGGATAGCTTGTCTATAAGGTTGACTTTACAACCTGCACCATAAGGGTTGCTTGGCATGATACAAGGTGATCACTAGAACTAGTGAGCATCATATATCAGGCCAACTTCTCACACCGGGAACGTTCCTGACTTGCAGGGGACGCATGTTTAGGTGGATTGTCGTTCACCGGGTGCTGCAGAGTGGGCAGCCTTTAGGCGCACAGGACTGAAGGGCACGTGGGCCTGTTTGGATGGGCACCTTTCGCGATTCCCGTGTGCACCGTGAATGGTACTTTGCTGCAGGACGCAGGGTGAGGTGGTGGATGGTCGCTCACTAGGAGGCTGCAGGGTCGGCGGGCAGGAGGCGAAAGGTGCCCAGGACAGTGGGGGGGTGGGGCAGATAACCGCCCTCCGGGGTTCCCTGGTTGGCGGTGCTTTGGAGGGGTGGGGAGTCACATACGGGCGGATCCACCCCTCGGGTGGGGGGAGAACGGTACACAGGTGACTGATAGCAGGGCACGGGAGGCAATGAGCAATTAAGGCAAAGTCAACAGAGACTCAAGGATGAATAGATTGTCATCAAAATCATTATGGTGCTCCAATGCTTTTTTAACTGCCTCCAGGGCTCCCCGTTGCGGTATATTAGTATATAGAGCCTCTATGTCCATAGAGACTAGGATATCAGTATACTCGTTGAAGGGGAGGCCATTGGAGTGGTAGTGTGTAACAGTTTTATACACTTGCCTCCTGTTTCATGTTGACAATGTAACACGTTTTGGTGATGATGGGCACCGGACACTCGCTCCACGGACAATACCTGTATGACATCACATTGTAATTAATTTAAGTGCCAGGCAAGTGGACGGCACTTTGCGTGACTAATGCAGACTTTGAGAATTTTACCTTTGCTAATATTTGAATGTCGGCACGACGTTCCAGTCTTCGGCATTGGTTAATGAATAGGCGTACTTACTTCTTCTTTTTGTGGAACCCATAGTCTTCAGTTAATGTCATGCGCAGCCCTCTTCGTGGCACCAGAGTCAGCTGCAGGAAGCATGCAACCTTCTTATGTGTGCCCATCCTCAAGCCTATTCCGACATCAAATGTACCCCACACCTAGAAATCAAGACCTATTCACCATAGAAACCACCCTACTCACGCTTGGTAGCCATATTTTGGGACACGCTTCACTCACTCTGGCCTGCCTTTGGTGATAGGCATGGCTCCTTCAATTTTACGCTTGGCGTCAGGCACGCTTTCACTGCTTGTACAATTTATCATCAGTGACAACCACGTTATGGAGTTACTTGCCTGGCCTCACTGATAGGCATGCCTCATTCTCTGCATTTTTTTTTTCATTTTACTAGCAATAGGCACGCTAGTTGAACATTTTGCCTGTCTGCCAGAGACAGGCATGCTTTTTTAGCACTTCATTATTCAACAATATTTTGTTAATTAATTAAAAAGGCAAAATGCTTACATTCACACACACTTTATAGCAGACGCAGGTGTCCGAAAATACTAGTGGTTGGAATGGTTTAAAATTTTTGAAAGCTGCTCAATCTCCATTGATGGTCATACATTTAATACAAGGAGGAAATTAGCTTTACTATACAACTGTTTGGATGCTGAAGGTCAACGTATATCCAGCCATTCACCCATGGCCATTACATCTCCCGACATTGAGTGGGATGCCTACAGGGAGGCTGTCAAAAGACAAAAAAAAATCTAAGATGACACCAGTATAATTGCTTTTCTACTAGGTCCCAATCTCAATTGGAAACCATTGAAGCTTTTCAACATGTGAATTTGATGGCAACCTCAACAATTATTTTAGAGATCAAATTGTCATGATAAACAAAATTCAAGAGAAAATCTTGCGCTGTTGCCACCACAACTTCTGTGAAACTTCAAAATTAGCCAGAGGGATTGAGAGGTCTATACAAGTGTCTAAGTAATTAGACGCTTGTAAGTAATTCAATAAAAATAAGGATCAATAAACTACGGAACAAGTGCATGTAGTCACAACCAAGATCAAATCTCAAAACCTAGTGAACAAAGATTCTAGGAGAGGCGGGAAATATGGTAACACTTCTAATACATGTTTCAGATGTGGTTACAGTAGCCACCTTGCCACCGCCAAGAATTGTCCTGCTGTTAGTAGCACTTGCTTAAAGTGTAAAAAGTGAGACACTGCAAGAGTATGCAGAAATGTTCTAAAGATGGGTTTTGTTAAAGAAGAGGAGTATCATGGAAATTTTGATTCAGAGAAGAATTAGATGACAGATTAGTGCTGGCATGAACATGGTGGATGCAAACCAGAAGGATTTCAAAGGTGGAGACCCTGTTTGTGATGTGCCTATTGGTGACACCAAGTTAGGAGTTACAGTGGATTCCAGGTCACCTATCACCATTATTACTGATAGTTTATATTGGACAGAATGGGAGTCAGTTTGTTTGTTGCCTCCAGACATATACCCTATTGCTTTTGGTGGTCATAGCATTGATCTATTCGGTAACTTTGTAGACACCTTGTAATTCCAGGATGGATACATTGCCATGAAATATGACATGGCGAAAAAGGGGTCTAATATTTTGGGGTGGAACGATCATGGAGCTTTTGCCATGGTGTTGAGACCAGGTACCAATTTTCCTGTTCCATCAGCTGAAGCCATCATTGTTGTACAATCCGTAGCAAGGATGCTAAGAGTTCACAAATCCTTGTTTGAAGAACAATTGGGGTTGGCAAAGGAATTTCATCATGAAATTGTGCTGAAGAATGACACTGTGCCAGTAGTAAATAAGGTATGGAATGGTCTGTTAAGTGTGAGAAGCCAGTTGAAGGTACATATAGGCAAGCTATGCTCTTTCAAAGCAATTGAACCAGTTGATTCATCTGAATGGGCCACCCCCCCCATTGTTGTTGCCAAAATAAGGAATGGGGAAATGAGACTCTGTGTAGATCTCAGGTATCGCAAAAAAGAAAATAACATTTTAGTGGATTGCTTCCCTCTTCCCAAGATTCAGGAGAAGTTGGAACAATTGGGTGATGCACAGGTATTTCCTACAATAAATCTAAGGGAAGCTTGTCACCAAATAGAATGATGTACTCAGTCTAGATAATTAACTGCTTTCAATACCCCTTTTGGGGCATACAGGTTTTTACATTTACCTTTCGGCCTAGCGTCAGCAGTGTAAGTCTTCCAGAAATGAATGTTTAAACTTTTTGGTGACAACAGACAAATCTTTGCCTATCAGGATGACATCTTCGTATTTACAAGTATTGAAGAAGAACATTTGAAAGTTTTAAATGATGTGCTAAGTACGTTAGAGAAATGGGCTCACAGTAAAGAAAGAAAAACGCTGTTTCATGGTACTAGGTGTCAATTATCTTGGTCATGTGTTATCTAAAACAGGCATTAAACCGAAGCGGATTTAGTGGAAGTGATGAAGCTAAGTCCTGACTGAACCTGCAGGTAAGGACCAATTGAGGTCCTTCTTGGGCACATGTGAATATTATACTAGGTTGATAGAAATTTTTGCTTTCCAAACTAACTCTTGCATAATGGGGCATGTTTGGGAGCTAATGAAAGTGAAGCTTTTGAAGAGTTAAAACATTTGATTGTTGATGCCCCTTCCCTATTTCCTTTTAGGGATGATGTGAAATCCATTGTGACAGTGAATAGAAGTGGCACTGGGTTGGGGCGGTTCTTTCACAGATGGCGACTGGCTTACAACGTACTGTGCCTTTTGTTTCCAAGAGTTTTTTGTTGGCAGAGCGCAATTACAGCACTATTGAGCACAAGCACTAGCATGCTTATGGGCGACAAGGTATTTTTTTTCTACATACTTTGGGGGCAGATATTCTCTCTGGTCAAAGACCACACACTTTTTGTATTCTTGCTTTCTGAAAAGAATTTAAACATGGCTAATCCCAGTCCAATATCCAAGGCAGCGGGGGTCTGCAAAGTTAGGCAAATATCCAGTGCCTATTAGAAGGGCCACCAGAGACAGTGTGTAGGAAAACATGGTTCTGTTGCAGTACCCCTCCACTTTGTGTCTCGTATCTGATGTAAATTTAACTGAGTGTGCCCTGGGTTCCTGCTAACCAGGCCCCAGCACCTGTGTTCTTTTCCCTAACGGGACCATTGTTTTTACAATTTTCACATCTCACATATAAGTCCCTTGTAAAAGGTACCAGTGGTACCAGGGGGCTTGTGAACAGAGAGTGTCTCTAAGGGCTGTAGCATGTATTGTGCCACCCTCAGAGACTCTTCACCTAACACATACATCCTACCATTACAGACTGTGTGTTTCTGGTGCAGCTCAAGCTAGGAATCAACATGGAACACATGCCTGTGTGCCAGGCCCACAAACTACTACCTGTGGCATAGGTGAGTCACCCCTCTAGCAGGCCTCACAGCCCTAAGGTAAGGTGCACCAAACCACAGGTGAGGACATAGCAGCATGCGCAATATGCCCCTACAGTGTCTGTGCCCATTCAAAGACATTGTTAGTGCAGTGAAGCCAGACTGAGTGTAAGGTGCTGGGAGTTTGTCATTATGAACTCCACAGCTCCATGATGGCTTTACTGAATGCTAGGAAGTTTGATATCAAACTTCTCAGCACAATAACCCACACTGATGCCAGTATGAGATTCATTGTAAAATGCACTCAAAGGGCGTCTTAGAGATGCCCCCTGAAAAATGACCAACTCTCTGGTCTGCAGCTGACTGGTCTGCACCAGCCTGCCACTTGAAGGCATTTTTCTGACCCCCTGAGGTGGGAGCCTTGTGCTCTTTTTAGTCAGAAACAAACCCTGCTGTGGGTGGAGGTGCTTCCAATCTATCCCTAAGCAGGAACAGCATTCAGGGTGGTGAGCCTCAAAGGCTTCCTGCCCTTTGATGTGCTAGCCAGGGCCTCTCCAGCTAGTGGAGATGACCGCTCCCTCTGACCAAGCCCTTCTTTTGGTGGCAAGGTCAATGGAAATATTAGTTGTCAGCAGAGGTGTGTCCCCTCCCATCCAGGACCGCCCCTACTTTGAAAATCCTCCATGTGGGTGGAAAGATTTTAGCCAATAGGGTTAGGGAGGTTTTCACTCCCCGAAAAGGAGTAAACACAAAGACGGTGTAGACACCTTAAAGGAAAGTAGCCTATAAGCCACTAACTGTAACTCCAGGTAACGCCCATAAAGTTTAGTACTTTAAGGGCATCCCTGAACCAAGGAATTCAGATCTGCGATGACCTAAGAAGAAAGAAGACATCCCTGAAGGTGACCAGGCAGAGAAACCTGAAGACGACGACAGCCTTGGCCCCAGCCCTGCTGGCTTGTCTCCAGCTTTGAAGAGCCTTCAACAAAAAAGTGACCTGTCTTGCAGCCAGCGACCTCTAAAAACCCTGGGACAACTGCTGCCTTTGAAAAAGACTTTAATCTTCCATGGACAGTGGACCTGTCCCCAAGAAATCAACTTCAAGGACTCTTGTGCCACCCGGAACTTGGAGTCCTGCCCACTCTGCACCTGACGCCCACGGCCCGAGTCAGAGATGCCTACCTATCCAATGAAGTCTCACCAGCGATCCTAAACTTGAATCAAGCATTGGGTGACCTCTCCTGATTTCCATGACGGTGCCTGCAGTGTGAATCCGAAGGGTCTCCCCAACCACGAAAGGGCCAGAAAAAAGAAATCTGATGTCTAAAGGCACCCCGGCACCCCCTGTCCCTGGACTTTGGGGAGCTTGACCAATAGTGCCCCATGACACCCAACATCTCAACTTACCTGTGCCATTGCTGGCTTCATATCTGCACCTTCAAGTTTGACGCCTGTATTCTGTTTTAAAAAAAAAAAGAATCTCCATAGGATTACACTTAATGCCTGACGCTGTGCTTGCACCCTGTACCCTGCTGCCCCTGTGCTGCTGGTGGTGTAGCTTTGGTGCTGCCTTGTGGGCCCCCCTGTGCGTGCCTAAACCTCCGGGGCCTGTGCCCTTAAATCACAGGTACTTACCTGCACCTCTCGTGGGTGCCCACAGTCTCCATTGACTAACATTGAACCCAGTGATCTCTGCACGCGGCCGCCCCAGTTCTGCTGGCAGTGCAATACTTACCTTGATCCGATCCTTGCCCAGTGTTGGGCTAAATCCCTGAAGACTGCATGTTTAAGTTGAGTCCTTACCTGTAAATGTACATAACAGTATTCCTCCCATTGGATTGCATTGCATTTCTTGCTATTGCACTGTGTTTATCCTTCACATTGCTAAGTTACTGGTATTGTTGATTGACACCAGAAAGCATTTCCAGTATCACTGTAAAGTATTTTATTGCCTTTGCAAACAACTTTTCCAATGTACCTGAAAAGTATTGCAATTTTAAAACTGGTACTCACCTGCAACTGAGTTTCTCTTGGGTCTAGAAATAAAAAAACAAAGTAATATTTTTATACAAAACAATTGGTTTTGGATTCAGTCTTTGAGTAGGTGTAATCATTTCTTGCCTGAGTGTGTACAGCAAATGCTTAGCACAACCTCCTGATAAGCCTGACTGCTCAACCACACTACTACAAAAGAGAGTACTGCATTATCTACTTTAACCTCTGCAAAGCCTCTGGGGATCCACTGGACTCTGTGCACACTATACCTTCCTTTGGAAAAAATGGAATGGGTAAAAACCGATATTGTTCCACAGAAAGCTTTGAATGAATTGAGGAGGCCGGAGTCGACAACTTTAAAAAACTACCAGACTGGCCGTACCAGAAATGCATGGGAAGTTTTGTATTTCACTAGATGTTCTAGCCATGTGCAATTTGAAGGTTTCGTGAGCAGGTGCAGGTGTGAGGGCTACCTCATGTTGAAACAATAATGTTGAGTCTGTTTAGCTTGTTGTAGTTTGCCTTCTAAGTTGGAATGAAAGGCCACAACGAGCTATCTACAGTCCCGTGCTGAGGGTGAAACAAGTAGGGTGGACGGTGAACTCATCTCCGCTGGTAGAGCTTGCAAAGAATTTTCCACTCCGCTCTCCACTTGGAGCATGGAGTTTGGCAAAAAGCTCCCCCTCCCATGTAGCGTAGCGCCGGTCGCCAGCCCTAGATGTGTGTTGTTAGCTCAGCGCATCGATCGCCCTAGTGACCTCCCTCCTCACCACCCTCACGTGGCCTAGCGCTGCCCACAGGAGCGACGATGGCTCTGCCTCCTCGGGGGAATCGGCGTGTCTATAAGTGGTGTACAGGGCAGGCAGCTCGGCGTTCAGCGAGGATGGTGTGTCACAGGAGGAAGCTCCCTCACTGGATTGAACTGCACCACTGAAGGCGGTGGTACATGGGGAAATACAGCTGGGAAGCAGTGTTCTAAGTCAAGAACCAGCACAAGCACAAACATAAATTGTAAATTGATACTTGTATAGCGCGCTACTTACCTGCAAGGGTCTCAAGGCGCTTGTACAAATACCGCTGTGGAACCCATCCTGGCTTTCCCTGTGAGGTGTCCACTCCTGGGCACCCCCAAGGTGGAGGCCAGGCATCCTTAGCGTTGTGGGGGCCATTGTGGAGATTAAGCAAGCTATTGCCCAGAGTTGCAGAGTGGGACTCCATGATTGGAATAGGCACCGAGGCGAGAATTATCAGGTCCGTGGAATTTTGAGCCAAAGACCCGCCGAGGCGGGGAATTGAACCCTGGTCCCGGGCTAGACCTCTGCATCAGGGTCTGCCGCTCTAAGCATTGAGCCACACTTCTCCACATTGAGCCACACTTCTCCACCACCTGTCCGAGAGGACATGTGGTGCCACAATACATCTTTCTGGGCACTAGCATCAGAAAATGTGTAGGGCAAAGTGAGCCACTTTTTGTTTCTGCCTATACGTATAATAGAATATGTCTTCAAAGCTGGTTCATAACAAGAAGAAAGTGTAAGTTCTCGCGTGAGCAACACTGCTTTGAATACCCACTACTCTTTTCATGTACGTATGCATAAACAAGTGAAGATCAAAAGCTTGGTGATTAAGTTGCATGAATGGATGGATACACTTGATGGGTGTTGGACCCGGCCTCGTGGCGTGGTCCTACCCCTCCCGCATGGCAGGCCCCGGACGACATCGGCCCCCCATCCAGCCCAGGTCGGCCTCAGGCACACGTCTGCACGACCTACCAACCACCAGACCCGCCATCCGGCGGCCCCCAACCACTGACACGGCACACTCGGGCCGCCCCAGTATTACCGGTCCGGTGCCACCCTGGATCCACATCCGAGGCCCGACGCCATCTTGGGCCCCTCACATCACAGACACGTGGTCTCGGCCCAGCCGCGGCCACAGCCCCAGCAAGCCCGCCATCGAGGCACCAAGAACCTCCGGGTGGTAAAGTGGCCACTCAACCAGAGACAAGGAGAGGAGAGTTTCGATGGCCCTCCAACCGTCACCGGATGCCTGGTTTCGATCGGCCTCCGGCCTCCCTGGGCGCGGGCTCCACCCCCCTGCTGGGTGTCTGGACACCATCATCCCGGCCCCTCTGACCCCCAGGCGAGAGGGTCCGGACATCAAAGGACTCCAGACCTATATCTGGGCCAGCCCCGGAGTAGGAAGGCAGTTGTATCCCGGAGTCGAGAAGCACTGCTGACGCTGTCGAGGCTGACCCTGAGACGAACTCACCTTGCTGTTCTCCCTGGACCCTGCTGGCGCTGTCGCGGTCCATATTTGCTGTAACCATCTTGGAGCCTGCTGGCGCTGCCGCGGTCCATATTTGCTGTAACCATCTTGGAGCCTGCTGGCGCTGCCGCGGTCCATATTTGCTGTAACCATCTTGGAGCCTGCTGGCGCTGCCGCGGTCCATCTTTGCTGTAACCATCTTGGAGCCTGCTGGCGCTGCCGCGGTCCATCTTTGCTGAACCACCTTGGAACCTGCTGGCGCTGCCGCGGTCCACACTCGCTGACCCATCTTGGAACCTGCTGGCGCTGCCGCGGTCCATACGCACTGAACCATCCTGGGGCCTGCTGGCGCTGCCGCGGTCCAAGCTCGCTGAATCATCTTAGAACCTGCTGGCGCTGCCGCGGTCCACATTCACTGAACCATCTGGGAACCTGCTGGCGCTGCCGCGGCCCAACCTTCCGGGACCCCCCAGCTCGAGGATTGAGAGCTGTGCGTAGGGTCTCCTTACCACCGACCATCTATAAGACTGTCCCGCTACCTTGCCCCTTTGCCACGAGACTTTCTAGATCTCCGGATCTGCTGTATATAATTGAAATGATACTTACTGCCAGATAAAGATTGAAAACGCTATCCACGTGTGGTGTACTTTTGTAGTGGTGTGATTACACTGCTGTACGATTCTAGGAGAGGGCCCTTCCGTCTGAGGCCTCTCGACATCGCTCGGTCCCTTCTCTGAAGGAGGGGTAGACCTAGGGGTGGTCAGTCAGACACCTTCTGCCGCCCCCGGGTTCGCCTTTCTAACATTGGTGGCAGGTGCTGCGATCCGAGCCCACGCAAAATCGTACAGAGAGGGATCTACCCGCTACGTCAGAAAAACACACGGAGACCATGACGACCCAAGGAACCAACCTACCTACCGAATTCCAGAAAGAGAAGATAGAAGAATACAGCCACAAGGAACTAAAACAATTCTGTAAAGACATGGGTATCGCTACCACTGGCCTGAGCACAAAAGAGGACTTCAAATCGGCCCTACAAGCCTGGGTGGAAACCCGAGACAGACCACCCCAAGAGGAGAATAGCCGAACGGGCAACCGGAAACCAGCGCACCCCCGACGGGGGAAAGAACCGCCACCCTAAATGCGGACCTCATCCATGAAGACGCTCGAGAACGAGAGCGCAACCGGTTACACGAATTGGAGCTGGCACGGCTCCGGCTAGACGGAGAACTCCAGCTAGCGGAAAAAAAGATAGCCCTCGAGCAACTACGGCTGGAGGGGGATCTAGAGGAGAAACGGAGACAACGTGACCTCGAAGAAAAACGACTATCGTATGAACACGAACGAGGCCTGAGAGAACTAGAAATCAAAGCCAAGATCAACGAAGAGAGCGCGGCCGGGGCCAAGACCTCGGCCCCTCCCGTGGACACCAAGGTTCACCTACCAAAAGAGGTAGTCAAAGAATACTACAAGAACGATGACATCCAGCAATGGTTCAAGGCCTACGAGGTTGCCATGACCGCCCATCGGGTGCCCCTGAAGGATTGGGGCGCCGGCCTGTGGGGAAAATTCATCAACGAAGGGAGGGACGCCCTGCTGGAACTCCCTGACACCGAGATGACCTCCTATGAACACATGAAAACGGCCCTACTCACGCGCTACGGACTCACCCCCGAAATGTACCGGCAGAGGTTCCGAGACTGTAAAAATATCCCCGGTACCACGTGGGTGGAATATGTGAACTTTTTTAGCAGAGCCTTCGAGGGGTGGGTCAAAGGCAGTCAAATCACTACCTACCAACAGTTGGTCGACCTTATGTTGTGGGAGCACCTCTCCAACAACTGCTTCATTGAACTACGACAGCACCTCCTCGACAGCAAGTTGACCGAGCCACGAAAGCTAGCGGTCGAAGCAGATCGGTGGGCGAGCAACCGCGTCCACCGGAACCCCACCGGAGAATACGGACGAGGGTCCCCGGGGAACCACCGGCCGCGAGGCGGCGGGTCTGGTATCAGCCGGGGCCGAGACCTCCCGCCGGGGTCTCCGCCCGCCGTCGCTACACCGGCCTCCAGCCCGAGGGGGGCCCATCCAGCCCGACCGGGGCCACGCCCCCACGTGACGTGCCACAGATGCCAGCGGCCGGGTCACTATGCCAATGATCATCTCTGCCCCATGTACCAGCGGCCCGGCACCACCGGGCCCCCCGGTCCACAAATCACCGCAGCGGCTTTGAGCGCCGAACAGGACGAAGAAGAAGAGGTCCCTATGGAACCAGAAGAATGGGAGTCCGCGGCCATGTGCCTCGCCTCCCTGGGCGACAAAGACATGATCCCCGAGACCAGATTCCGATCAACACCCAGAAGTACCGCCAGTGGGTCACCATTAACGGACGCCGGGCCGAGGCTCTCCGGGACACGGGGGCCAGCATAACCGCCGTCCGCTGCCATCTGGTGACCCCAGAGCAGATCCTGCCACACGTCTTGTGCCCTGTCCGGTCCGCAGACAATTCCGAGAGCCTGTGCCAGAAGGCTCGCATCCCCTTCGAGTGGGGAGGGGTGTCCGGCTGGCTGAAAGTCACCGTCCGAGACGATGCCCCAGTGGACTGCCTCCTGGGGAACGACCTGGAAAGTTCCCCCTGGGCACAGATCGAGCGAAGAGAGCATCTGGGGATGCTAGGCCTCCCTGAATGGGTTTGCATAACGACCCGATCCATGTCCACCCGGGACACCGTCCCACCCGAAGACAATCGGCCCAACGAACTGGAGTGGCCGGCACCTCCGCCACCCGCCACTGCCACAGCCGAACCCGAACTGGGGCCGCAGGGCCCCAGCCATGAAGAACCTTCCGAGCTCGGGCCCCTTCCCGAACTAGCCCAGTGGCGCCACGAAGGGGGCCCCACCCGCGAGCAGTTCCTTCGGGAACTAAGGACCTGTCCTTCCCTTGAGGGACTCCGACAACAAGCTGCCACCCAAGCCACAGGAAACCCCTCGGGGTCCCACTGGATCTATTGGGACCAGGACCTCCTGTACAGTGAACAAAAGATCGCCGAGCTGGGGGCCGGCCGAGTGCTAGTCGTCCCCCTCCACTTCAGGGACTTTCTCTTAAACCTGGCACATGATGTGCCCCTCGCCGGGCACCTGGGGCAGGACAAAACCTACAGCCGCCTGGTGACCCACTTTTATTGGCAGAAGATGCGCAGCGATGTATACAACCACTGCCGGACCTGTCCAAACTGCCAAGCCAGCGGAAAGAGTGGGGGGAAAATCAAGGCCCCGCTCCAACCGTTTCCCGTGGTGACCACTCCCTTCGAGCGAGTGGGGATCGACATCGTGGGTCCCCTAGATCCTCCAACCTCTCAGGGGCACCGCTTCATCCTCGTCCTGGTGGACCATGCCACCCGCTACCCAGAAGCTATCCCCCTCCGGACTATCACAGCCCCCGTAGTGGGGCGAGCGCTAATGGGGATCTTCTCTAGAGTCGGCTTCCCCCGAGAGGTCGTAAGTGATCGGGGAACAAACTTTATATCCAAATATATGCTTTCCCTGTGGCAACAGTGCGGGGTCGCATATAAGTTCACCACCCCGTATCACCCTCAAGGGAATGGACTCGTAGAGCGATTTAATAGGACCCTGAAAGGAATGATCAAGGGCCTGGAAGAGCCCCTCCGGCGCAAATGGGACGTTCTGCTGCCATGCCTCCTGTTCGCCTACCGGGAGGTACTCCAGAAATACCTGGGGTTCAGCCCCTTTGAACTATTATATGGACACCCTGTGCGGGGCCCCCTCAGCCTGGTCAAGGAAGGCTGGGAGCTGGCCGCCTCCGATGTCCCCTCCGATGTTTTCCGATACCTCTTGACTCTCCGCAACCAGACTCGGAAGTTCCGGGAACTGGCCGAAACCAACATGAAGGCCAGTCAAGAGGAGATGAAGCGCTGGTATGATGAAAATGCCTCGTCCATTGAATTCGAGCTGGGCCAGCAGGTCTGGGTCATGTCCCCGGTCGACCCCGGCGCCCTCCAGGACAAATGGACGGGGCCCTTCAAAGTGGTGGAGCGCAAGGGCCCCGTCACCTACCTAGTGGACATGGAGTCCCCCCGGAACCCCCTCGGGGTCCTACACGCCAACCGGCTCAAGCCCCACTTTGTCCGCACCGAACTGAGCCTGTTGTTGGCTACCGATGACGGAACAGAGGATGACTCAGAGCCTCTACCGGACCTCCTGAGCACCTCCGAGAAAGATGGTTCCGTCGAGGGGGTCGCCCTCTCACCCACGCTGACACCCAAACAGCGCCAGGACTGCCAGAAACTGCTGGGTCAATTTGCGAACTTATTTTCCCTCACCCCCGGGGTCACCCAGTGGTGTGTTCACGACGTCGACACTGGGGACAGTCTGCCCATGCGGCACCGAGCCTATCGCGTCCCCGACCGAGTCCGGGCCTGCATCCAAGCCGAAGTTTCCAAAATGCTGGCCTTAGGGGTGATCGAACCCTCAGACAGTCCATGGGCCAGTCCCGTCGTCCTGGTCCCTAAGGCCGCCGCCCCCGGGGTGCCCCCGGAGCTGCGGTTCTGTGTCGACTACTGGGGACTGAATGCCGTCACCAGGACCGACGCCCATCCCATTCCCCGAGCGGATGAACTGATCGATCGCCTGGGAGCCGCCAGGTATCTCAGCACCTTCGACCTCACGGCCGGATATTGGCAAATCGGCCTCACGCCCGGGGCTCAAGAACGATCCGCTTTCTCGACCCCTGATGGCGACTACTGTTTCAAAGTGATGCCCTTCGGCATGAAAAACGCCCCGGCCACCTTCCAGCGACTCGTGAATAGGGTGCTGGCGGGGCGAGAAGAGTTCAGTGCCGCCTACCTAGACGACATCGCAGTGTACAGCCTTCACTGGGATGAGCACCTGGCCCACCTCTGGAAGGTCCTGACAGCCCTCCAACGGGCCGGACTAACAATAAAAGCCAGCAAGTGCCAGATCGGTCAAGGGTCCGTGACCTATCTGGGACACCAAGTGGGGAGCGGCCAAGTGGCTCCCCTCCAACCCAAGATCGACGCCATCCAGGCCTGGGAGCCCCACGTCACCCAGACCGCCGTCCGAGCCTTCCTGGGGCTCACTGGATACTATCGGCGGTTCATTAAGGACTATGGGAGCATCATGGAGCCCCTCACAGAACTAACCTCCAAGAGACTACCCCCGAAGGTGCACTGGACCCCCGAGTGCCAAGTAGCCTTTGAGACACTAAAGACTGCCATGTGCACCGCCCCGGTGCTCCAAGCCCCCGACTACAACCGAGAGTTCATCGTCCAAACTGACGCCTCGGAACACGGCATTGGGGCCGTACTCTCCCAAGTGAACGCTGACGGAGTCGACCTTCCTGTGGCCTTCATCAGCCGGCGCCTGCTGGCCCGGGAACAGCGATGGAGCACCATCGAGAGGGAGGCCTTCGCCGTCGTGTGGGCCCTAAAGAAACTCCGGCCCTACCTCTTCGGCACCCACTTCCGAGTACAGACCGACCACCGGCCCCTGCGGTGGTTGATGCAGATGCGGGGCGAGAACCCGAAGTTGCTACGTTGGTCCATCTCCCTCCAAGGAATGAACTTCACCGTGGAGCATCGCCCTGGCAACGACCACGCCAACGCTGACGGCCTCTCCAGATTCTTCCGCCTCGGCGAGGAGAACCCCCAAGGAGATGGGTGACTCTCCCCTGCCTTCAGCTGGGGGGGACGCGTGTTGGACCCGGCCTCGTGGCGTGGTCCTACCCATCCCGCATGGCAGGCCCCGGACGACATCGGCCCCCCATCCAGCCCAGGTCGGCCTCGGGCACACGTCTGCACGACCTACCAACCACCAGACCCGCCATCCGGCGGCCCCCAACCACTGACACGGCACACTCGGGCCGCCCCAGTATTACCGGTCCGGTGCCACCCTGGATCCACATCCAAGGCCCGACGCCATCTTGGGCCCCTCACATCACAGACACGTGGTCTCGGCCCAGCCGCGGCCACAGCCCCAGCAAGCCCGCCATCGAGGCACCAAGAACCTCCGGGTGGTAAAGTGGCCACTCAACCAGAGACAAGGAGAGGAGAGTTTCGATGGCCCTCCAACCGTCCCCGGATGCCTGGTTTCGATCGGCCTCCGGCCTCCCTGGGCGCGGGCTCCACCCCCCTGCTGGGTGTCTGGACACCATCATCCCGGCCCCTCTGACCCCCAGGCGAGAGGGTCCGGACATCAAAGGACTCCAGACCTATATCTGGGCCAGCCCCGGAGTAGGAAGGCAGTTGTATCCCGGAGTCGAGAAGCCCTGCTGACGCTGTCGAGGCTGACCCTGAGACGAACTCACCTTGCTGTTCTCCCTGGACCCTGCTGGCGCTGCCGCGGTCCATATTTGCTGTAACCATCTTGGAGCCTGCTGGCGCTGCCGCGGTCCATCTTTGCTGAACCACCTTGGAACCTGCTGGCGCTGCCGCGGTCCACACGCACTGAACCATCCTGGGGCCTGCTGGCGCTGCCGCGGTCCAAGTTTGCTGAATCATCTTAGAACCTGCTGGCGCTGCCGCGGTCCACATTCACTGAACCATCTGGGAGCCTGCTGGCGCTGCCGCGGCCCAACCTTCCGGGACCCCCCAGCTCGAGGATTGAGAGCTGTGCGTAGGGTCTCCTTACCACCGACCATCTATAAGACTGTTCCGCTACCTTGCCCCTTTGCCACGAGACTTTCTAGATCTCCGGATCTGCTGTATATAATTGAAACGATACTTACTGCCAGATAAAGATTGAAAACGCTATCCACGTGTGGTGTACTTTTGTAGTGGTGTGATTACTCTGCTGTACGATTCTAGGAGAGGGCCCTCCCGTCGGCGGCCTCTCGACATCGCTCGGTCCCTTCTCTGAAGGAGGGGTAGACCTAGGGGTGGTCAGTCAGACACCTTCTGCCGCCCCCGGGTTCGCCTTTCTAACAATGGGTTAGTGGAAAAGTGGGATTAATGATAGTACGGATGTCTCCTTTAATGGATAGATGTACAGGTGGAAATTAAGAGTGAGGGAATGGATGATCAGATGAAGGTTTAATGGGCGAGTGAATAGATAGTGTGGTGATTCAGTGCAAGGATCATTCAATGGAGGGTGGTGTGTAGATGGTTGCATGGTTGGCTGTGCTGGTGAATGGGAGTGTTAATACTTTATTGAGCCTTTCTTGGCAATATTAGCACTCCACCAATCAGCAGAATTGCTAAAACTAAGAGGCATAAACTTGAAGTGAGAAGCACAGGCATCTTTTTCTAAACACACATTCTTCTTATACAAGAAAGCAGGGCAGTGAATAAAGCCCTACAAGTGCTTCTAAGGGTCACCATGCGAAAACTCAACTGACTTTCTCGGATGTCAGGATATGTTGTCTTGAGAGTTGACAGATACCAACCCTGCCATGTGATGTACCACAGCCTGGAGTCGACTAATCAGATTAAAGGTGGCCAAAGCTGTGTTTTCCCTTTCTTGTCTTACTTTTGCTGCTGTATGAGATGCTCTCAGAACCAATATAGAGTGTGATAGACCTGTAAGTACACGAAGAGACTGCGTGAACAGATCTCACTGGTAGCAGAACGTTTATTAAAACGAGGAATGAATGTCATGCTGGCTTCGAATGGGATGAAGACACTGTAGGGCATATTAGCCAAGGCCTTATCGCTGCTTTAGCGGCCCTTTTTGCAGATAAAGCGGCGATATTTTTATCGCCCTATTAGCAAGCCATCGCTAACATGTGTTAGCGCCAGCTTTCTGCCGTTATCTGCCAGTTTTTCTATCGCCTTTCATGCCAGCGATAATTATCGCTAATGACATGCAAGGTAGGCGTTCCTTACAAAAAGCACACGGAAAAGGTCTCTAAAATAATTTCACTCTATTAGCAAAGCTGTACCGCGACCACAAAAGTCGTGTTAGGCCCCCATCATCGCAATATTCTATCGCCCGATTGAAACCTGACTTACCATTAATGTCTATGGGAGGTGGATTGTACGGTTGAGTCCACACTCCCCTATTACCAAGCCTGACATTAGCGCTGTGAAATCATCGCAGGATTTCACGCGCTAATGTTCATTATCACAGTCTATTGCATGATCTCTGATCGCCTGTTAGCGGCGTATTGGTAATACGCCGCTAACACAGGGATAGTTTCCCTCAATAAGAAAAGTCGCGCTAACTGCGGTTAGCAATAATTATCGCCTTCTCTTGCTAATATCCACCTGTATCTGAAGAATTTGCGTACAATGCTACATGCTTGTGAGCGCACACCCCTTGGAAAACATATATCTTCACACAAGAAGATACTTTCTGGCCAGTACAATGGAGCTGTGCTTGGGTGCTAAAGAGGGGTCTCACTGTTAGCAGTGGGAGATCTGATTTAGCTGATCGCCAAAGGAGAGGTACCACCTGGCCAGGTGACCAGGATCCTGCTCCAGGTGACGTCATCAACAGGCAGAAGGGGGGAAGCAGGCAGCAGCCAGGGAGCTGTGGCAAAGCAGCAGTAGCAGTCAGCCCGACCCCAGTGACTGCACCTCCGCACATACATAGCTCTGCTTCTGAAAGTAAAGGTGAGGGTTGCAGCTGCAGTCGGGGCATTCTTTTGGCAGCTAGTTAATGAGGGGTCCTGAATGTGTGTGCGGCAATCCGGCCTGTGGAAGCGCGTGCCTCAGGCTCAGACTGAACTTTGTGTTGCACAGCTAGGGCAGAACGGAAACTCTGCAGACTTCCACTGAGTTTTTATGCAACTCCACGGAATTCCGAGTAGAGGGACACTGTGAGCTCCGATTTATTTGAGACAAGAGGGGACAGTTACATTTAATCAAATATAAGCCCTTTTGTGTGCAGCACCCCCTGTTATAACAATCATTTGATGGCCCATTTTTTTATGAGAGGGCCATTGCCTTATAAAAGTGCTACCCCAGTTTTTTAATTCTTTTTGTATGTTTAAAAACGCTCTCCCTGTTTTTACTTATCATGTATATCTGTGCAATGTCACCCAGGACACGGGGCATGTTTTCTGTTGATTCAATATGTTGAGGTTTATCACATGGTGGTAAGTTCCACCCTTTTACGATTTTAACAAATCAAATAAAAGTATTTATCAGTACTGTGAGCTCCAACTACCCCTAGTTTAGTTTTAGTAAAACAATTGGGGACCGAATTGACAATATTGCCTGAACAAACAAAAATTAAATTCATGATGGAACAATCTCTGACTCTGAAGTCTATAATAGCTGAATGACTGAAGGCTTTGCAAAGTGGCAATAGTTCTCGCGGTGTCAATACCAACTTTAATAGAATGTAAAGCCTAATCTGCCAAAAATGCTGTGCTCATCGAAGGGAAGAACCTTGATCCACGATTGAAGCTCAGGCCTGAATCTCGTAATCTTGAGCCATCTATGAAGCCAGTGCCGGTTGTGTGTCTGCTAGTGCTGCAGAGTGCACCGGGCAGTAGCCACGGCACATAAGCTATCCTGCATGGATGTATTTTTTTCCTGGTGGTCTCACCTGGGCCAGACAGTGAGGGCGGAGTCTGCCTCACAGTGGACTCCGGAAACAGAGGACAGGTGAGGTCACAGTCTGTTCCACTACACTTATGCCTTTCAGTTGGCATGCAGCCTTTTCATTCCAGTTCATAACTCAGTGAGCTATACTTCAAGGATTATAACTTATGACATGCAGGTAAAACATGAGTCTCTGCAGCAAAAGCACTAACCGGCTGAGCTGTCTTTTGCAGCAGGCATAGTAGCCCTGTGAGCCAGGCGTGCAACACCAATTGAAGGGCTTCAGCCCCCCCTCCCCCGTCGTGTGTGGCAGCCCGGGATGAGACAGCTTCCCAGGCACACACACAGCCGCGCCCGAGCACTTCACAGGTCTTTACAAGACCATTTAATGAGGTTTTGCTGTTGTTTCACCCCTTCTAAGAGCCCCTGTAGCTCCACTCTGCCTATTGCTTAAATATTCACCCCCCCCCCCCGAAATTGTTTCTTAGCCCCCCCCCCCATCCAAAATGTGGCTCTAGTTGCGCCTCTTCATTCCGTTTCTGGGATTTTGCAGCACTTTCAAGTCCCCTTGAGCTTGTCTTTGCTCAAAAAGGCGCTTTCTGGTATTTAAATATGTTCATGTATTTCATTGATTGGTTTTACTCTCCAGAAAGTTTAGGCTGTAGAATGTCACTCATACGTAGAGTAAAGTCACGGAAATGTCGTGCATAAGAATGTGGGTTGATTTCAGCAACAACCGGCGATAATTATCCCTAAGCGCAATTAGCACTAGGATAATTATTGCCGGCTACCGCTGGATTCTATCGCAGAGATAGCGTGCTATCAGCAACGCTTATCACCAAAGCGATAGAATTCCAAGTGTTAGCTACAAAACTGTGTGATTATCTCTGGAAATCCAGCGATAATCGTACTGCGACAGGCGCTGATAGGGCAGGATGGACTTAGCCATGTAATCCACCCCCATTGGATTACATGGCTAAGTCAGATTGAAATCAGCATCAGGCATACAGGAACAGCATTAAGTGCGGTTAGTGCTTCTTTATTAATCGCTAAGCAGGTTAGCAATTTCCTTGTTAATTTGAGAAATGTTGTTTAACGACATTCTCCATGTAAGTTTGGCAAGGTACACCCACTTTGCATCTAGAGATGCAAAGCTGGGCGTTGTGGAAAAGGGCGCTAAGGCAAGGATTCATGCGATTGCTTGACCTTGCTGATAATGCGTTATAAGTATCGCCGCTTTCCGCCCTAAAATGGACGCTAAAGCAGCAATAATTATATAGTGGCCCCTTGATGATATGCCCCTTGATCCCTTGGCAGTAATGCCTGCGCTGGGCGTGGCAGCCACAGGCCAGTTCACTAGGGTGACCAACCGTCCGTAAATTTCACGGACCGTCTGTGATTTTAGCATAATGTCCACAAGGCGTCCGTAATTTGGGGACCCCAAATTACGGACGCCTTTCAGACATACTAAAATCGAAATGGGAAATCTCTGTAAGGAATCATGTTTCCCATGCGAGAGGCCCCGTGAGTTTATAAGATTTCACTCTGAGCCTCTCGCACTTATCTTTTAAACTGGAGAGGCCGCCTTCAGCAGCCCCTCCCTGACCTCCCTCGTGCAGACAGTGGAGTGGCCCATCGTCATTCTGAGCACTTGTCGAATGACAATGGGGCTAATTGTAGTGACAGCATGTGGTGTGCCTTCTCCTGCATGGGACTGTCTAGGGCAAAGCATTCTGCTTTTGTCTTGGCGCCATGCTGGAGAAAATAAAAATAAGATAACTAACATCACTGCACATTTAAGACAGATTTCAGCATACATAAAAAATACCATTTAATTTGTATTGTTACTAGCACAAATATTGATTGCAGAAAGGGACCGATGTCGCTTTGCAAAGCTGTGCACATACTGAAAAACTGTGAAGTCCACGATTGTCTCAACCTTATATAAACTTATTTTGACTTGTATTTATTTTGATTGTCTATTTACTTACTTATATATTATTGTGCCACCTCCTCTGATATGTCTGTAAAAATTATGTTTTGTCCCAATTTTTTGTCCTGAATTTTGACCTTCTGTCCTGAATTTTTGTCCTGAATGTTGACCCTTTGTCTTGAATTTTTACACTGACCGTCCTGAATTTGCACCCATGCCAGTTGGTTACCCTACGGTTCACCTGTAGTCTGCAGTGTAGATAGAGCTCGTTGTCTTCACTCAATGGTTAGTTAGAAAGTATTGGATGTTGAATTAAAGGCTATACCCTTTCAATGCCACGCGAGGGCGCACGGACACCACATTTGAAATTTCCCTATAACTATTGCTGTGAATTTTCTAGGGGGCAATATACTCTGTTTGACTGTATGCGTGTAATTGCAGGTGCATTCATATAGCGCTTACTATCCCTGACGAGGCGTTCATGTGATTTTTTCAAACACAAATGTTTTTATTTTAATACTTATGTTTTTACTTTAGTATATTACACCATATTAATGAAACGAGAGATGTTGATTTAAATATTAAATAACAGACTTTGAAAGATTAAAGGATGATTTCCTCTCAGAATGCCAACATTTAATTTTGTGATGTGCACTGTATAAAGGCCAAACGCATCTACAGACATACATAGCTATAGTATAGGCTGCCAGGTCAGATGTGAGTGAGTGGGCTCTGTAATCGCTTCTGGGCGCTCCGGCACCATCAGTGGAGGAAACAGAGGCCCCAGAACGAGAGTGATCCGCCCAAGATCACACAGAGTATGATAGACGGAATTCCAGTCTACAGTTCCTCGCAGCCTTATCTTAAAAATAAAATAAAAATACATACACAATTATATACATAGAGAGGTAATTCGTGTTTTATTTACTCCCACCAAAGCCGTCTGTAATACAACTGTTGCTCATGTGAAGCGCTCTGATATCTTCGGTTCAAGTTTGCGCTATATGAAACTGCAAGAACAACAAGCATTGGCAAAGCCTATAGGTCTCGTCTTTGGGACCTTATAAGTGTTCAGTTATCCAGCACAATATCCTTGGTGCAACAACATCAACTGTTGCATGCCTAAACACTTATACGGTCCCAAAGGCGAGACCTATTGGCTATGCCAATGCTTGTTTTAAGGTAGCCGTAAGAGCTTGTCGTACTATGAATACTGTATAGGCCTGTTGAATACTTTTAACTCTGGATTTTGTATCACATGTATTTTTAATGGGGGAGTGTATTTTAATTATTTTGTATGTTTCTATGTATTGTGTTTGTATAACTTCTTACTATGAATCCAATGTATTTCATTATTATGAATTGCACTTTTGAATAAAACTTGTATTCGAATAAAGTTTGATTGATGATGATAGACAAGTAACTTAACAAGCCAGGTGTGAATATTTCATCCATCACTTTATTTTAATCTATATCTTCTACTATCCATTATTGGTTTGAAAGTGGAAAACTACAAATTCCAGAATACACCTAAGCAACATGGCTGATGACCGGTGGAGCTGCTTGACAGCTAATGAGGAGATTGGCCCTGGTTTTCCCCCTTGACCGTCACCAACCCAGCTGGACATTGGGCGTTGTTCCTCCTCGTCTCCCTGCTATTACTACTTCCTCCCCTCCCTCCTACGAGTTATTGTAACATTGTTTATGTGTACTGTACCTTACTATGCTCTTGTATCTGATGTAACTTGTAACGCTACGATCCTAAATATAAAGCGCTCTGATACCCTCTTAGGTCAAGTTTGCGCTATATAAAACTTTATAAATAAAATGGGAGTGAATGGACGTTGATGGAGCTCAGATAGCACAGCGAGAAGAGCAAGAAGACAAACTTCCATAGAGGTAACAAAGTTCCTGTACAGCTTGTCCCACCCAGTTCACAAACTATGGTTTAAGCTAGCAGGTGGGCCCAAAGTACAGCATGGGTTTAAGACCCAGTTGTGATGCTGCACAGGGTCACACAGGTCACATTGCTATTACCCTCCTCAGTGGCCGTCTCCGTTGGACTCCTAGCTGTGCGGTTGCTGCTGCACATGCAACACCTTCTGCGGCCCCATGTTGCAACACATTGGGGGCCATCATGCAGCCATGACCCCCCATTTTGCACCCGCTGCTTATATCCATCTTGTACCTGGTCCATCCGTTTAGCTCGTGGCCCGAGTCAGCAGAGTGTGTTGAATCTGGTGGGTGAGACTCCATTCACGCTCATCTCCCTGGCTCGGTGTGGCATGCCACCAAGACAAACAAACTGAAAGGGAAGTGAGGTCCAGTCGGGGAAATTGTGACTTTGAAGCGTGGCTAGGTTAAACGTTGCGCAAAACCAATATTACAATCATGCTGAACAAAAGAATCTTTGAAGAGTGCTCCAGGGAACAGAAAGGAGACGGCCACCTACGTCTCAATGACCCTCTGTTACTGCAAGTGCACAGAAGATAGACTCAAAACCAAATATTGTTCCAGAGCAAAAGACAAGCAAACAAACAAAACCAATAGAACATCAGTCCAATAGTGTGTCAATCCAAAATATTTTCAATTAGTACTCTTCTTTATTTTTTTTTATTTCCTTCATCCTGTTCATAACCATGGATATATTACGCATAGGTTCATAGAAACAGATTGGTATGGATGGTGTAACCAAGATGTAGCCAATAGCCAACACATGTTTCGTCTTGGGTAAATCGCCCAGCGACTTCCACAGGGCATAGGTAATTACCAGGGCCAATTTACCACACCCCAGGTGATACCTGTATGTGGTTCCATACAATACGGGTCTAAATATAACTGATATCCTTCACAGGTAACTTGTGTATGTATAAAAGTATCTTGATAGGATTTAAAATCTAGTCCCGGCATATGTAGAAAAAATATAATTTGTCGGAGAGTACTTCCGTTGCCATCGTGGGTCCTTCAGTGGGGGACTTGAACTGAAGAATGGGTGAGGGGGAGGGACAGTCGCTGAGCTCAGTTCTGCCCCACCTTCTACAGGTGGGCAGGAGAGCAGCAGTGCACAGCGAGGCAGCTGGGATCCGGGGAGAGAGGCGGCTAGGAGGGTGAAGAGCACAAACCCGCTCCTGTCCTGGCAAGAGCTGTACTAATGAAAAAAAAGTGCTCAGCTGCCATGGTAACAGATGAAGCGTGGCAGGTACAGCGTTGATGAAAGAAAACATGCCACATGCCTCCTGAAGCGGCCTTCATGCTGCTAGCATGCCATTAACCAGACCGACAGAAACATCTGTTCAGATTTTTTTTGTTTTAACTTCCACAACACACGGTCATATAGAACAAGCGCGGGCGTGTGGCGGCAAAAGTGAAAGCAACTGCAGCGTCCCACGAGTGGTGCGCACGCCCTTGTGTGAAATCTGACACAACAGATGGCACAATGCGTGCCCCACCGCTGCTCGTAACTGTAAGCTGTCTGCCTTTTCACACGCACAAGCGTGTGAAAAGTCCAGAGCGTTTCCAAAAGGTCGTTTTCCTAGGGCAGCGCATGCGCGCTGTGCTAGGCTTGACCTAAAAAGCGTACAGCCCCGTACTTTGTCCATTTTCAGTTCGGTACTGAGGCGGTCTGGATGGCCTGTCTGGTGTTTGGGTCTTTCCTTTTGGGGCATCGTGTTGGGTTGTCTGCCTCGCCAGGAGGGGGGTTGCACAGTTCAGCCCTTGGGACTCCTGACTCAGGGGATTCTGGCCTGGGTGGTGAGCCCTGTATTGTCTCGGAGGGTGGTGTTTCTCCCTGGCATCATGCTTCTGCACCCTGCACATCCCTTACCTACTCTGTTGTGTCCCACCACAGTCTGCGCCCTTCCTCCTGGGGAACCCTGCCCTGTTTCCAACACTTTCTCCCATCTACACCTGAAGAGAGCGCCTTTTTCTGAATACAACAAAGCGGTGTTTGGGGACAAAAATAATCAGAACCTGACAAATTGATGTTTGAGAGCAAAATAGTTTTTTTTATTGGAATTCAAAAGGCGGTATGTGAAAAAGTGGAATTTTGGGAGGAAACAGAGATCAGGGCTCTCACTGCAAAATGTTCACAGTGTTGTAATAGCAGGAGTAACGGGTACACAAGGTCAAGGTAGCGGTCACCATGCATTAAACCCATGTATTGCCAGCACTCACTCGAGGTGGGCAGCTAATGATAGTTTGAGTCTGGCTCAGGGCGACGTCTCGCGCTGGTGTAGCTCATAGGACTGCCAAGCAAAAGCAGCGCCGCGCCCAGATTCCAGGGCCTCTAAGCACCCCTCTCCTCGTCATCTCTTGCTCTGAACTAATTCAGAACCTGAGAAACCTCAGGGAGGCTGACAGGACCGGCACGCGGAGATAAGCAACCACCTGATCCAAAGATGCTACCCCCGTCCCCTGACTCGGAAAAAGGAGGAATGCACTGGAGTTCAGGGGTGCCCTTTGGGACTTAAGGTGCTAAGGGGCCAAGGTCCCAAGTACCACCAGCAGTTTCAGTTAACCTGCCCTGGTGCATCTGGGTGCAGAGGTGCTGGTAGGAACGCTACACTGTAGAAGTCAATGGGGACCTGAAACAAAGGCTGCAGAGGGGAACTTGCAGGCAAATCTGAGTGAGCTCAAAGGGAGGCCCAGCTCGTGGGAACCACTAGACCAAGGGGATGCAGTCAGTAGTTGTGAACCCGGGCGCGGAGCGAGGGTGCAGAGGTGCTTGATTGGCTGGCCACTTGAGTTTGAGGCTCTCCTGGTTTTGTCAGTGCACCTGCATGGGGGATAAAAAGAAGACATCAGGGCCACGGTGGCTGGGGGTCTCATCTGTCCTGAAGTCCCTCAATGTGCAGGAGATCTCCAAAGCAGTGGTGGCTTAAAGTCTCTGGCCCTGATATGCTAATTTTGCTAACCATCCTTCTGGAGAAGGTGAGAAGACCTTTTGCAAACAGGCATTGTCCCTGGTCCCTGCGAGCAATGGCTCTCTGGTGCAAGGGGCCAGAAACCCGTCTGTGGTGGCAACGTGGAAGATACCAGTCATGGAACTAGGCATCACAAGGGCATATCTGTTCATGCAGATGTACCCTCACATGTAATATAATGCACCCTCCCTGGGGGCTCTAAGGCCTTCTGTGGGGGAGACTTACATATAGTACATGCAGTGTGGGTGAGCACTCCACAGGGTGTGTGCAATGTTGTGTTTTTAGAATGGTTTACACCATTCCACGCAACCTGCAATGACAGCTTGCATGTAGTTTGAGTGTGGGTCCTGTTGAGTGGCATGATACATGCTGCAGCCCTTAGGGACCCTCTTTAGTACCCATGCCAAGGGTGCCTGGGGTACCATTTACCAGGGTCTGACAAGCGTGCTAAAGTCCTTGCCAATTGGGTTAAAATTGTCATTTGTGTAGTTTTTGGGAATGAGCACTAGCACTAGGGCCTGGTTAGCAGGAATCCAGTGCACAATCACAAGCCTCAGTACCAGTGAGCAAAAAGTGGGGTTGACTGTGTTAGAGTTTTATATAGCGCGAACTAGACCCGAACCAAATCAGGTATCAGAGCGCTTTACATATTTTTCCAGTTACGTTACATTTTTACGTTTTCCAGTTACTTTCATTTTAGGCACGGGGAGATTAAGTGATTTCCCCAGAATCACAGGAGGTTTTGGCGTCGTTACCGAGACTCGAACCCAGATCCCCAGGTCCGAGGTCGAGCGCCCTAGCAGTTAGGCCAACTCCTTTCAACAACTTTCTTACCTCCCCTCGCACCCCCAAAAAACAAATGAGAAAGTGACCAAACCACAGTAAAGGCTTCCCTCTCTATGACACTCCAACACTGGTGTCTGGGAAGTAACCTCTTGCTAATAAAAGAAACAGGCTGGTCCTGGCCTTCATCGCTGGTCTGAGATGGGACAGCCCCTATCCCATCCTCAGAGGCATCAGTCTGCACAATGAACTGCTTAGAATAGTCTGGAGCTTTGAGGATGGGTGCTGAGCACATTGCTTCTCTCAGAGTGTCAAATGCCTTTTAACAGCTCAAGGTCCAGTTAACTTTCTTTGGTTGGTTTTTGGAGGTCAATACTGTTCGGGGTGCCGCAATAGTACCATACCCCTTCACAAACCTCTTGTCATACCCAGTCAGGCCAAGGAATACCCTGACTTGAGGCTGGGTTGTTGTAGCCGCCCAGTCCATAATAGCCTGGCTCTTGGGTTGTAAGGGTTGAACTTGACCTCCACCTACAAGGTTGCCCACGTATACAACGGATCCCTGCCCTATCTGGCACTTGCTGGCCTTGATAGTGAGACCTGCCTTCTGCAGAGCCTCAGGGAAATTTACAAGGTGGATCACGTGATCCTGCTAAATGGAGCTATAGACAGCAATATCCTCAAGATATGCTGCACTACAAGACTCCAGCCCAGCCAAGACTTCGTTCGCCGGCCTCTGAAAGGTTGCAGGGGCATTTTTGAGTCCAAATGGCATGACAATAAACTGGTAATGTCCACCTGGGGTCGAGAATGCAGATTTTCTTTGGCTCCTGGGGTGAGATCAATTTGCAAGTATCCTGATGTTAAGTCAAAGGTACTGAGAAACGTTGTTGAACCCAACCTGTCAATAAGCTCATCTGCTCTTAGAATAGGTGAACATCAGTCTTTGTGACTGCATTGCGATCCCTGTAGTTCACATAAAACCTCAGCTCTGGTTTACCTCCCTTGGAATGTGGTTTGGGGACTAAGACCTCTGGGCAGTCACAGGGAGTGTCAGAGGGTTTAATCACTCCCAGCTCCAGCATCTTGTAGACTTCAGTTCTGATGCTTTCCTTCAAATGGTCCGACTGCCTGTCAATTGTATTTTTGACGGGATGGCTGTCCCTTGTGTCCACATCATGTGCACATCAAGTTGTCTGATCAGGGGTTAGGGATAAGAGCTCACCATTCTGCCCCAGGACTTGCCTGCAGTCAGTTTGCTGTTAGGCAGTAGGAGTGCCTGAAAGGAAAACTACCTCAATTGACCCATCTTTAGGGTTGTTAGAGAGGAGGCAAGGGAGAGGTGCACTCTTCTTCCTGCCCCTCATCAGTCCTAACTTTACTACTCCTAAACTGAGAAAATCCTAACTTTAAGACTTTCAGTATTCACAGAAGGCATTTAGGAGTCCTAAAGTTAGGACTCCTAACTTCTGTAAATACCGAAATGAGTAAGTGTCTTCTGTGAATAAAGAAATGAGTAAGTGCCTTTTGTGAATACCAAAATGGTAGTAAGTTTAAGATTTTGTCTTAAGTTAGTTCTGTGAATCGGGCCCCTTGTGTGCAGCTCCGCCCTGTTTGTTCACTTTGTTTCCTTGTCCCTTTGCTCCCCTGGCTCATGATGCTTGGAGGATTCCCCTCCTCCATTACGTTTCTTTGCTGATTTGTTTGAGTGCCAGCTGAGTCTTTGGCTCCTGACTTTGGCTGGTGAATGCTTGGCCCCCGGACTATGTTACTCCTGGCTGATTTTTGTAACGTGGCTACTTGTCCCACTACCCTTTTTAGGTTGAGCATTCGAGACCTCTTGTTTATACTTTAGTATATACTTTTATTATATACTTATATGTGTATTTACTTTGTGGGCTCTGGAGATCAGCCCTAGTACTTGTCTGCTTCCGCTTAGGAACTTTTTTTCTGTTCAACTGCCTCTATTTAACTATCTTGATAGAAAACGACCAGCAGAGGTCAGTAAAATACCAGAATCACTTTAGCGTTCGTTAGATTCGAGTCCATAGAAATTGTCTTCCACGAGCACCCGTAGACAATAATTTTTTTTTCAAATCTTGTATTTTCAGTGATATGACCACCGAAGAACCTCATTTTATAATAAAACAGAGCTTTGGACTTTACCATTTCCAGCTGAAAGGCAATATTTCTCTCCATGTGTTCCCATACCTGGTGTGTCACGCAGGTTGGTGCTTACTTTCCCTCCATGTTAAAGAACAGTAGATGTTTCAGCACCCAGGCTAATGTGCTGCATTGCTAAATACATATAAGGTCCCAAAGGCGAGACCGATTGCATTGCAAATGCTTGTTTATTTAGCTCACGTGCTTACGTGCATTGTCTGTGCTCACTGTGGAGTGGAGGTTAAGCCAGAGCTTGCACATGCAGCAGCAGGGTGGGAGTTTATAGGATTATTAAAGGTTTATTCAATTCCGACTATTTGGAAGTTGAGCCAGTTATCTTTCACTGTGAACTTTGATGGGCCCCAGCAGGCCGAAAACAGGCTGTGAACCTTGAGGGCACTGAGCGCTGTGCTTTGGCAAAAACTAGGGTAAAACTAGGGAGAGCCCTCTGCGTGAGGTAGTGCTCTGTGTCTGTGGAAGCGGCCAAGCTTCGGGCCATGTTATCAAGAACGAAATTAACATTATCGCTGTTTTAGCGGCGGGAAACTGCCACTAAAGCAGCGATAAGGGGCTTGACAATATGCCCTTGAGAATTCCAATAGAAGCCCATGTTCACACCAGAACATGGGCTTTTATGGGAATTCACAAAGGCATATTATCAAGCCCCTTATCGACGCTTTAGCGGCAGTTTCCTGCCGCTAAAGCGGAGATACTGTTATCGCCGTTCTTGATAATATGACCCTGGTTCGGGGGCAGCTTGCAGACCGGGAGAGCTCCCTCCCCTGTTACACCTTGCTCAGCATTTGTGTTCTGGCGAATCTACAAGAGGAGTGGAGGGCGAGTGTGCAGTTGGAGTTGTCGTCGTAAAAAACAGTGAGGCAGGGTCCCACAGAACCATTGCGCTAGGTCTGGGAGTGTTTTGTGGCCCAGTTTGGGGCGCTCCTGCTTTGTTCCCATCTCTGGTCTGAGAAGGTCGGATAGGAGACGAAGATCGAGATAACAAGCTGAAGCTGATCATGCAGGGTTGGATTGGGATTACAAACAGTCCTGGGCAAACACAAAAAAAATGGCCCACATTTGCATATTGCTTGTCCGCAAAACCCTGCTTTGCGAAGTTTAATAACAAAAGGGTGGCGGGGTAAAAAAATACACGGATTAGTTTCATGGCACAAGTCCTAAAAAAAGAAGTGAGGGGATGCTGATGTCATGACAGGAAGTGACGTCACGAAAGGTGGCTTGCACCATCAGACTCATTGCCTCCCCTCGCTCACCCCTTAGATGCGATTGCATCAGAGAAGCCAGCGCGGGAGCAGCGTTCTGAATGGGCTCCGATGACGCCCCAGAGAGGTCAAAGAGTGAATGTGTGGCTCCATTTGCTCCAGTTATCGCGCTCCCGGTAAAATAAGTGGGGGGACGCCGTCCACCCGCGTTGTACCCCGACTCGAGCCCTGATTAGTTTACACTGGTGAAACACACCTGAAAACAAGTGAGGCCACTTTTGCTCAGGCCCCCTGCCCCCGCTCAATATCACACATTAATGGGCCGGCCCAGCGAGACAAGAGTGACACCGCTGCTCCTTGATAAAAGGGAGGTAATGGACGCCCATCTACCTCCAGAAAGGCCACTCAGGCACCCACTGGGCCGCTGGCAGCATCGAACAACGCAGAAACCACCCAAATCAGCCCCCGGGCTTCTCAAAAAAGCAGCCCACAGCTGGAATTCGGATACCAACCCCTCGGGCATTGCCCGAGTGCCTGCATTACCAATCCAACGCTGTTGTAGCTATTGTAGTGCCACAGTGGTGTGTCCAGTTGATGGAGATTTCCACGTACTGTAGTACTACTGAGCAGACTGTTGCTCCCAATACTCACTGTGTGTAAGGAAACCTTCCAGACAGTAACATCAGTTTCAAAGAGCTTGGGTGCTGGTTCTTAAAGGGCCTGACAGGGGAGGGTTGGGGTGAGTACTTGAGAGTACGATGACATGGAGGAAATTATGCTCTGGGCGTTTAATTCCTTCTTCCCCGAACCTAATAACAAAAGTAAAGAAATCCACCTGAGGCATCAGAAGCATCATCTTTATAAATCTCACTCCTGTATCTCTAGCTTCTTTCGGAAAATGCTGCAGGTCGTTGCTCAGAAGTGGCGGAAGCTTCTAGCTCATGTCTCCTGGTGCCTCCATTTGTGGTCATGTCTTCCTCACCCCTGGTTCATGGATGTCTAAAGGAGGCTGGTGATGATTCTGGGACTTCGGTGGTTGGCAGAATACAAGAGGATCTGTCCATGTGCCTCCCACACTGTTTTCTGGGGAGCCGTCCGCAGACGACCCTTTAGTACCCTCTAACTCCTCCGAGAATGTTATTGATGATGGTATACAGGGCTTTAAGTGGGATGAAAAAACTGGGGGTCTCTCAAGGCGTGGCCAATGTACTTAAGGGCGTGGCTTAAAAACACGTAAGCTAAAATTCTGTGCTTAGCAGAGTGTGCCGCCCGACTTGTATTTTGCTGTTTCTGTCATTGCATCCAGATATGCGAGACAAGTAACCTCATACCTATGGCAAGTCAGGACTATTGCCTTTGTCAATGGTTGTTAGTTGCATAAGATAAATAAGTAGAAACTATGGACTGTTTATAATAATGAAAAAGCTTCCACTTAAAGCCCTGGCGACCCTACCACAATGTTTGCTGCTTCTGAGTTTCAAAAAGAAAAGGGAAATCCAGAGAGAAAATGACTCTTTAAGGGATTTCCCTTCCCCTACAAGGCTCACCTGGCATGACCTCATGCCGTAACTTCTCCACTAGTGAGAAGTGAGCAGCGTGAGCAGCGTGAGCAGCGCACATTGATGTGCTCACCTGACATGACGTCATGCCGTAACTTCTCCACTAGTGAGAAGTGAGCAGTGCACATCGATGTGCCGGCGGTCACTGCACAGACCGCCTGTGCAGGGCACAAAACAGAGCCCGATAGAGACCCTCTCCGAGGCCCCCTTTGAAAAACTGCCGGTGCTCAGACCCGAAGGGGTTGGGGGGGTGACCAAGCTCTTTGCCGGTGCCGGTTTTCGGCCGATTTTGCTATGCTGCAAAAACGGCCCTGTAACAAAAACGGACGCCAGGGGCCCAAAACTGGCCCCCACACTTGCAGCGCACCGGGGGATTGCCCGGTGCCCGCAAAGGCCAGTCCGGCACTGAGTGGGAGCGAATTCCAAAGTGTGGGGGCAAGGTAGGAGAACCTACAGCCTCCCTTCCGCTTGAGTTTGATGGCTGGGATGGTCAGTAGATGTAGGTGGGCTGATCGTAAGTTGCGCTTAGGGACATGCTTTGTGACCATGTCGTTGATGAACTTTGGGCTCTTACAATGCAGCGCCTTGAAGGCAAGACAACCTGTCTTAAATGCCGCCTGTTGCGCCACAGGCAGCCAATGAAGTTTTTGCAGGAAAGGCCTGGCCGATTGCCATCTCGGCTGTTTGTAGATTAGTCTTGCCACTTGATTCTGAACTATTTGAAGACGATTGAGCAGAAACAGCGGCAGACCAATATAGAGCGAGTTTGAAAAATCAAGGCGTGAAAGAACCAGCGCTAAGACCGCCTGTACAAGGGCTGGGTGGGTCAGCAGATGAGCGGTCTTTCTTATTTTTCGCAATTGGAAGAGACTAGTAGAGACCACTGAACCCACTTGTCCTCTAAGTGAGAGATCTGACCCCTAAACATTTCACAGAGGGGAAGGGGTGGGGGGGCCTAATTCACTTGGCCAGAAGTGCGGACCCCAACAGACATCGCTTTTCCCGGGCAACACAAGTTCCCTCTTGCCCGGTTTGAGCGTCAGATGGATAAGGTCCACCCATGGAGCATAGTAGTTTTGAATACCGCAACGGAATTAGGAGAGTCCAGAGGAAAAACCAGCTGGAGGTAGTCGGCGTAGTTAAAGATGGTTACCTTTCTGTTTTTTAATGAATGGATCAGGGGCCTAAGGTAAAGATTGAACAACAGAGCGGAGAGGGAAGAACCCTGCGGTATCCTACAAGAAGTGGATACTTTGGTGGCTGTAAAAGCACCGAGGCGTACTGCTTGAGTTCTGCCTATGAGAAAATACTTGATCCAGTTGTAGGCAGGTCCTTGTATACCTACTTGTTTGACATGGTTCAGCAAGATGTTATGGTCGACCGTGTCGAACGCAGCCGACAAGTACAGGAGCACCAGAGCCTGGGGGGCCCCCATGTCAGCCTTAGCTCTCAACGTATCAACGTATCAAGTACCACAAGGATTAATGATTCCGTTGAGTGCGCTGGCCGGAAGCCAGCTTGATTTGGCTCTAAGTATTCTGATTGTTCGATGAAATTAGAGAGGCACCTGGCCACATGGGTTTCCATAATCTTGGCCAAAAAAGGGAGAAGGGAAATAGGGCGATAGTTGGAGGGGTTCATGGGGTCAGCCCCTATTTGTTTTAGCAGTGGGACTAACGTAGCATTTTTGAAGGCACTAGGTACCTCCCCCTTACTGAGGGACTCATTCAGGAAAGGGAGAATACTATGAGGCAGTGCAGAAAAAACATCCCTGAGGACAGGAGGTGGGCAGCAGTCACTGGGAGACCCGGATTTAACACGGGTCAAAAGATCTAGTAATGTATTAGGACATATGACTGAAAAGTGATTCAGGCAAAATGGATTTCTGGAGATGTCATCCAGTGGTTCCATGTTGACAGTGGGCGGAATACTTGCCTTGATGATGGCGATTTTGTCCAGAAAAAAGTTGTTTAAAGAGTTACACAGTTCTTGGGTGGGAGCCTGGATAGGTAAAATTCTCTCATCGCTACTCAGATCGTTCACAATCTTAAAAATGTCCTTAGATGTATTATGGGCATTCAGTATTCTTGTGTAAAAATAGGCCGCTTTAGCTGTCAATACAGTTCTTTTATAATCATTGTGAGCTAGCAGGTACTGCTGTTTATCTGCGTTCGAATAGTGAAGCCTCCATTTCCTCTCTGATTGACGGAGCTTGAGTTTTAGATCTTTTAATTCGCTGGTGAAACATTTGTGGGCGTCAGAGTATCTAGCACAAGAAAATTTGGTAAAAGGAACGTGTGTGTCACTGGTCGACAGTAGCCAGTCCGCAATGTCCTTTTCCATGAAATTAACATTGGGGTTAAAATTAGGTGTAGAGCTGGCTACGGTGTTAATAACACCCATTTTATAAAGAGTTCGCCACTTTCTTGTCATGCCTCCCACCATGGGGGTCTTAGTCCTGCCACTAAAAGATCAGACCACATGCAGGGAGAGATAGATGGTACTGACAGAGTAAGGTTATGGGTCCACATTTGGTCCAGGGTATGTCCTTTTATATGAGATGGGGAAGATAAGTGCTGACAAATTTAAGTTGGAGAGCAATTCGGAGAGTTCGGCCGCATGTGGTCCGCCAAGGATGTCATTAAACCAATAGTCACCGATAAGTAAGACCCTAGCATGGTCATGACGAGGTTGGCCATTTGCTCACTTAAAGAAAGCGGGAAGGAGGGCATGGGCTGGGGGGGGGGGCGATAAATAAGCACCAGTGCAAGAGACCCAATGTTAGTACCTAGTGTGATGACCAGATTCTCAGCCTCTGGCAGTTCGAGAGAGATCATAGTGGCAAACTTGTGGTTTTTATGTATAATGGCCGCAACCCCACCGCCCGTCTTCCCTGAGGGTCGATTGACAGTCAGGATATAATAATCCGAGGGGAGAGCCTCTAAAATATCTGCCGTAGAATCCTGAGTAAGCCAGGTTTTGGTAATCAGCAGGACTTCCGGTTTTTCGGCCCTTGTAGAAGTGTCTCAGAGAAGTAAAATTTGCGATGAAGCCGCTACAGCTGTTAGCAAACAAGTCGCGTTTGGTGAAGATTTTACTCTCCCTGATATTGACTTTGATTTGCGAATGGAAAAAAAGTAGTCACCCCTATTTTGGTTATTCTTTGAAAGTGCTGGATGAAGAGGTCAACCTATCAGAAATACCCCCTCCGGTTCTTCGTTTAGATCATTATCTCTACTGTACTGTAGTTCTTCTCCCTTGGGGAATTCTCTCAGAATTAAGAATTAAGACCATGATGACTTTCTCCCAAGTATATCATTGAACACAGACATTGGAGGAGTTGATGCTTCATCTGATATGTTATTATGTATTGATTACAAAATATTTTCTATTTTATCTTTCTTAGAAAAAACTGAGGTAATTTCTGGCCATGTATTGGAAATGATGTCCACAATTCTATTTGAGGTGCACAATGTAAACAAGTTAGGCCTCTCTATTTCAAAACAGGCTGTAAATTAACTTTAAGGATTATACTATGAAAAAAAGTCAGAAATGGTTGTGTCCTCTGGAAGAGTAAAACCATGGTTTTGTAGAACTTGGTATGACACCGCTTTATGCGGTGTCCCCTAAAATGATTGTATTTCTGAAATTGAAGAGCCATGTTTAAGTACGTTGTTTGGGGACTATGATTAGGAACACTCTTTGGGTACAGCCTATGAAGAGATCTTTTCAATGTTTAAAGAGAGGGGTAAAAAGAAAGATACTAAGAAAGTTGGGAAGGTCCATGGATTAGTGCCTCTGCCAGGAGTAGGGTTGGAAGGGGAGTCTGCAACTGCGAGTACATTGACCGCATTGCATCACTTTGAGCCTGTCCCAAGGGGAGTGCCAAGCTGTTGAATGATGGAGGGTAAGGTTGAGTCTACTGTAATGAGACAGAAGGGTGCAATCAAGAAAGGAAAAATAAAAAGAGAAGAGGGATCCCTAAGAGGAAAATGAAAAAACTGCAATTCCCCCAATGATTATGATATGAAGAGTTTGAAGGAAGGGGGGGTTGATGACATGGACTCTGGAAGGTAGTGCTCCGACTGTTCTTTCAAAGCAGATTCTCACGAAGGATCAACCCCACGGGGTGGTGGCGAGAACTGGAGTAGTGCCGGCCAGTTTCTCTCTCTCCTCTTTCCTCCCTCGGGAGCTTTGATTTCTGTACCCCGCATGAGCCTCCTGGAGTCGGTCGGGTAATAGGAAGTTTGGCTCCTTTACTCCTGCCGGACAAAGACTCAAGGCTCGTTAGAAACTCGGTTGGGTGGCCTAGAGGGAAAAGTTCTAATTTAGGAGGGGTAAATAATGGGTACTTATCCACTCAGTACGAGGAAAGAAGAGCATGCTAATATACCCTAACACCTGCTCAACCTTGAGGCAAAAACCTTAATTCTGAGAGTTGGGGAATTTTTATGGATGCCCCCGACAGAACCCTATGTCATCTGTTCTGGATTGTATCCTGTTATTCAATAACGAGCCTCCTCTGATGAATAGGAGCTCCATCCTAAATTCTTTTTGGTGATTGAAGATTTAAGGCTGGTGAAAAGTGGTGACATCACAAATAAGCAAGCCGGGCTGAAGACGGATGGAATGCCAGAAACCGGTCCTCGGAAGCTTGTTTCCGGTCCAGGGAAGGCATGGCTTGGGAGTTCGGGCTGGACTGTTCCCATGAGGCACAGGGTCAGACTGATTTGCATATAGCCATGTCTGAACTGGGGTGGCAGAGTGGGCTAAAGAACGGTGATGGATTAAACCCAGATCTCTTGACTGGGTGTGAGTGTTTGATTGATTCAGATGCTCCGTCTATCACCACCCCCTTTTGCACCGCTTTTGGCCGCCATAAGTGTGGCAGGGTATGCTCAGACGTGAGTCCCTTGCTCACTTTGCCACTGGATTCAAGCAAGCCGGGATGAAGACGGCTGGAATGCCAGAAACCGGTACTCGGAAGCTTGTTTCCGGTCCAGGGAAGGCATGGCTTGGGAGTTCGGGCTGGACTGTTCCCATGAGGCACAGGGTCAGACTGATTTGCATATGGCCATGTCTGAACTGGGGTGGCAGAGTGGGCTAAAGAACGGTGGTGGATTAAACCCAGATCTTTTGACTGGGTGTGAGTGTTTGATTGATTCAGATGCTCCGTCCAACACCACCCCCTTTTGTACCGCTTTGTTCGCCATAAGTTGGCAGGGTATGCTCAGACGTGAGTCCCTTGCTCACTTTGCCACTGGATTCAAGCAAGCCGGGCTGAAGACGGCTGTAATGCCAGAAACCGGTCCTCGGAATTTTGTTTCCGATCCAGGGAAGGCATGGCTTGGCAGTTCGGGCTGGACTGTTCCCATGATGCACAGGGTCAGACTGATTTGCACATGGCCATGTCTGAACTGGGGTGGCAGAGTGGGCTAAAGAACGATGATGGATTAAACCCAGATCTGTTGACTGGGTGTGAGTTTTTGATTGGTTCAGATGCTCCGTCCATCACCACCCCCTTTTGTACCACTTTGTTCGCCATAAGTTGGCAGGGTATGCTCAGACGTGAGTCCCTTGCTCACTTTGCCACTGGTTTCAAGCAAGCCGGGCTGAAGACGGCTCTAATGCCTGAAACCGGTCCTCGAAAGTTTGTTTCCGGTCCAGGGAAGGCATGGCTTGGCAGTTCGGGCTGGACTGTTCCCATGAGGCACAGGGTCAGACTGATTTGCATATGGCCATGTCTGAACTGGGGTGGCAGAGTGGGCTAAAGAACGGTGATGGATTAAACCCAGATCTGTTGACTGGGTGTGAGTGTTTGATTGGTTCAGATGCTCCGTCCATCACCACCCCCTTTTGTACCGCTTTGTTCGCCATAAGTTGGCAGGGTATGCTCAGACGTGAGTCCCTTGCTCACTTTGCCACTGGATTCAAACAAGCCGGGCTGAAGACGGCTGTAATGCCAGAAACCGGTCCTCGGAAGTTGGTATCCGGTCCAGGGAAGACATGGCTTGGCAGTTCGGGCTGGACTGTTCCCATGAGGCTGCATATGGCCATGTCTGAACTGGGGTGGCAGAGTGGGCTAAAGAACGGTGATGGATTGAACCCAGATCTGTTGACTGGGTGTGAGTTTTGGATTGGTTCAGATGCTCCGTCCATCACCACCCCCTTTTGTACCGCTTTGTTCGCCATAAGTTGGCAGGGTATGCTCAGACATGAGTCCCTTGCTCACTTTGCCTCTGGATTCAAGCAAGCCGGGCTGAAGACGGCTGTAATGCCAGAAACCGGTCCTCGGAAGTTTGTTTCCGGTCCAGGGAAGGCATGGCTTGGCAGTTTCGGGCTGGACTGTTCCCATGAGGCACAGGGTCAGACTGATTTGCATTTGGCCATGTCTGAATTCGGGTGGCAGAGTGGGAGAAAGAACGGTGATGGATTAAACCCAGATCTGTTGACTGGGTGTGAGTGTTTGATTGGTTCAGATGCTCCGTCCATCACCACCCCCTTTTGTACTGCTTTGTTCGCCATAAGGCGGCAGGGTATGCTCAGACGTGAGTCCCTTGCTCACTTTGCCACCGGATTCAAGCAAGCCGGGCTGAAGACGGCTGTAATGCCAGAAACCGGTCCTCGGAAGTTTGTTTCCGGTCCAGGGAAGGCATGGCTTGGCACTTTGGGCTGCACTGCTCCCATGAGGCACATGGTCAGACTGATTTGCATATGGCCATGTCTGAACTGGGGTGGCAGAGTGGGCTAAAGAACGGTGATGGATTAAACCCAGATCTGTTGACTGGGTGTGAGTGTTTGATTGGTTCAGATGCTCCGTCCATCACCACCCCCTTTTGTACCGCTTTGTTCGCCATAAGTTGGCAGGGTATGCTCGGACGTGAGTCCCTTGCTCACTTTGCCACTGGATTCAAGCAAGCCGGGCTGAAGACGGCTGTAATGCCAGAAACCGGTCCTCGGAAGTTTGTTTCCGGTCCAGGGAAGGCATGGCTTGGCAGTTCGGGCTGGACTGTTCAAAGGAGGCACAGGGTCAGACTGATTTGCATATGGCCATGTCTGAACTGGGGTGGCAGAGTGGGCTAAAGAAGGGTGATGGATTAAACCCAGATCTGTTGACTGGGTGTGAATGCTTAATTGGTTCAGATGCTCCGTCCAAGACCACCCCCTTTTGTACCGCTTTACTATGAAAAATACCACTGTGCAGAGGCTGGGAATCAGTGATTTGTTTGAGTTGGTTGGCAGAGTGTTTATAGTGCTATTTTGGGCTCATATTGTGATACGTAATACTTACATATTCTACGTTGCGTTATTTAAGAAGTTACTTTTAAAAGGTAGATTTACAAGTTTATTGTAGGAAAGTACCGCTTTTTGCATGGTTACCCCCCTACTTTTTGCCTGACACATGATGCACATTGACTTGCTGTGCCCTGGGTCCCTGCCTTTTGCTGCACCACCAACTGGCTCTCACCGACTCTGACCCCCACCTGGGGTGGGAGAATTGGCGGGAAAAGCGAGCTAGAAGGAGGTGTGTTCCCACCTTTGCCAACCCCACCCATCAGAAGGGAGAGGCGAGGTGAAGCACACATCCCAGCCCCCTCCATCTTGGAGATGAGGGGACCCAACCAAACAGGAAGAGGCTCATGCCCCCTCCACTGGATCCACCCCAAGGAAGGAACCTATTGGTCCCGACCTGCGGACCCCATTTCAATTTAGTATTTAGGGGCGACCCTGAACCTTGCCTCCTCAGATTCAAGGAAGAAAGAAGAAGGACCCAAGAGCCATGCTCCCCAGGAAGAAGAGGACACCTACTGCTTTGGCACCAGCCCTACCGGCACCATGAGGCCTCCCCAGCAATCCTAACCTGGGATCTGGAGATCCCCGACCTCCCTCAAACTTCGAGCTGATGCTTGCAGCCTCAACCTGCAGGGTCCCCCGACCAGAGCTGGTAAGAATCAGTCAATCAATCAATCAATCAATGCATTTGTAGAGTGCACTACTCACCCGTGAGGGTCTCAAGGTGCTTGGGGGAGGAGGGGTGCTGCTACTGCTCGAACAACCAGGTCTTGAGGAGTCTCCTGAAGGTCTGCAGGTCCTGGGTCTGCCGCAGGTGGATGGAGAGGGCGTTCCATGTCTTGGCGGTGAGGTAGGAGTATGATATGCCGCCGGCAGTCGCTCGTCGGGTGCGGGGACTGTGGCGATGGCGAGGTCAGCGGAGCGCAGCTGGCGGTTCGGGGTGCAGAAGGTGAGGCGCTCGCTGAGGTATGCTGGTCTGGTTTTGTGGAGTGCAGGTCTCTCAGGTGGGATGTGATGTGGCTGTGGCGGGGAATGTTGAGGATGAGGCGTGCGAGGCTTTCTGTATGCGTTGTAGTCGTTTCTGGAGTTTGGACGAGGTTCCAGTGTAGAGGGCGTTGTTGTAGTCCAGTCTGCCCGCCATTTGCCACCACCAGACAGGTTTCTGAAACCCTGGGTAGAGAGCCTCAGCTCATCTTGAGTGTCATGTGTCCCCAGGGTGGACTGGGTCCATGAGAGGGGAAGCTTCAAAGGCCTGCTGCCTTCGTAAGCTGTCCCTGCCTTTTGCTTTCCCCAGCAACTGGCTCCCTCCGGTTCTGACTCTCACTTTGGGTGGGAGAATCAGCGGGTAAACCAAGCTAGGGGGAGAGGTGAGCCCACTTTTGCCAACCACACCCCACAGGTGGGAGAGGTGAGGTGAAGCACACAACTCAGTCCCCTCCATCTTGGAGATGAGGGGACCCAACCAATTAGGGACCAAACTAATCATGCCCCCTCCCATTGGAGGGTGGCATAATAGGGGGTGTAACCACCCCAAGGAAGGAACCCATTGGTCCCGACCTGCACACCCCTTTTAATGTCCCTAAATTTAGTATTTTGGGGCAACCCTGAACCTTGCCTCCTAAGATTCAAGGATGAAAGAAGAAGGACTGAAGAGCTGTGCTGACCCAAGAAGAAGAAGACACCAACTGCCCCAGCCCTACTGTCCTGTCCCGACTCAGACCTGACTACAGCAGAAAACCGAAGTGTGCCCAACAGGCCCCCGGAGCTCATACGACTTGCCCAGCACTCACCTTAAAGACTCCATCTCTCGTGAGCACCGGATTTACTCAACAAAGATTCCAAACAGAGAACTCGGATCCAGGAGGATCCGCGGTTCTGCACCAATCTGCACCCGACACCCATGGCCCGAGTTCGAGTGGCCCAATACCTCAAGGAGGTCTCCCCAGGGATTCTGACCTGGGATCTGGTGATCCCCAACCTACCTCGAGCTTCCAGCTAACGCCTTCAGCCTCAACCTGAAGGGTTGCCCATAACAGCGATCGGAACTGGTAAGAAGTCTCAACGCCAAAAAACACCCCTGCACCTGTCGCCCAGGGCCTTGGATGGGCCAAATGACGGTGTCCAGGCATCCTCCACGAACCAACTTACCTCTCCTGCTGGTGGTCACCTCCCGAAACCTAGCAAATACAGCAAGATGACTGATGGAGTGCTGAAACTTTTTAACCACTCACCCCTATTCACAGATCTGTGTTTAATCCATCATTCTTTTGCTCACAATGCCACCCAGTTGGGACCCAGCCATATGCAAATCAGCCTTGACACTGTTCCTCATGGGAACAGTCCAGCCCAAACTGCCAGGCCAGGTCCTCCCTGGACCGGAAACAAGCATCCTAGGACCAGTTTCTGGTTATTACCCTTCATCAGCTAGGCTAGCTTGAATCAAGAAGCCTCCCTGGCCGAGCCTGCAGCATCTTTTCCAATCCGGAGATCTCCATTGCAATCCACAGGGCTCCCGACGTCTCCTTGGCACTCTGAATCCGGCTGCCTCTGTGCTGCTGGTGGTGCAGCTCCTGTGCTGATAGTTGGCCCCTGCAGAGCGGATCCTAAACCCAGGAGCTTTGCTCCAACAATGAAGTGGGGGATTTGTAAGCAGCCCCTGACTGAAGGCCCCCTTAGGGCCCTGAACTCTGCACCCAGTTGCCCCAGTGCCGTTAGCAGTGCAATTTGAGTGCCTAACTGGACCATGGGAGCGTTGGTCCTAATCCCCAAAAGTCATACCTGTAAGTCGAGCACTCACCTATAAAACCGATAACCATTTTTCTCCCATAGGAACTAATGTTATGAGTTTGTGTTACAAAAATGTTCCAAGTGTTGAATTGCTGTTTTGTATGGGAAGAAAGTAACTATGCTTTAAACTGATAACTGTCGTACTTACATGTAAGTGACAAAGTCTACGGTGTGATATCTAGGCATATCACCTCGAGTAGTGAATGTATTCCAGAAGTAACGAGAAAGTAATCCAAAGTAATTACTGTGTAACTGTAGGAACAGGGTTCGCCCGGTCCCCGGGGGGTAGCTTGGACCGAGCAGGCAGGCACACGAAAGCCCAGGTGTTAAGTGACTACACAGCACATGCATCCACTGAGACTATAAGTGAACGCAAGGACTTAGACCACACCAGTTATGTTTGATTCAAATTAATAAGCTTTTATAGAAGATTAGAATCAGGGCAATCAAAAATTCACAGTAACAATAACTTATTAGCTCCCTTTAAAAATACATGTGTATCATCACTCGGCAATAAATACTTTACTGAATAAATATTAAATATTAGATAACCATAGGCTTTGCAATAGTTCTCTTCTTACTCAGCACCTGCAAGAAATTCTTTATAAAGTCATTCAGATACCATTGCAGCAGGCCTCAATAAGCAACTCTTCATGTAAGTAACCATTTCATTTAGTACTCATAGACATCTCAGTGAAGATTAGGCCTCAGCTCAGCAGACAAGAGAACTGGGCATTTCATTAGGGCACATATACCCCAGTATTCAGCCAGCAGCACTCCCTTATGCCACCAAAACCCCAGCAACAGGGCCTACACTAGCTGGCATACAATTGAACCTCTGGCGGGGCTAACTAATGTCTTGGCCCAGTTCTGAAGCCTCGCAGTCTCAGAGGGACTTTCCCCCCTCCCGTCCACTCACAGGGGGCCTTCCCCGAGTAATCTAAGGCCAACAGGGCCCAACCACGATGTTCCCCGGGGAGGGGCGAACTTGGGGCCTTCTCCGGCCTTCCGCCGTCCTCCCCTGGGGGTTACCTCTTGTCTTCAGCCCTCCGGGGCCCTTGCGGCGGGACAGCTGAAGTAGAAGGGCTCGGGCTCCTTCGGGAGCTCTCCGATGGTCGGGCACTGTGGGGGCAGTCGCGAGATGCAGCAGGCAGGGAATCTCTCGCTCTCTTCGAGCCCAATCGTGGGAGGAAAGGAGGCAGTGCGCCCGCAGCTGCCGGTTGCAGAGCAGCCCGCGGGGGCGTGAAGGCCTCACTCCTGGCAGCCGGCACTGTTGAAGGGGGCGCGCCCGGTGACGCGGCAGGCGTTCCTCCCCCCCCACCATGTAACAGAGGAGGAAAAGGCTTCAGGCCCACAGCGGCCTTGTGGCATGTAGCGGCGGCCCTCTCCTGGTCCCGGGGGCTGCCGTGGCGGCTCCGGCGCAACCGAGAGGGAGCGCCGGGTCGCGACAGCCAGGTCAAGGCCCAGGGAGTGCCGGGCTGCAACGGTGAGTTCCGCAGCGCGCTCAGTCTTTCTAGCGCTGAA
This sequence comes from Lissotriton helveticus, assembly GCF_964261635.1. Taxonomy (NCBI): domain Eukaryota; kingdom Metazoa; phylum Chordata; class Amphibia; order Caudata; family Salamandridae; genus Lissotriton; species Lissotriton helveticus. Next base: position 16,642,236 of record NC_136065.1, on the reverse strand, counting down.
GGGGGCAGTCTCAATACTAGCGCTATGTGACCGAACGGGGCTCTATCCTCACAGCACTTCCCAGAGGGGGGGCGCAATTGACGAGAGCTGGGTGGACACTGCAGGCACACTAACAGTCCCAGCTATCAGGCAGGACCGCATTCTAGCGCTGAGGGGGGAAGAGCGCTTCACAGGGAGCCCCAGTCACTTCAGGTTTAGGCTGGCTAACAGCTCAGGCAGAGCAGGCCAGCAGTTCAGTCAGGGGGAGGGGTTAGCGCAGGGAAGCTTCTTCTTGGCGCCTGTTGGTTCTGGCGCCCTTTTGGTCGTAGTTCGTTGGTTTCTTGAGGGGGGGGAGTTTAGGTTGAGGGCTTGTCAGCAGGTCACTTCAGGTGGTCCCTGGGTTCCCCTCCCGCCGGGCCAGATCAGTTGGCTAGTCCAGGGTTCCTCACTCTACTTGGAAGGCAGCACCTAAGCCCTGTCACTCCCAGTGGCATAGGTCCCTGACTAGGCCCTACCGCCTAAATCTCCTGCGTGGGTCCCCCAGGTAAGTAATGCCCCAACTACTCTGACTGGAAAGTTTCCCTCCCTTTCCTTATATAGCGGCAGTTGGCAGTTGGCAGTGGCAGTTGGTGTCACCTCCCCTGTTCTAGAAGGTTCCAGGAGCTTCCCTCATTCTAGCTATGGGAAGGCTGGCAGGCTGGCATAGCAACATTGTTTAAGGGTTCCAACCAGCTCCTGGCCACTAGTGTGCGTCTACAAAGACTGCGCTGCAGTAGCAGGGGTCAGTGGCAGCCATGTTAGGGGAAGAGAGCACCTGCACCTTAACATTGGGAAACAATGGGAAGGTGCCCAGAGACCTAAGGCCAACAAAAAATAGGTGGAAAAAATGAGACAAGGGCGAAAAAAAATAGGGAAATACCACTCTAGGGCTGACAGGTCTAACATGCGTCCCCCCAGCTGAAAGAGGGGAGAGCTACCCAACCTCTAGGGAGTTCTCGTCACTAAGGCGGAAAAAAACGGGAGAGACCGTCAGCATTGGCATGATCAACTCCGGGCCGATGTTCCACCCGAAAGTCCATCCCCTGTAAGGAAATGGACCACCTTAGCAACTTGGGGTTTTCGCCTCTCATCTGCATAAGCCAGCGAAGGGGTCGGTGGTCGGTTTGAATCAGGAAGTGAGAGCCAAAAAGGTATGGCCTCAACGTCTTCAAGGCCCAGACCACAGCGAAGGCTTCTCGCTCGATGGTACTCCATCGCCGTTCCCGAGGGACGAGTCTTCTGGAGATGAAGGCCACAGGTTGGTCTTGGCCGTCGTTGTTGAGTTGCGATAGCACGGCGCCTACGCCGTGCTCTGAGGCATCCGTCTGCACGATGAATTCTTTCTGGAAGTCAGGAGTGGCCAGCACAGGAGCGGTGCACATAGCGCGCTTCAGTGTTTCAAATGCCTCTTGGCAAGGAGCCGTCCAGATCACCTTGCGTGGCTGCTTTTTGGACGTCAACTCCGTCAAGGGGGCTACCATGGTGCCATATCACTTGACAAACATGCGGTAGTATCCAGTGAGGCCGAGGAAGGCTCGGACCTCAGTTTGGGTCTTGGGGGGCTCCCAGGCCATAATGGTCTCAATTTTGGCCTGGAGGGGTTGCACCTTACCCCCGCCCACCAGGTGTCCCAGGTAGACGACAGATCCCTGTCCAATCTGGCACTTGCTAGCCTTGATGGTCAGGCCAGCCCGTTGCGAAGCCTGCAGCACCTCCTGGAGATGCTGCAGATGGTCCTCCCAGGTGCTACTGAAGACAGCTATGTCATCCAGGTACGCCGCTGAGAAGGACTCCAGGCCAGACAGCACCTGGTTCACCAACCGCTGGAAGGTGGCCGGAGCATTTTTGAGCCCGAAGGGCATCACTCTAAATTGGAAGTGGCCCTCGGGGGTGGAGAACGCTGTTTTCTCCTTTGCTCCGTCGGCCATGGCAATCTGCCAGTACCCTGATGTTAGATCAATGGTGCTGAGGTACCGGGCTGCTCCCAGCCGGTCGATCAGCTCATCTGCCCGTGGGATCGGGTGAGCATCTGTCTTGGTGACAGGGTTCAATCACCGATAGTCCACACAGAACCGATGTTCTGGTGTGGTGCCCGGTGGGGCCGCTTTTGGTACCAACACAACCGGACTAGCCCACGGGTTGCTGGAAGGTTTGATCACCCCCAGCTCCAGCATTTTGGCCACCTCACCCTGGATGCTGTTCTTCACTTTATCAGACAGCCGGTAAGACTTGGTTTTTACAGGCGGACTGTCCCCTGTGTCCACATCATGGGTACACAGATGTGTAATTCCAGGCGTGAGGGAGAACAACGAGGCGTACTGCTCCAGCGCCTGGCGGCAGTCCCTCTGTTGTTCTAGGGTCAAGGATGGGGAGAGGACAACTCCCTCCACTGAACCATCCTTCTCCTGGGCTGCCAGAAGATCAGGAAGAGGCTCACTCTCCTCCTCCTTGCTCCCATCCGTCACCATGAGGAGAGCAAGCTCAGATCGCTCATGGTGAGGCTTCAAGCAGTTGACGTGGAGCACCCGATGGGGCTGACGGGTTTTTAAATCAACTACATAGGTAGACTGGTCTCGACGCTCCACAATTTCGTACGGACCAGTCCACCGGTCCTGGAGGGCACTAAGCTCCCCAGGCTCCATGACCCACACCTTCTGTTCAGCGTCCAACTCCACCGTCCGAGCGTTGCGGTCATACCACTCCTTCATGACGGCTTGGCTAGCCTCCAAGTTGTCTGAGGCTTCCTTCCACAGCTTGGCCATCTGGCTGCGGAATACCAGCATGTAGCTGACGACATCACAGGGAAGCTTTTTCAAAGTCTTCTCCCACACCTCCGTGACAAGGCGGAGGGGCCCCTAACGGGATGGCCATAGAGCAATTCGAAGGGGCTGAACCCGACTCCCTTCTGTGGTACCTTGTGGTATGAAAACAGCAGGCAAGGGAGGAGGATGTCCCATTTCCGCCTCAAGTTCTCTGGCAGGCTCCGGATCATCCCCTTCAAGGTCTTGTTGAAGCGCTCTACGAGCCCGTTAGTCTGGGGGTGGTAAGGAGTGGAGAACCGATAGGTCACTCCGCACTCCTTCCACATGGCCTGCATGTAGGTCGACATGAAGTTCGTGCCCCTGTCTGACACCACGCCCTTGGGGAATCCCACTCGGGTAAATATCCCCATCAGGGCCCACGCCACCACAGGTGCAGTGACGGTCCTCAGAGGAATAGCCTCTGGGTACCGAGTGGCGTGGTCCACTAATACCAAGATGAACCGGTGTCCCGCAGAGGTCGGAGGGTCCAACGGCCCAACGATGTCGATTCCGACCCGCTCAAAAGGGGTCCCGACCACCGGGAGCGGTTCCAAAGGAGCCTTCATTTTGGTCCCCGTCTTGCCACCTGCCTGGCAAGTCTTGCAGGTCTTGCAGTAGGTGTCAGAGGCAACTCTCATCCTGGGCGAACAAAAATTTGGGACCAACCGCGCAAAGGTTTTGTCCTGGCCCAGGTGTCCAGCCATAGGTATTTCATGCGCTAATTCCAATAGGAAGGCCCGGTAGCATTGGGGGACCACTAAGGCCCTCGAGGATCCATGCACCGGAACCTTAGGTTCACTGTAAAGGAGGCCATCCTCCGAGTACACGTGAAAACTGCCGGTCTCCTGAACAGTTGCTTGGGCCTCGGCCTGTCGCCGCATGCATTCAAGCGTGGGGCACTCCTTCTGCGCCCGACAGAATTCCTCCCGGGTAGGCCCTCCTTCCACATGCCACTCGGCAAGGGTCGGCAAGTCCCCTACGGGAACAACATCTACCTCCACGGACTCCGGGGGTACCTCCGCAAGTCCACCCTGGTAACCCCAGCATCTCAGTGTGGGCCTTAAACTCCACTTCCTTCCAGGCGGTATGTTCTAGGTCGTTACCCAGCTAACCGTCCACAGGCAAGGCAGGGCTTATCGCAACTCTCAACGGGCCTTGAAATCCTCCCCACTCAAAGGGAACCTGAGCCACGGGATAGTAGCTCAGACTGCCGTCAGCCAACACGGCCGGATGGAACACATCAGGTACTACCTGCTATGGGGACACCAGCCGCCTCACTACGGTGGTCATGCTGGCACCTCTGTCCCTCAGAGCGTCCACCTCCTCCCCATTGACCTTCACCCTCTGCTGGTACTTAGCAGTATTCGATGGTAAGGGAGTCACTGGGACCATCTCTCTATCCCCAAGTGAAACCAGGGTCAGGCCTGTCCACTCCCCTTCCCTATCTAGGGGCAGCTCCATCCCAAGCGCTACACTAGCCACCCCGGGACTCTTGCCACCAGTGGGGGCTGGGGGTCGTTTGCGACACTGGGCAGCTCCCTTGTAATGTCCGAAATTGAAGTATATGAAGGGGTCCCAGACCAAAAACACAAAAATCACTTAAATTTCACACAATTAGATAAGATCAAAAAACAAAAGTAATGGTTGACAGTGTTTTTATTTTCACTGAACCCAAAAACCATATACTGGTTGAACATTCGCTAGTATTTGTACACAAATATCAAGTGCGCCCACACAGGAGAGGGGAAGGGGTGCAGGGGAGGGGGTGTGTTTCAATTAGTTAACATCACTAATCAAAATATCCTTAAGCACAAATCCACAAGTGAAACCATCATTATCATTGATCCATGAGTCAAAGATCAAGAGAAACACATGTTAAATACAGCATTCTACATGAGACAGAGACTCCTGTAATGATTCTTATTATCAATCTTGGGGTGAGGAGTTCGTAGGAGTATAAGATGGTCTACGTTTCGACCCAGGGGTGTAGGACAGTGGATCCTTACTCGCGGGTCTTCATCAGGACGTGAGGGGGTGAAGGAAGAGGTGGGGCTGAGTCCTGGCAACGCAGGTAGACAAGGCCTCAGGCCTGCTGGGCGTGTTGCGTCTCCAGACAGGGCCCAGTCCGGGTTAATATTAGAGGTGTCTTATAATAAATAGTTCACCCGTTCTAGATGGCACGGCGGGTGGTGTCCATCAATTACGATTTTTGAAGGTTCGTTTTTTGGAATTCCCCAGGCGCTCATCCACATCCACACTTCCTGGTTCCAGGCAGACACGCGCTGACGCTGGCTCCGTTCTGACCCATTTCGGATGGCTGTCTGATGCACCTGATCCACTTTTGGGACGCTCAGGGCACGGAGGCCCCCGCCTTTTCCAAGGAGACACGCTGAGCCTGCTCCTTCCTGATAGCAATTCGCAATCCCTGTGGATGAGCGCCTGGGGAATTCCAAAAAACGAACCTTCAAAAATCGTAATTGATGGACACCACCCGCCGTGCCATCTAGAACGGGTGAACTATTTATTATAAGACACCTCTAATATTAACCCGGACTGGGCCCTGTCTGGAGACGCAACACGCCCAGCAGGCCTGAGGCCTTGTCTACCTGCGTTGCAGGACTCAGCCCCACCTCTTCCTTCACCCCCTCACGTCCTGATGAAGACCCGCGAGTAAGGATCCACTGTCCTACACCCCTGGGTCGAAACGTAGACCATCTTATACTCCTACGAACTCCTCACCCCAAGATTGATAATAAGAATCATTACAGGAGTCTCTGTCTCATGTAGAATGCTGTATTTAACATGTGTTTCTCTTGATCTTTGACTCATGGATCAATGATAATGATGGTTTCACTTGTGGATTTGTGCTTAAGGATATTTTGATTAGTGATGTTAACTAATTGAAACACACCCCCTCCCCTGCACCCCTTCCCCTCTCCTGTGTGGGCGCACTTGATATTTGTGTACAAATACTAGCGAATGTTCAACCAGTATATGGTTTTTGGGTTCAGTGAAAATAAAAACACTGTCAACCATTACTTTTGTTTTTTGATCTTATCTAATTGTGTGAAATTTAAGTGATTTTTGTGTTTTTGGTCTGGGACCCCTTCATATACTTCAATTTATCACCCAGGTCCCACTGACTATATGGGTCGAACCCCTCTATTTACAACACCCTTGTAGTGTCCAACCTCCCCGCAATCGGACAACTTTTGGCTGCTGACTCTTGTCAGGGTAAGTGGGCTTCGGGGAACTGGACTGAGGTGGGGTACCTACTCCTCTCCCAAACTGTCTAGTTTGTGGGCCTCGTGAGATCTCCTTCTTTTTATCTCCCCCCTCTTTATTCTGGGGGACGCCCTGTCCGCCTTTCGGGCCATCTCCCCCGGGGCCCTTGTGTGACACCCGGGTGCTGACCCAAATATCCGCCTCCTCCGCAAGCTCACGGGAATCAGTAAGCTTGCGGTCCACCAGATGTTGGCGCAACTCCGGAAAACATTTATCCAAGAGATGCTCTCTCAAAAAAAGACTGTACAGGCCCTCATAATCACGCACCTCACTGCCACGCACCCAACCATCCAGAGCCTTACGGGCATAATCAAAGAAATCCACCCAATTCTGCGTGGACAGCTTATGGCTGCCACGGAACTTCTGGCGATACCTTTCGGGGTTGAGGCCAAACTTTTTAATGAGCGCCTCCTTCATGGGGGAATACCTGAACTGGTCTGCCTTATCCAAGTACAGGAGGGTGTCCCTGACGTTGGGAGGTATATAACGATACAGGCCACCTCCCCAGTGTTTCTCGGGCACCCCATGGGCGGTCAAGGCCACTTCATACGCCTCCAACCACCTAGCAATGCCATCCCCCTGTGTGTAGCTCGCTATCACCTCCTTGGGTAACCAAAATCTGGGCTCCTGTTGAGCCCCTTGTACGCTGCCACCATTAGGACTTCCTGGCGTACCCAATTGCAATGCTCGCAGCTCCATTTCTTTAAGCTGGAGCTCGTGCGCCAACTTCCTTTCTTCCATAGCTAACTTTCTTTCCTCCAAAGCAAGCTTCTTGTCTTCCCTTTCTCTCTCCCTCTCGTGCTCTAGCTTGGCAAGCTCCCACTTCAATCGCCTCTCCTCCCTCCTGTCCTCATACTCCTGCGACGATGCACTCCCCCTGGATACACTACTCCCTGCCCCGGAACGTCTTCCTGGCAACACATTGTCAGACATATCAATGTTGAGCAGGCCTGGGTCGTCTGGAGTGCCCGCCTCCCCTTGAGTAACCTGCCCCTCCTGTTCCCCATCCCCTCTCTCCTCTGGGTGGACCCTTACCCGTGCCCTCAAGGCGGTACGGAGTTCCTCCTTTGCGGCTCGCCGCCCAACCGGCACCCCCATCCCCTGACAAAATTCCCTAAGCTGCACCACAGTGTACTCCTCAAGATCGGCTAGCTGTTTCTCCATTTTGCCAGGTGGGGACCCAGAAGGCCCAGGCCTGCTCAACATTGATATGTCTGACAATGTGTTGCCAGGAAGACGTTCCGGGGCAGGGATAAGTGTATCTAGGGGGAGTACATCGTATTCCAGAAGTAACGAGAAAGTAATCCAAAGTAATTACTGTGTAACTTAAACTGCTTTTTGAACCAATACAAACCTGTAACAATTGCAAATCCATTCCCAATTGCACTTCTTGAAATGTTCTACGATTGAAAGTATACTATACCAACCTGCACCAAGACCTACTTGGTTCTAGAAAATAAAATTTAAATATACCTTTTTAATACTTAACCAATTGGTCTGGAATCTGTCTTTGGTTGTGTGCCTTCGGTCTTGATTGAGTGAATACAATAAATGCTTAACACACCCTGTGAATAAGCCTTAATGCTTGTCCACACTACCACAAAGAGCTGTTGGACCTTACCTAATTTAGCCTCTGCTATACTTCTGGGGACTCCCTGGACTCTGTGTATACACACACACACAGTAATAAATGGTTCACACACTCAAAAAGAAATCCAAGACCAATTTATAAAAAAGAAAGTAGATTTTTATATATATTTTAGACACCAAGATCTTTATATTAACTTTTGTACATTCATATATATCGATTTTAAAAGGAAAATAGCAAAACAGCTCAAGTGTCAGAATTGAGGCGCGAGCCTCGAACTCTACAATGTTAACCTACAGGAGGAAAAACATATGTAGCAAAATGGTACTTGCAGTCAGAGTTCAGTGGTGTTCTTTGGGACTTAAGGTGCTAGGGGTGGGTCTGTAAAAATCTGCAGCTGTATCATGTCTCTACCGGACAAGGCATTACCAAAGGTAAGTAACTTGTCCATCTGATGTAAATATCTAGCCAGAGATTCCTTACCTTTGAACAAATACCCAAACAATGCCATCCCCGGAGGAGGGACTGCGGAAAGGTTTTAGACCAAGAAGTCCTGCCAGACAGAGCGGCCAAAGAGGCCCTCCCTGCGGACCTGAGAATCCAGGCAGTAGTGTCTGGCAAATGTGTGCACAGATGTGCAGATGGTTGCTTGGTAGATGTCAGAATAGGACACTGCGCTGGAGAGCCGTGGTGGCTGCTTTCGCACTAGTAGAATGGTCCCTAAAGCCTTTAGGAGGTTGATTCTTCGCCAAGGCTTAGCATATTTTTATGCAGAGGATGACCCAGAGTGAAATGGTCCTCTTTTGAACTGCTCACCCCTTCTTTGCTCCAACATACCCTATGAAGAGTTGGTCATCCACTCGGAACTGTTTAGTACAATCATGGTAGAACGATAACGCTCTTTTTGGGTCAAAACACTGGAGACGCTCTTCTTCCGTGGAAGGATGCGGAGGTGCATGCAACGTGGGCAGAGTAACAGATTGAGCCAGATGGAAAGGTGTTACTACCTTAGGCAGAAAGGAAGCCCCACTTTGTATGGGTGGGGAAGAGAGAGGGGTCAGCCTTTGACCCAATCGCAGCTTGTCAGCCACCACCGCATGTCATTCGCAGTTCCCTACGATATCTGAACTAGGTCGGTGGGATTTTCCCGATTCTGTGCCCATTGGAACTTTAGGTCCCACTGCAGAGCCTGCATGTGCCATCTAGCATGGTCCACTAGCAGGATGCAGGAAGCCATGAGGCCCAATAGTCTCAGAGTCAGTCTCACCGAAATCCAGGATAGAGGCTAAAATATCCGAATCATAGCCTGAATATCCTGGACTCATGCATCCTTCAGGTCCTATGCTACCATTCGGTATTCTTGGTCTAAGGCAAATAAGACCTAAGCCAGAGATTGACGGTCCGAAGATCTCAAATGGGGCATAGCCCCTTGTTCTTCTTCGGAATCAGAAAATAGCAGGAATAACAGCCACTGCCTACTTCTGAAACCGGGACTCATTCTATAGCTCCCTTGACCAAGAGAGCCGTACTTCCTCTTGGAGCAACTTTAAATTATCCTCCGTCAGCCGTTCCTAATTTGGCGGAATAGGAGGAGGAAAAGAAAGAAAAAGTAGGGAATAGCCCTCCTGGACTATCTGAAAGACCCACTTGTCCGATGTTATGGATCTCCAGTGGGGAGATGATGACAAATCCTCCCAGCCACTGGAGTAGTGTGGTCCTGCAGAATCAGCCTAGGATTGCTTGGAGGCTGCGGCTACTGGGAGCACTGTGGTCGATGACTTCTGGCCTCCATTCCGAGATCGGAATGCACTGCCTCCTCATCCTCGTCCTCATGCGGCTTGGGTATTCTGTGCGGGACGGTGGCTGGGATATGGCTGACATGGCTGGAAACCACTTCCGTTGCTATGAAAGGGGAAAAGAAAGACTGGCCACAGGGGGTGGAGGAGAGGCCCAAGGATATGGCAGTAGCTCGAGAGTCCTTGAACCTGACCAGGGCAGAGTCTGCCTTTTCCCCAAAAGGCGGGTTCCATCAAAGAGCATGTCCATCAAATTGGCTTAAACACTGCCCAAGTAGCCAGTTGTACGCAGCAAGGCATGGCGTCTCAAGGCCACCGTCGTTGAGATTGATCTGCCCAGCGAATTTGTCATATCTAGGCCACACCGTATGGTGACCTTTGCTGCATCTCTCCCATCCTTTACAGCTTGGGAGAGCACAGCCCGGGCCTCCTCTGGGACTTATGGCAGCACTTGGACAACCGTCTCCCAAAGGGGAATGGGAGAAATGGCCCAATAAGCATGCAGTATTCACCGACTGCAATGCCAGGCTGGAGGAAGAAAACAACCTTTTCCCAAATGAATCCAGCCTCATGGATTCCCTATCCGGAGGAACGGAAGGCAATGCACCTTGGGAAGTAGAGGCCTGCGCCATTAAACTCTCTGTGGTGGGGTGTTGGCTGAGGAATTTTGGGTTGCCGGCAGCTGGGCGATGGCGGCATGCAATCATCCTATTCACAGGAGCCCCTGTGCTAGGTTTGGGCCATGTTCCTAGTAGGACATCTGTAAGTGCCTCATTAAACGGCAACAGTAGTTCGGACCTGAAAGCCTCATGTTGAAGCACCTCACTCAGGAGATTTTTCCTGACCTGCACAGAGGGCAGCTTCAGTCCAAGGACCTGGGCTGTCCTCTTAATCACCATTGCATAGGATGGCTCATCCTCCCTTGCCACTGTTAGTGGAGAGAGCATGCCTGTATCTGGAGAAGAATCCAGTCCACTGGCCTACCCAAGTTCCACATACCAGTCAAAATTCTCCTCAGAGACTTCCATGGTTTCAAGAGGGTTCCCAGAACCCTCCCATTCCTCTCCTGAGCCTAGCACATCCTCAAAGTGCTATGGCGACAACATAGAACCTCTGGGTCAATCAAAGCCATTCTGGCTCCGTGTTGTCGGGGAGGAGGATGGGGCTTGTGCCACCGACGGGCATGAGTGATGTCGCAGGCACCAACTTTGGATATGAAGCAAGGGAAAGTTGCGTAGGCACGACCGGCTTTGTACTGGATCCGTGATCGGATCCCTGGGGCCGTACCGGCACTGTGGGTGGAGCCGACAGCATCGAACCCAATGGGGCCCCATCCGACCCTGCAGGGCCCGAAGGCTCACCAGCGGGGTCCTTCTGCTCAAATACACGGCACATGGCCTGGTAAAGCTGTTTTATTTGAGCGGTAGTCACTCCGGCACCCGCAAAGGGGAGGGAGATGCTACGTCGACTTTGGCTCCAGCTCCATGGAGCCATGCCTAGAGCGTTGGTGCTCCTTACCTCTCTCGACAACGGATGCCAGTTGAGGTGAAGATGAAGTCAGCTTGGACTTCTTCTTCTTATGCTTCTTCCCCGAGTGTCCCTGTGGACCTCGAATGGGAGGAAGAGGACTCAGAACTCCTTGAGTGGTCCTGCGACCTTCTTTGATCGGGAACGTGACCTCCTCGGAGTCTCACTTACCGGTGTAGACTGCCAGGCCATGAGTAACTTCATCGCCCGAGATACTACAGACATACACGGTGGGGTTCCATGACCGACATCATGCGGGAACAAGTCCAGCACTGCTTGAAACCGGTCTTCCTCGAAGACATCCCTCGCACACGAAGTCGGAAAGCCCCAACATTTCTACAAAAGTCGAGAAAAGTCTGCCAAAAAGCGGCAGAGGGGTAGTTCTCCCTGGATCAGAACATAACTGGCGCGGAAAGAGAAGAACTGATGTCCGTGCGCCTGTGTGGTGCCGATATAAGCACCACAATGTCATGACCAATGCTAACGACTCTGACGACGCCACGCTGAGCCAAATGGAGCCACCCGCGTGCAAGGGGTATTGCTCAGCAAAAGTTTCCTGATCCAGCCTGACGCCTGGAAATTCACAGGTAAGGAATCTGCAGCTAGAAGTCTCTATCAGATCTAAATGCCATTGAAAGAAAAAAAGGTGAGTGAAAGTCCTTTTTATTTCTTCCTGAAAGGGCCAATACAATGTAACATCGATAAACAAAGCAGCTGAAAGAAAGACTGGGCTAACATTATTCTGCTTGACTTTGTTTCTTCTTCATTTGGCATTTTTTAGTTTTGTCGCCTTTGGTCTAAAGATGCAGGGTTTAGAAGTATGTTTTATAGAATTATTTCATAAACTGTAGAGAATAAGAAGATATCAAAAACATATTTGATATTTTGGCTACGTTTGATTCTTTCACTGATAGGTAAAATAGCTGGTTTCGTAAGAATCTTTCCCAATATGCACCATCACATTAAACCACAAACAGAGAAGGGGTGAAACCCTTTGATACATGAGCCCCCTTCTCTAGCGAGTGAGTGTTGATAGTAGGTGAATTGCCAAACATCCCATTATTTAAACATTCAATGCAAGGCGTACGGGCGGGTACATGTGAAAAGAGTGCTGTCACCAAGCATCTGGGATAGTGGATAAAGCATGACACCAGGCATTTGGAAAACATGGAACACAGTGTCACTTGGAATGCTGCTACAAAAAGTTCTTACCAAGGTCAAAAAAGATTAGAGTGATATTGTTTGTACTCAAAGTTATTCAGCTATGCATATGCAAACGTTGTGTGATGATCTGTCAAAATTGATACCTGAGCTGAAGTGCTTCCCTCTAAGGGACCCTAGCCACTTGCTAGATGGTATGCTGAAAGCATCTTTGCAATCTTCAGGGTTAATGAAGAATGCTGTTGACTTTGTAGCCCATTCTGGTGCACAGTTTCGTTATGCGCAGGAACTAAAACGCAAATGTTTCTCATTTTGTGCTTTTTGTGGCATCAAAGAAAGATTCATGCCTGCTATGTCATTTAGTTGGTGGTTCTCAGTCTTAGATGCTGTGAATGCTATATTATCCATGTGGCAACCGTTTACAGAACTTTTGTTTAGTGATGATGCCATAGGCAAAAAATGCGAGGATCTTTGGTCGCATACTGATAGTGATGTGAAAAAAAGCACACGCTACTGCATTCTTAGATTTTTGAAGGAAAATATGACTTCTGTAGTGGACATAATAAAAAAACTAGAGTCTGAAAACGGTGCACAGACATAATATCGACTCCAAAATATCGACTGGAAAGAATATCGAGTTGTAAATATCGTTTGGAGAAAATATCGACTAGACAGAATATCGACAGTCAAAATATCGTTTTTAAGGTAAGTGAAGTAATATCGACTGTAAATAATATAGACAGTGAAAATATCCAAATATATAATCTAGATAGTAAAAAATATAGTTTTTTAAATAATATTTAATTATTTATAGTGTTTTATGTTATATTATATGTGAAAAGTGTCATTTTTTTTAATTATTATTTTTAATTAATAATTTTTTTTAATTATTGTGTAATTTTATTCTGTAGCGGGTTGTGGGTTTATAGGGGAATAGGGTGGGAAGTAATTTAATTATAATAAATTAAATATGTAAATTTATTAATTGGTAGTAATAATTAATTAATTGGTAATTAAATAATATATGTTAATTATTTACAATTTAATTGGTAATTAATTTAATTTAATTGATTAATTGCTAATTATGTAAATTAAAATAATGTATTTTCTGTAGCGGGTTGTGGGTTTATAGGGGAATAGGGTGGGAAGTAATTTAATTATAATTAATTAAATATGTAAATTTAATAATTGGTAGTAATATTTAAATAATTGTAAATTAAAAAATATTTTTTAATTAATTAAAATGTAATTGGTAATTACTTTAATTTAATTGATTAATTGCTAATTATGTTAAATTAAAGGGGTATTTTTAGGGTTCAGGGTCAGTTTTCAGTTTTTGGGCAAAGGGGTATTTTTAGGGTTCAGGGTCAGTTTTCAGTTTTTGGGGAAAGGGGTATTTTTAGGGTTCAGGGTCAGTTTTCAGTTTTTGGGGAAAGGGGTATTTTTAGGGTTCAGGGTCAGTTTTCAGTTTTTGGGCAAAGGGGTATTTTTAGGGTTCAGGGTCAGTTTTCAGTTTTTGGGCAAAGGGGTATTTTTAGGGTTCAGGGTCAGTTTTCAGTTTTTGGGCAAAGGGGTATTTTTAGGGTTCAGGGTCAGTTTTCAGTTTTTGGGCAAAGGGGTATTTTTAGGGTTCAGGGTCAGTTTTCAGTTTTTGGGTAAAGGGGTATTTTTAGGGTTCAGGGTCAGTTTTCAGTTTTTGGGCAAAGGGGTATTTTTAGGGTTCAGGGTCAGTTTTCAGTTTTTGGGTAAAGGGGTATTTTTAGGGTTCAGGGTCAGTTTTCAGTTTTTGGGTAAAGGGGTATTTTTAGGGTTCAGGGTCAGTTTTCAGTTTTTAGGTAAAGGGGTATTTTTAGGGTTCAGGGTCAGTTTTCAGTTTTTGGGTAAAGGGGTATTTTTAGGGTTCAGGGTCAGTTTTGGGTTTTTGGGGTACATATACAATATTGCCTATTATTTAATTAAATTTTGTTACTATATATATATGTTTTAAGAAATATGATGAAAAAAAATTTATTTTTTTACTTTCATTAATTATTTAATTATTAAAAGTTATTTTAAGTATTGTTAATTATATTTTAGTAATTAATTTTTTATATTAATGTAATTAAACATTGTTTTTAGTAAAGTCGATATTTTTTACAACGATATTTTTGTTAACGATATTTTGTACTCGATATTTTTGTACTTACCTGTTTGTAGATAGAAACTCGATATTTTGACTGTCGATATTTTCTCAACGATATTTTGGGTAGTCGATATTCTTTCAGTCGATATTCTTTCAGTGATCCTCTGAAAACACCCTTCTCTACCAAGTGTTCAGCGTAATATTTGAAGATGTAAAACATCTCCTTGAGAGTAGGTTGGGCCAGCCTTTTAGTAACTTTGGCACTGCCACATGTTCCATGTTAGAATTCTTGCCACTTGGTAAGCAAAGAAATGTTGAGCAATTCAGGAAATTTTATTTTACAGTGCATGAGAAATGGCTTGCAATGATGTTAAGAAATGTCCCTTCGCCAACCATGACATTTGAAGTTAATGAAGCTTCACTGAGGTACTCTGCACAAGGGTCTAGATCCCTTCTGTAAAGGGGAATTTTCTTCACACTTTTAAAAGTACTGCTTCATTTTTGACCGATTCGGTAACTGAGGGCATATGCGTCAAGTTCAGTGCATTGTTTACAGAACCTGTCCCAGAGAATCACAATGTTCAGGTGCACCAGTATTGGCATAGAAAGCTATGTCAGTGGCCAGAGTTAGTAAATTGTGCACTGGATGTTTTTGGCTTTGCCGGTTTCAAATGCCAAGGTTGAGAGGGCCATTTCACAGATAAACGTTTACATGGGAAGGACAGAGCGAGCACACATGACCAAAGACTCACTGAAGCATTGTATGGTGTGCTACAATAAGTTTGATATGTAAAAGTGAATTTGGACCTTATATACCCTGTATGCATGCACTATCAGTGCTGAAAGAAAGCAATAATAAAAGCCAAGCATTCCATAAACACCAGAAAAACACGGTTTCTGTTGTTTTAATGGTGCAAAAATGTGTAACCACTGAGGGAGTCCGACTTGCTGTCTATTCTTGACCCTTACCTGCCACTGCTAGCCAGCCACTGCTCCAGGACATTTCCCTGCCCACGGAGACTGCCTGCACCGGGGCACATCGAGCACCACGGATGCCGCCATTGTTCTGCTGCAGTGAGGAGGACTACACTGTCCAGCAGCCCTTGCGGCGGAAAAGCCGCGACAGCCTGTGAGAGCGCCAAGAGGCGCATAAAGGGGGGACATGGCTCCCGCTGTGTGGAACACACGCGGGCGTGCCCGGGCCAAGGGAGGGCCCCTCCATGACCAGTCGGAGACCGGAAGAGGCTGGGCTGGGCCACCCCTCGAACATCGCCATTAGAGCTCCAGGCACCCCTGAAGCCGGAAAGAAGTCACATGGACTGGGCGAAAAGTGATAAAAGCTGTACTGCACCTCACCGACAAATAATAGGAGGTGCTTGAAGGGCCCTCTTTCCATCAAGGGGCCAGGAAACATAGAGGCTACAGTGGTGGTCCGTAGAAAGTTACTCAGGTACTGGCCTCTCATCCATTATTTCGTCTATTAAAAGCTCACCAATTTGCGGCACGAGCAAGCGAAAGGCAACGGGCTCTTTGGTGGGTGGAAGTGTGAAGGGGACTCTCGACGCCTTCCTCACGAGAGCGGAATCACTATTAGTCCATGAAATACAGCTTGCTGAGAAGAGACTTTCTCTGGACTCGATCGTGGCTCAAAAGCAGTGGTCAATGTGCAGCATAGCCACAACTAAATCTCCCAATGCTGGGGCTTCCCTAGGCCAAGTAAAGCCATGATGTTGTAACAACGCAAAAGACTTAACCTCCGCCGCTCCCTCGCCACAGGCGGCGGGTCCGCTAACCCAAACCATCGACTTATCATCTGAAGAGATAAGCCCTCCACAGATTGAAGTAGAAGAGAGCGAGGGGCGCATTGAACCAAATTCTGTGTTATCGCAAGGGGAAGGGTTGGGGGCGGGAGAGGCTGTATTGGCAGTAGAATCACCTAGCGATGGAATTACCCCAAGGGCAGGTGGGGAGGTGGTCACTCGATCTAAACGGGCCTCTAAAGCAAATAGTGTTACAAATAGTGTTACCAAACCACTGGTTGACTCTATGGACCCAGTAAAGCGAACCAGGGGTTGGGGGCAGCCTATTTCTAAATCAAAACAAAAGCAGAGGGCGGCGCTCAAAGCTACCAGGCCTAAAGACATAGAAGGTCCAATAGACAACCACCCGTGTCTAAATTGTGGAGAGGTTGACATGAACCGGGGGGCGGATAACAAATTGTGGTTAAGGTTGGAAACTATGCTAACTACCCATCTAGGGCCTGTACTTGAGAAAATCAATTTGATAGAAGAAAAACTGTCTTTGCTTTTTGCACAGAATAGCATTTTGACCACTGTGGCCACGGGGCGTCCAGTTAATAGATCGGGGGCTGGCCCTAATTCATCAAATGTATTGACTATACTAGAGAGAAAAGAGGGACGGAACTATGAGTCCGAACAGCTTGATGGCATAAAGGATGGGGCAAGTAAAGGGATAACTGTGGGCCCGATTGACGGAAAGGCACCATGTATAAACATCATCCCGGGAGATAACAGGCACGAGGGTGGGGACCTCAGGCCAAAATACTAACCCTAAGCTAGCCCCCTCTAACTTAGAGGGTAGAATACTCACATGCCATGATATTGAGCCCACTTTAGCTGACTCCATCCGGGGTACCCCGGACTTGCAGGTTTTAGATCTACCCCTTTGCATCATGCCCATATACAGTGGTACTGATAGGGGTCCTCGTCCTGTTGTGGAGACAGAGAAGAAACCCCGCGAATGTTGATTAATAAAGCAGCCCATTGGATGAACAGAAATGTTGGATTTCATATTTCAAACCATAGGCATATCTTAATGGCTAGAAGGGTGTCCTGGATTGGAAGCAGTGCGAAGTGTTTCCCAGGAGATAGTGTGATTCTAAGCCTAAGGTATCCGGGGCTGGTACATGATCTCCTCACCCAGTGCAAGGGGACCTACTATGATGAGGGTGGCTCAAGTATCAAAATGCTCTCCCTAGGTTTTTTCTACAGGGGCATGACTTGTGCAAATAATCGTGATGAATACAGGGGACACCCAGCAGGACTATACCGGGTGGGGGTGTCCGACTGTCCCAGTAATTAACCGGTATGCCCCGCTCAATAATGTATCAGCCCTAAATGATATTGGCTGACTGGGCCGGAGGATGACAACTAGGAATGTTCATAGTTTGGCGAGCCTCCCCTTTAACGCAGACATGGGAGGGATAGTCATGACAAAGTTAAATAAGATCACTACAAGCTCATCACTTGGAGAGCCTTGTGGGCCCGGTATGCAGGGGCTTAGCCATGTCCTAAATGCACCTCACAGTCCTCACACCTGCCCTATATTAGATAGTTCAGACGATCTCAGACAGGGTAATCTTGAGATCATCTCCTGGAACATAGCAGGGCTCTCAGCTAAATTTAAGAATGATGATTGGCTAGCTTACATAAAGAAATTCCAGGATATTTGTCTACAGGAAACGTGGGAGGTGGATAGTAGTGCGTTTCCTCTAGAAGGTCACAAAATGTATTTTGCACCAGCACGTAAGGGAGCATCTGGGAGAGCAAGGGGAAGACTGATTACTTATGTGGACCTGAAGCTACAGGGAAGATGGAGTGACTTGGGCTGGAACTCAGATTGTATGCATGGGATTAGATTTCATAACAAGGGTCCCAAGCTAATTTTTACAATGCTATTTTAGTGGGACACACTACAATAAGATTGGACGAGTTGGAGTGTAGGTTGGCAGGCATACAGGAACAAGGGGCGCTGATGCCCCAGTTGGTGTTACTTGGTGATTTTAATTGCCACCTGTGCCCACATCTGAAAGTAGATAGGATGATTTGGTCATCCTGTTTCCTGGAAGAGGTCTCGCATATGGAGAATACAAGGGAGGGAAGGGTGTTAAGTAAGGTGTTAGGCACACACGCCCTCACACTATGGATCTGATCAAAGTTGGGGAGGATAGAATGGTCCATCCAGCTTTCAAATGCAGAGGAAGTGACTCCTTCATTTATTTTATCTTTGTTTCCAACACGCTAAAGCATTGGATGGAGTAGTTTCTTACCTGTAACTCCAGTTCTGTAGTAGGGGTATCTCTGTTATAGTCATAATCTAGTGAATAGTCCCGCCCATGTGCGGGGACACCAGAGCAATCAAAAATAATCTCTTAAACTGTCTTCTTTGCAGTCCTGCATAGACACTTAAGAGAAAATCAAAGACAAATAATGCAGCATATAATAACAAGGCTACACTGGCCAGTACTTCAACTTAAAGTGAAAAGGATAGCCAAATAAAATCAAATTTCACACATATTGCCAAGTTTCACCCATAGAGAAACTTCCCTTCACGAAAATCCTTGAAATGATAGAGAGGAAGGGTTGGACAGATAAGCCCCCATAGGCTGCCATTATGTGTCTGGAAAAGGGATACCATGCCTTTAAGGAACTCTCCAGAGACCCTCGGTATCCCAGGATGCACAGCCAAAGCCAGTCAGTCAAGAAATCTTTATTCGATTTAGTTATAAATCATACAAAGAGATAAAAACATTTTTATACAGATAAAAATCTATTGTACAATTTCATACTAATTAAATACATGTGATAAAGTTCTTGTTTTATGGGCTGTATAGAAAATTTTCAATATTTACAAATTTATAAAATAAAGCTCATTGGGAAAAGCCCAGTACTGTCTTACGTGGTTTAGTTCTAGCCGCCGCCACTAAAAAATTTGCCATGCAAAATGTAATATGAATGTTACTCAATGATTGAAGGTAGAGCAAGGCAGGTCTCACCTGGGAGAAACCAGCCTCCTTTAAAACAGGTAACAAGTGTTTTTTTCTAGGCTCTGTGAAAAAACCACAAAACATAACAAAATGCAAGGTATCTTGAACAGAAAAATTATCGCAGGTACAGGGGGGGCTAACTGGTTTTTCACATGTTTTAAAGCTACCCAAATAAAAATGTATCAGGTTGAATCTGAACTTGGTCAGGAGAAACCTGTGGAATGGCCTAGTAACAAAACTAAGGTAAGGTTCAAGTGCAATAGAGTTTACTAACAGATAGTGTTTTCTCACCGCCGGCTTCTACAGTTCCCTTTCCTCACGCCCCGCTCTTGCCCTGATCATGAACTGCTTCTTAACTATGTCTACATCCTGTTTCTTAATACCCGAAGGGGATGTAAAGAGTTCCGGGCGACCCAGTTCTGTGAAAGACTTCTTCAGATAGGCCAACCATGGCACCCTTTTGAAGTGGTCTAGAGACATGACATCATTCATAATCATGTGATTAAGGGTTAATTCCATATTGAGCCACGTCTTTAGCCAAAAGGTTAAAGGTGCCATGTTGAGTCTATCGATAACAAAATCCAAGCCCACCTCTGCATGTATGGAGAAAGTTGGTGTGGACTGTGGGACAGACAAAAGGGAACGTAAAAATCTATTTTCTGCCTTCTGTATTGGTTCGAGATGTACATAACCCCAAAGGGGTGAGCCATACATTGCCAGTGAGATACATTTGCTATTATAAACCTTTAAAAGGGCTTCCATCGGTCTGGCGCCCAACCTATTTGCAAAGCCCATAAGAGCCGCTGATGACCTGGCCACCGCCAGACTTTTAGCCCTGACCTGGGGGCCCCAGGAACCCCTTTCATCAAAAATCACCCCCAGGTAAGGAAAAGCCGGGACTCTAGTGACAACTTCACCCTTGCACTTAAAGGTTTTAAGTAAGCCCTTATTTCTGTGGCGTCCGACAACCATTGTGTGTGACTTATTCGTGTTTATCTTCAGGTCCAATTGGTCCATGAAGATACCAAAGGCGTCCAGGAGCCGTTGGAGACAGACGCCGGTGCGAGCTATCAGCACCGCGTCGTCCGCGTACAGGAGAGCGGGGAACTTGGCTACTCCTGCATGCGGAACGGCTCCATCTACGTCTTCCAGGTGGGTACCCAGGCCGTTGATGTAAATTGTGAATAGCAGGGGGGCCAGTATACAGCCCTGCCTGACCCCGCGCATAGAGTTAAAATGGGGCGTGCACCTTCCCTCATTTGTGACCCGCACAGCTGCAAATAGCTCTTGATGAAGTGAAGCCATATACCTAACCAGTGCCTCATCAATCCCAATCCACAGAAGGATGGCCCACAACTTAGACCTGTTCACCAAGTCGAAGGCCGAGGAGAGGTCCATAAACGCGAGGAATAATGATCCCTCCTTGGCCACCGTATACTTCGAGATCAACACGTGTAAGTTGGAGTACTGCTCTAATGTTCCTCTCCTCTCCCTAAACCCGTACTGGATGTCAGCCAACCCCCCGCAGCTCTCAACACTATCCCTCAGCTTGACCAAAAGGACTCTGCCTAAGATCTTAATTGCAGAGTCCAAAAGGGATATGGGCCTATAGCACCCTGGGTCATCACGATGACCCTTCTTAAAAATGGGAACGATGGTGGAAGTTACCCAAGTAGTTGGTAAGGGGTTGCCATTAGCGGCGGTAAATACATTGGCCAGGACTCCCGCCCATAGCTTTGGTGAATGTATATAGAAATCGGCTGGTACCCCATCGGGACCAGGGGCTTTGTTCTTGGTGGTGGCCAGTGTTGCTTTCTCGACCTCTACCCTATTGAAACGTATGGGGGGAGCCTCAGGGACCGTCAAGTTGCTCACTTGACAGTCCGTGTCAGTGTCAGTATCTCCATACACTGATCTAAAGTGAGCCAACCATTTGTCGTCCGGGATAACACAATCCATGACGGAGTTGGTTGAATCGGAGAAAAAGGGCTGATTGATTATGGCTCAGAATTGCCTGCTATCCCGCAGGACGTCCGTGCAGAGTAAATTCTCCCAGGCTTCGTTCTTAATTTTATCCTGTCTAGCCTTAACTGCTCGCTTGTATTCCTTCCTCAATATGGCGATGTCCGCCCTCACCCTGGGTTTTGCCTTGAGAGCTGCCAATAAGGATTTGTGTGCTTTCGAGCATGTAGCGTCAAACCAGCGACGCTGGGTAATAACTCCCTTCCTTAATTTAACCGTGAGGTCCTGCGAGATTTGGCCACAAATAGCTTGGAAGGCCCCCAAAGCCAGCCAAAGCCCTTTTACTCTCAGTTTTTTTTGACGGTGTATAAAGCAAGGCCTGTAGCATACAGTACATTATCATTTTCTCCACCGGGGAGGAGGGCGGGCGCTGATGACTATAAAAGAGATACCCCTATTACAGAACTGGAGTTACAGGTAAGAAACTACTCCTTCTGTAGTAGGGGATCTCTGTGTATAGTCATAATCTAGTGAATAGAATGGCATGCCCATCCCAACAAACCAATCCGGCGGTGGAGGAAAAAGACAACACTCTTATTGTGCAAACAGATTTCTCAACGAAGCCTGCCCAACCTAAGCATCTGCCCTGGCATCAGAGTCCATACAGTAGTGCTTCGCAGTAATGCTTCCAAGTGGCAGCCCTGCAGATATCTGCAATGGGAACATTACGTAGCAAAGCCTTTGTAGCTGCTTTGCCTTTGGTGGAATGGGCCATAGGCTTACCCCCTAAAGTCGGGTTAGCTTTCTGATAACATAACTGGATACAGGACACAATCCACCTCGAAATTGACTACTTTGAGGTGGCAAGACCAGTCCTGATCGACCCATAATTGACAAAAAATTGGTCTGACCTACGAATATCCTTGGTCTTAACCAAGTAGAATTTCAACACCCTTCTGACATCCAGGGAATGAAGAGACCTTTCTGCTGGAGAGGAAGGATTTTGGAAAAACGTAGGTAAAGTTATAGTCTGATTGACAAGGAAATTCGAAATCACCTTAGGAAGAAACTTAGGGTGAGTACGCATCACAACCTTAGCAGCATGAAATACAGTATAAGGTTCTTGGCAACACAACGCCTGAATTTAACTCACCCTGCGGGCCGAAGTAATGGCCACGAGGAACGCCGCCTTCCAGGACAGGTGCTGCAACGAAGCCTTATGAATGGGTTCAAAAGGCTCCTTCATCAGTCTGGACAGCACCACATTCAATTCCCATGAAGGCGAAGGATGCCAAACAGGAGGAAACACTTTCTTCAATCCTTCCAAAAAATCTTTAATCACAGGAATCTGGAAGAAGGATGTCTGTGAAGGGCATTTCCTATACGCAGTTAATGCTGCGAGGTGAACCTTAATAGAATGGAAATTAAGGCCCGATTGAGCCAAATGCAAAAGGTATGGAAGAATGACATCTTCCTTACAGGTCGTCGGATCATAGTTCTTGGAAGTGCACGAGATGCAGAACCTCTTCCACTTGTAGGCATAGGAAGTCCCAGTGGAAGGTCGCTTAGCCTCCTTGAGTATATCCATGCAATTGTCAGGCAGATTCAGGTGTACATATTGCACTATCTCAGGAGCCATGCCGCCAAACTCAATGATGAGAGGTTGGGGTGCACCATCTGCCCCCGAACTTCGTGAGAAGGTCCAGCCAACACTGTAGCCGCCTGTGGGGTAGGAGAGACCTGTGAAGCAGGTCCATGAACCACCACTGTCGGAGCCACTCCGGTGCAATCAGGATCATCCGTGCTCTGGACTGAGACAGCTTGATGAGCACCGCCGGAATCGGGGGAATGGGTGGAAAAGCGAACAGAAAGCTGTTCGACTAGCTGATCCATAGTGCGTTCCCCA
Source organism: Lissotriton helveticus (assembly GCF_964261635.1). Lineage (NCBI taxonomy): Eukaryota > Metazoa > Chordata > Amphibia > Caudata > Salamandridae > Lissotriton > Lissotriton helveticus. The sequence continues at coordinate 16,619,284 of NC_136065.1, read as the reverse complement.
GAGTCCCCGGTTGGTAATACCTGGAGGCGAAGTCTCGGCATTTTCTGTTTTCGGCGGTGGCGAACAGATCTATGTCTGGAATGCCCCACCTGGCGAAGATGTCTCCTAGCACCTCGTCATTTAGAACCCACTCGTGGTTTTCTTGCACCAGCCTGCTGAGTGCGTCTGCCTGAGCATTCTGCACACCTGGCAGATGGGCAGCCGCTATCGTCAGTCCTCTGGCTAGCAGACAGTGCCAGATCGCCTGCACTTCTTGTGACAGTGTGCGAGATCTCGAGCCCCCCTGCTTGTTGAGGTAATACATTGTGGTCGTATTGTCCGTCTGTACAAGCAAGGAGTTGGTCTGGAAGGACGTATGAAAGGCCTTCAGTGCCAAGTGAACAGCTCTGAGTTCCAGAAAATTGATGTGATACTTGGATTCCGCAGGGGACCACGTTCCCTGGATCTGTAGATGGTGTGAATGCACTCCCCAGCCTTGGAGAGAAGCATCCGTGACGATAGTCTGAATGGGAATGTCCTTGTGAAATGGAACCCCTTTGAGGAGATTCTCTGTTGAGCACCACCATCTCAGGGACTGTTGAGCGTGAAGGGACAGCCAGATCCTGTCGTCCCAGCTCCCCCGCTTCTGGTCCCACTGATCCTCCAGACATTCCTGCAACGCCCTCATGTGGAGGCGTGCTTGTGGCATGAGGAAGATGCAAGAGACCATCGACCCCAGTAGAGAAGACACCGTCCTCACTGTCGTAGATGGAACAGCTATGAGAGCCTGAGCCTTCTGAAGGATCGATAAGCGTCGCTCCTCCGAAGGAGACACGCTTTCTGAAAGAGTATCGATGGAGGCTCCCAAGTACTGTAGGTACTGGACAGTAGTCGGAACAGACTTGGACATGTTGATGTGCAACCCCAGCTGGTTCAACAGAACGGCTGTCCTGTTAAAGTGCAATTGCGCTTCCTGGAAGGTGGAGGCTTTGATCAACCAGTCGTCCAGGTACGGGTAGACAAACACCTTCTTCTTTCTCAGGTGCGCTGCCACCACTGCCATGCATTTTGAAAAAGTCCTGAGTGCAAACTTCAGTCCAAACAGTAGCACGGTGTACTGATAGTGATTAGTGCCGACTTGAAATCGCAGGAACTTCCGGTGTTTCCGTGCAATGGGCACATGGAAGTACGCATCCTGTAGATCTATTGCCCAAAGCCAGTCTCCTCTTTGCAGCTGAGGATAAATCTGGTGCAATGACAGCATGCAAAACTTTTCCCTGCGAATCCATTTGTTTGCTTGTCGCAAATCCAGAATGGGCCTGAACTCGTTCTTGTCCTTCTTGCGCACCAGGAAGAACCGTGAGTAAAGACCCTTTCCCCTTTGAGACAAAGGGACGTCTTCTATCGCCCTTTTTCTTAACAGGGTATCGGCCTCTGCTTGGAGCTCGCGCAGCTGGAACTGCGAGCGAACCAGTGGAATTGCTGGAGGCGGGCTAACAAAACGAAGACTGTATCCATTGCAAACAATATTCAGCACCCACTTGTCCTGAGTAATTTTTCTCCACTCTGCCAGGTAATTTTGTATGCTTCCCCCCACCGGAGCGGGTAATGGATGAGGAGGAAGTAGCACCTCAGGGCTTAGACCCAGCCGGGCCTTTTGTTCGCTGAGGAGGACTGCTGGCCGCCTCGGCCCCTCTGACACTTTTGGAAAGGCTGCCGCTGGTACTGCTGCTGTTGTTGTTGCTGCTGGCCAGCTTGACGACCTTGCCCTAGTTTCTGGGAACCCCACCTTCTCTGGAACGGAAGGACGGACTTCCGTTGTTCCTTTGGCTTCTCCAAACCAACGGCCTTCAACGTCTCCACTTCTGCCTTCATGCGGGCCATCTCCTCATCCGCATGCGTCCCGAAGAGAGTTGATCCAGAGAACGGCAAATTTGTGACTCTCTGCTGCGACTCCAGTTTGAGAGAGGTAAGGCGCAACCAGGAATGGCGTCTTAAATTAATGCCATGGCAATAACTATGAGCCGCCAGGAGAGAGGCGTCCGCCGCAGAACTGATGACTTGATTGGAGACCATCATGCCCTCGTTTAATATCTCCTGGAAGTATTCCCTCCTATCCCTCAATAAACTGACTCCCACAGGGCGCGGCCATAGCGACCCAAGAGAGCCGAGGCACTCGCCGCTTTCATTGAGGTGGCAGCCGTACCGCAGACCTTCCGTCCGGCTGAGTCCATCGGATGTATGATGTTACAACGCATACTTTTACATCGCATGCCTTTACAACGCGGTATTTACAACGAATACCATTACAACGCATAGTGCTTTTGGGTGTTGGATAGTGAATTATTTAATTTACTATTCCAACTCCAGTCCCCGTGGATAGTAGGGAAGGTGTTGGATAGTAAATTAAATATATTCCCTATCCTAGAGCGCCCCCCAGTGCAATGGGTTGTAATGGTTTGCGTTGTAAAAGTTGCGTCATAAAGGCACTGAGTGGTAAAAGTTGCGTTGTAAAGGTTGTACACCGAGCCCATCTGATGGCTCTCCTTGTCCGGAGGCACCATAGAAGACGGAGCAGTAGCATGCTGTTTCTTAGCTGCTGTCACGATGACAGAATCCGGTACAGGATCTGACCTAAGGAATTCCGGATCAGAATCCGGGGGACTGTACATCTTTTGCAGCCGAGATGGAGCCGACTTCACCGAAGCCGGGGTCAGAAACAGCTCCATGGCCGGTTCCTCCAGTCCTGGCACCAAGGGCAACAACGGGCGAGAGAGATGCCATTTGTGCAAAGTCTCAAAGATCACAGAGGTAGATGGTGTGGGTACCGTCAACGTGATCCCTAACTTCGCTGCCCCTCTCAGCAGCACCTCCTGCAACGTCAAAATGTCGTCCACAGGTGACACTCTCGTAGGTGGGGAGTCCGATAACGTTGGAGAATACCTCCGGTCACTCGAGGAGCCCGTGTAACGGGACCGCGACCTGTCCCTCCGATGATGATGACGGGACCTTGTGGAGGAGCGGTTTCTACTGCGAGTGCGATCCCTTCCTCTAGACCTTGATCTAGATCTCCTGGGCCTCGCCGGAGCCGCCGGCTTTGGAGGCGGCGGAAGCGGAGGAGTCGGAGCTGGAACCTCAGGCCGAGGTTGTGGAGGTCGGGGAGGTGGTGGAAGAGGAGGCAGGGGCGGTGTAGGAGGCGGTGGAAGCGGAGGAGGAGGAGTAGGAAACGTTGCTGGAGGAGGAGGAAGCTGCGGAGGAGGCATCCTCGGAGGCAGCGGTGGAGGCGTAGGCGTCCTAGGCCTAGAAGGTGAGTAGGCCGTGAATACTCCAATTCCGATGACCTCACCACTCTCCTCTTCTTCTGAGCAGGCCTCGAAGAAGATGTTCCGGAGGCAGACCTCTTCGCGGCCGAACGCCGGCGCTGCTGCGACCGGGAACTTGCCGATGAAGACGACAGACTGACCACTGAGGCAGGAGACACTGTCCTGGGCCTTGAACGTCTCCTCGACGTCGATTTTTCTTTCCTCAACATCTTTGATTTTCTACTCCTCAACGTCGATCTTCTAGACGTCGACGCACTCCTCGACGTCGAACGCCTTCTCTTCGACGTCGACTTGTCTCTTCTTGATGTCGACCGTCGTGTCGACGGCGAATGGCAGTAGAGCCTCGACGGCGAGCGCCATCGCCTCCTGGATTCATCTCGACGTCAATGGTGTATCGATGCCGGTGAAGTCCTCAACGTCGACCTCGTTCGAGGTCTCGACGTCCTGCCCCTGGGTCAATGGGGATCAGATGGTGGTCATACCTCTCGACGCAGACGTCGAAGCCATCGAAGTCGACCGGGATCTGTGCCTTTTCTGGGCCTTTCCTTGACTGGGGAGACCCCCAGAGGCCGAAGCACGGGCAGAGGACGAAGACTGAGTCCCTCCATGCCCAGAAGTCCCACCTGGTCTCCTCTGTTCCAGTCCCTGGAGACGAATCTTCTCCCTGTCACGCAGGGTCCTCCTGGAGAAAAAATGACAGATACCCAAGGAATAAGGGACATGGAAGGAAGGGAGACAGAGTATCAATACTCTGTGGGGGTCAGATTTAGCCTTCTTCCTACCACACTCAGGGCACTTGTCGAATAAAGCTGGCATTTTCGACAGAAAGAGTTGGTAAAACTGGTTTAAAAAACACAGCAAATGGAAGAGGAAGACCCCAGACGTTGAGTGAAACACTCAAAACACTGGAAAAGTGCCAAAAATTGAAGAAATACCCAAAAAGGGAGAGCTCAATGCTCCAGGGATCCTGCTAGCAGGAGCCGGAAAAAAAGAACTGAAAGTAAAAGGGTTTCGGCTGTGCATCCTGGGATACCGAGGGTCTCTGGAGAGTTCCTTAAAGGCACGGTATCCCTTTTCCAGACACATGATGGCAGCCTATGGGGGCTTGTCTGTCCAACCCTTCCTCTCTATCATTTCAAGGATTTTGGTGAAGGGAAGTTTCTCTATGGGTGAAACTTGGCAATATGTGTGAATTTTTTTATTTTTTATTTGGCTATCCTTTTCACTTTAAGTTGAAGTACTGGCCAGTGTAGCCTTGTTATTATAGGCTGCATTATTTGTCTTTGATTTTCTCTTAAGTGTCTATGCAGGACTGCAAAGAAGACAGTTCAAGAGATTATTTTTGGTGGCTCCGGGGTCCCCGCACATGGGCGGAACTATTCACTAGATTATGACTATACACAGAGATCCCCTACTACAAAACATAAGCTTCAAAATATACGCAAGCATTTCATGTCTCTCAAGGACTTAAACCCTAACAAGCACTCATTAAGAGTGGGGGGAGTGGCATGGCAAGTGCCACAGACCAAGGGAGGAGGCTCAGATGGTCCCAGGTTAATGGTAAAGCCTTTTATAGAGCTTTAATGTCAGTCGAAGAACAGCATATTCTGAATTGCTTAAATTTACTAGTGTAGGGGGCAGAATTGGTCAAGGCCTTTGAGGGCGTTGCCCAACAAATTGATGGCCTACTCAGGAGTAAAACACACAAAGGTGGTTTGACCATCAATGCTCCATAGCCCTGAGGGACCTGAAATCAGCTTTAAAAGCTGTCCCAAAAGATAAGACAAGGGTGACCACATGTAGGGCCCATTATAAACAGGCAGTAAAACGACGCAAAACTACCTTGCAACAGCAGGCGTGGGAGAAATTGAGAGAAGCGGTTGAGTCAAAGAACTCAGCCGCCTTTTGGAAAGTCATAAATGATCCTTGCTTCCAAGATGCAAACAAACCAAAGGTAGCAAACCATATTCTACCAGAGTCATGGTATGAGCACTTCCATGGCCTTTGCAATCAAGGCAGGACTGATGACCTGCCCGAAGTAGAGGGGGGGCGAGATTATCGCCCAGATAATATACTCCCTGGGTGAGATTAAGGCGGGCATCGAGGGTCTGACAGGTAATAAGGCCCGCGTCCCGATGGGATTCCCCCAGACCTTTTCCTGAGCCAGGTAGAACTGTGGGCGCCTATCCTGACCAGAGTCATTAATGCAGCAGTAGACTCAGGTAAGCCAGCATCCTGGTCCACAGCCACAATTGTTCCAATTTTAAAAAGTGGAATAAGGACAGCCCTTTACGTTATCGGTCTATTTCCCTAATTGATGTGACAGTGAAAGTATTAGGAAGGGTTATCCTTAGCCGGTTAATGGACTGGGCTGATGAACACTTTATAATCACTGGCACTCAGGATGGCTTTAGGCCAGGACGGTCAACCACCGATCAATGCCTTAATTCATATTTACTGGTAGCCAAGTACACTATTGAAAGCCAAGAAACTGTGTACCTGGCTTTCATGGACTTGACGGCGGCTTTTGACCAGGTTAATCACAGGAAATTGTGGGAAGTAATGGGGGCTCTTGGCGTGGACCCGGGATTGGTTAATATTTTAAGAGCGCTGCACCGGAATACTACTGATAAAGTGAGATACAATCAGGAGGGAATTACCACCGACCCTTTTCCATGCTCAAGGTGGGTGAGACAGGGTTGTATCCTGGCCCCTTTTTTTATTCGCTTTGTATATAAATGGCCTGGATCAGGCACTTGGTGCCCTAAGGGTGGACTCAACAAGGATAGGCTCGAGAGAGATCCCCGTCCTGCTTTACACGGACGACGCTGTTCTCCTCGCGCGCACCCCCGAAAGGGCTTCAGGGTTTGATAGATGGTTTGTCCACTTTATGGAGAATTTAGATCTGTCCCCGAATCTATCAAAGTCATACATTATGGAAGTGGGGAAAAAACCGAACAGGAATTATGACTATATGATTGGTTCTCATGGTTTGGAAAAGGTGCACTCGTTTCCATACTTGGGGATTTTATTTGACACACGCCTCACTTTCAAAGCTCTGTTAGAAGAGAAATGCCGCACACTAGCTAGCTACTCCGGGTCAATTATGAATTTTGCGCAAAGACTGGGTCGTTAGTCCCCGGAGCAAATTTTGAGATTGTATAGTTCTATGTGCTGTGCCAAAATCCTTTATGGAAATGAGGTATGGGGTTTTATTGATTCACAACATCTGCAAACGGAAGAGAACAAATACCTCTGGCGATTGCTAAAAGTCCCCAAGAGTACACCATCCCACATTATCCATGAAGAATTGGGTGTTAGCTATGTTAGCGACAGGTTAGAACTCAAACCCCTAACATGCTGGGTTAAAATTTGGACAAACCCAGAGGCCTCATTGAGCAAGCAGATCATAACAGATTGTCTTGCCTGTGACCGGGGCCTGAATACCCCATGGCTCAGGTATGCGAGGGAGACCCTAACAGGTATGGGATGTGCAGACTTTTTTAATTATCCCACAAAATTTCTACCCCGGGACAAGGCTCAGGTTAAGGATCAATTCCAGAAGCACGTTGCATCACTTAGGGAAGATAGGGAGCTGACTAAACCATCAGTTAGAGCACACCTTCTGACCAAATCCTGTCAGGGCATTGAGCCTTACTTGTCTTATTTTCACAATGTCCAAGACAGATTCATAATGACACGCTTCAGGCTAAATTTATTACACCACATTTTAGCGGTTCTGGCAGGTTACACTGCACCCATAGAGTTGAAGGGCCCCTGCGGCTGCGACCATCGGTCTCCGCAGGATACCCTTCAATTTGTCTTATTATGTCCCTTTTATTCGCGTCCAAGGAATCTGTTTTTTTAAAGTATTTTAAGGAATGCTAGCTTTAAAGAGGCAAAGGGGGCCCTATTGTTTCTGAAATTGTCCACGGATGTTTTCACACTTTTTTGTATTGTAAACTTTTTAAGGACCGCTGTGAGACTTAGAAATACAAGAGTAGAGGGGAGAATACAAATGGCTCGCATTATTTGATTGTTAAAGGCCTTAACAATGAATCGGATGGGGGGAGGGTAAATTTCAAGTATGGAGGGACTGATCATTTATGCATTTTATGTTGTCGATTTTATATGTTACCCTTTTTAAAATCTACTATGATCTATCCAATCCAGGCTTACCTATTAATGACTATTAAGATGAAAGATATATGAGAAGTGGCTCTACCTGTGGACGGATTCTTTCTCTCCCCCCTTTTGTACAGTTTCTCTGTTTTTATATTGCGATGTTTTTTATCTGTACTTTTATGGCATTGTGTTTTATGCCTAATAAAGTATTCTGAATTGAATTGAGTGTAACCACTGATAACCACTATTTATTTAAGGTATTGAAAACACTGAAAAAAAACACCAGAATTAACTTAAAATAGAAACTGAAAACAGGAAAGCCTACACATAATACAATGCACCCTGCCATAGGGCTCTAAAGCCTGCTGTACGGAGTTGTAGGAAGCTGGATTTTTATGTAGTTCACCAAAATGAGGTACACTATGTAGACATTTCAGACGACCCTTATTGACTAGCAGGGCATAAACTAATAATACCAAACACTCTCTTTGTGGTAGTGTGGGCGAGCAGTTTAGGCTTATCAGAAGGTAAAGTTAAGCATTTGTTGTACACGGTCAATAAATGAGACACTCAAGAAACTCAAGAACAATTTAGAAAAAATAACAGATTTGATATCATTTTAGACACCAAGATCTTCAGGTAAGTACTTTTAGAGTTATAGTTTTTACAGAAAACGAATTAAATGGCAGCTGTTAAATTTAAGGCATGACCCTCGAACATGGTGATGTTATCCTACAGGAGAAACATACAAGTACAATTACAGATGACTTGCAGGTCTGTTCTTCTGAACTTAAGATAAGTAGTTCAAATGTACCTACCCTGGGGTGTCCGGATGCAGAGGTGCTTCACACAATGTTAGCCTCAGACGTTAAGCGCTAAAGTCAATAGGAAAAGTACCTGTAAGTAAAAGGCTGCAAGTAAGAATTGCGGGACCAGTCCAGCAGAACTCAAAGGGGGGCTCTGCTCTTGAGGGTCTGTGGGGCAGGAGGGGGACAGACGGTTGGCTCGGACTCGAGCTATGGGTTCGGTGCAAAAGTATTTTGTCCACAGGGTCACTTGCAATAAAGGCTCTTACTTCTTGAGGTGACCTGCAGATGGGAGGTAAACAAAATAGCAGGGCCACTCTCGTTGCTGGCCTTGGTGATGCTGGTGTTCAGACTGGACACTACACACGTTTTGGTTGCTGCAAGGGCTCCAATAACCAGGATATTGGTGTTGGGTGGATCCTGGAGGGTCTAGTGGCCCAAGACTCACTTGGGAACTTGGGCTGACCTCTGGGAGCCACACTATCCTTCTCTGGGGGTGCTCCTCTCTTGTAAGGTCCGGGGATTGGCAGATCGCTGTACCAGGCAGATGTGGTTGGTGCCTGCAGGCAAGTGACTTGTCCACTTCAAGGAAGATGCTGGCTGGTTGGTGAAGTCCTAACAGCCCTCCAAGCCTTTACGAGGATGCATACCTGCTGGCCAAGTCAGATCTTTGCAATTATCGGGACAGCTGCAGGCAGGCAGAGTTTGGCACTAACCCCAGACCTTTTCCACAGGTCTGCACTTGTCGGCTTTTTATCCTTCTAGGCAGACTAATCAGGAGTTCTTGGTGTGAAGGAGATACCTAAATGTAGGTGAGTGGAATGTAGTAGCCAATGGGCTACTTACCACTGGGGTCACTACACCCTCTATATGACCACTTCCTGTGGGGAGTGGTCATAACTATGCCAAAGTTCCTAATTCCATCAAAAACAAGATGGTAGAATCATTCTTTCATTGAGCACATTAGGTAGCCAATCTTAGGGGTGTGACTAGGCTGCATGACATTGTGCAACCCATGTGTGAAAACACAACATGGCACACTCATTCTGTGCCATGCTAAAATCACTACACACAATATATGTAAGTCAGAGCCCTAAGGCAGGGTGAATTATATTTTATGTGAGGACAAACCTGCATAAGCAGATATGTCCCTGCTATGTCTAGTTCTATTACTAGATATTGCAATTGAACAGAGAAGCCATTAAGCAGATGTACTGGGCACTGGTCATTAAGAGTTACCAAACTACATAATGGCTTCACTGAAATAATGGTGTTTGGTATCAAAAACCTCGTCTTGACAAATCCATACTGATACTAGTGTTGGATTTGTCCTGACATGCACTCAGAGGTGCCCCCTGAATCCTATTAGTCTTCTAGTGTGCTGACTGACTGGTTTCATCTCGCTTGCCACCACAGACTAGTTTCTGACTGCTGTAGGTAAGAGCCAATGCTCTGAGGTCGGAAAACAATGCCTAACCCGGAGCATGTGTTGGATGTATGACGTTACAACGCATACTTTTACAACGCATACCTTTACAACGACATTTTTACAACGCAAAAACCATTACAACGCATGTATTTACAACGCATGTTTTTACAACGCAGGTACCTTTACAACGCATACCATTACAACGTAAGTATTGGTAAGTATATATTAATTTTTTATATGTAAATTAATTGAAATTAATATTAATTTAATTTAATTTAATTTAATTAATTTCATTTAAATTTAATTTTACTTTATTTTTACCCTGTACCCCAAAAACCCAAAACTGACCCTGAACCCTAAAAATACCCTTTTACCCAAAAACCCAAAACTGACCCTGAACACTAAAAATACCCTTTTACCCAAAAACCCAAAACTGACCCTGAACCCTAAAAATACCCCTTTACCCAAAAACCCAAAACTGACCCTGAACCCTAAAAATACCCCTTTACCCAAAAACCCAAAACTGACCCTGAACCCTAAAAATACCCCTTTACCCAAAAACCCAAAACTGACCCTGAACCCTAAAAATACCCCTTTACCCAAAAGCACAAAACTGACCCTGAACCCTAAAAATACCCCTTTACCCAAAAACCCAAAACTGACCCTGAACCCTAAAAATACCCCTTTACCCAAAAACCCAAAACTGACCCTGAACCCTAAAAATACCCCTTAAAAAAACCCAAACATATAAGATTTTAAATATAATTATATACTTACCAATACTTACGTTGTAATGGTATGCGTTGTAAAGGTACCTACGTTGTAAAAACATGCGTTGTAAATACATGCGTTGTAATGGTTTTTGCGTTGTAAAAGTTTCGTTGTAATGGTAGTGCGTTGTAAAAGTTGCGTTGTAAAGGTTGTTTACCGCATGTGTTATCACATCCTCCATCAGGATGGCTAATGAATCTGCATACCAAGGACAGAGGCTTCATAGCCTCTGCTGCCCGTGACATGGGATCCCGGCTTCCTCCAGACCTGGAGAATGCTGCCCCGTGCCCGGAAGCCCATTTGACACCAGGACAGGCAGGAAATTAGAAATGCAACAGGCATCCTCATTTGCTTGTTTCATTGTTGCTTCTGTTCTTTCTGTGACCTTATCCCCATTACTCATCTGGCATTGTCTTTTTTCATTGTTTAACATGTTAGTGCTGTTGGACTAGTTCACAAGGCTGTTTTCTATACCATGGGTCTTTTTTAACCCTGGGCGCAATACTACGCTCCGCCCACTGAGTGTATGTAGTGTTGCCTACTTCGCACTTTGCAAAGTAGGCGTAGTAGGCAACACTACGCATGCTCCGTGGACGGAGCGAAGTTGCCCACCACCCGCCTCCCTCCCGCCCTCTTCTACATGGTTCTATTACTTTAAAATACATTTTAAAGTACATTAAACCACTTACCTGTGCAGCGTCCCGGGGCTCCATCTTCAGATGACGCTGCGAGTTCTTCTATCCAAATGCGCATTCGCGGGCACCCACGCATTTCTCGCAAGAAATGCGCCTGCGCTGGTGCCCGCGCTGGCGCATTTGGCTAGAAGAACTCGCCGCGTCATTTGAAGATTGAGCCCCAGGACGCTGCAGCATAGACGGTAAGTGCTTTAATGTACTTTACAATGTATTTTAAAGTAATAGAACCATGTAGAAGAGGGCGGGAGGGAGGCGGGTGGTGCGTAGTGGGGCTACGCGAAGTGTGTGAGTGGGCGTAGCGCCCTCCCCACTTCACGAAGCTTTGCGTAGCCCCACTACGCTCACTACGCCCACCGTTAGTCTTTTTGCTAATCATTCTGCACTACTTTGATTTATTGTTGACTATTTATAATATGCCTTAAGGGTATTCCTTATTCTTGCTGCTCATTTCAAGATTTGTAGCTTTTGTATGATATACAAATGAAAATGCCTCAAAAGAAAAAAAAATAGCAAAGATTTTACATGACCGACCACGGAACTTGAGGATTTGAAAGTTAACCATCCCACTTCAACACTCAGGCACTCACAAAGAAAATGGCATCTCTGACAGACTTGCATCTTTTTGCAATACATTTGCAGATTAATGACATTCTACAATGTTGAACTGATGGAAGAATACTATATAAAAAAAATCCCAGGATCCACACAGGCAGCAGGGAATTCTTTTGAGTTTACTACTTTCACTTAGGATCAAACGATGCAGAAGGATTATGTTACTTACCCTGTAAGCATCTGTTCTTGGCATGTAGAGCTGTAGATTCACATGCTTTGCATACTCCAGCCATCTAGTGTTGCGTCCAGATGTTTGCAAGTTGTTTTTCTTTGAAGAAGTCTTTCCCAGTCATGAGGTAAGGTGATGCCTCCTTTCGGTGATAATGCACATGGGCATCGACTCCATTGTTTTCCATCAAGAGGTTGAGAATGGAGTAAATTAGTGTAAAGAAAGATGTCCATAGACAAGAAATATTAATATTTGTATTACTAACCACAACAACCATAGGTGTCCAGTGAGAGCGTATGTGAATCTACAGCTCTACATGCCAAGAATAGATGCTTATGGGGTACGAAGTAACATATTCCTTTCGAGGCATGTGTGTTGTAGATACACATGCTTTGCATAGACTATATAGCAGTACTTCCCAAAGTAGTGCCTAACCAGTAAATGTTGCATTTGTCTGGCCTGCACGTTTGTTCTATAGGAGGAATTATTGGGATCCGAGGTATTACTTTTGGATCCTCCTCTATAAAATGGCTGACGAAAGGAACCTCTGCTGGATGGTGATTGCTGGGCTCCCATAGATGTTTTTCATTTTTCAAGTAACACATCTACTTGAGGCCCAAAAAGATGTTCTTTATCAAGAAGGACATTTAAAATATACTATTGTACCTCAGGCTTAAAACCAGAAATCCTTAGCTATGCATGCCTACAGAGGAGCATGCTGGTATTAATCCCTCTTGCTGCAGTATCAACGGCATCTAGTGCACTTCTAATAGAATTCAATATTAATTTCCCTACCTGCACTAGCTCCTGACCCTTTTTTTTATGCTCTTCTAAGAGATATTGTAGAATCGTATTTCATCCCAGTGGGCTATATCATATCTTGCTAAAAAAGAGCCAGTGTTTTAGCAATGCGCCACTGGTTGGCTGATTGCGCCGCTTTTCTCTTGCCTGATCTGCCAATGAATTTAGACTCCTTGTCAGGAGGAGGTGCAACTGCCATGGTTTGCGAATGAGCTCTTTTGCAAGCATTTGACACGAGAATCTAAAGATAAATGCCCTTTGATATAAATTGGTCAGATTGTGGAGGTTTGTATTTTTTTTAAGCGTGGGCGTAAAATTAGTTTCGTTCGCGGAATTTGTGGATTTTTGGCAATTTAGCGGTCCGCAAATCCCGTGAATTTGCCCAAAAATCCGTAAATTCGCAAGCTTGCGGATTTTTTTGCTTGGTCGCGCTTGAAAAATACAATATCGCGCGCGCGGCGTTGACTTACCGTGATTCTGAGTCCGCCAAGTTGGTTTTCTCCCGGTTTGTGTGTGCTGCGCCATTTTGGATCTTGTAGCGTGATCGCACGAGAGCAATTACGTCATCGCGGTCCGCCATCTTGCACAGCGAGAGTTTGACAACGCGAGTACGTCATAAGGGCCCGCGATCACGCATCGCGGGAGTAAACAATGCCGAACACGTAGATGTGGAGCGCAGCTGACTTCTGGCGGGAAATTTGAACAGCTCGCTTTCCCGAAATTGCAAAAATTGCAATTCTGCACAAGAAATCCACAGCAGGCAGCATAAACCTTCTGAAAATCATGTTTTTGATCAGAATAACTCCTCAGATTGAGATTTGGCAGCACTTTTTTGTGCAAGGAGTCTATTTTTGGGGGGGGGTGGGTGGAAGGAAGTGCCCCAGAGTCTCCAACTTCCTGTTCCTGTCCAGCAGGCTCCTCTCAGTGATTTGTCCATCTCCTGGTCACTTTGCTTTTGGATCTGGAGCTGGAAGGATTACTTTTTGTAGCTGCTGCTGGATATTTGTATTTGAGGACTTTTCGGACTTTGGAGTTTTTGGATTACTTTTGTATTTGAGATTTTACAAGTAAGTTGGTGTTGTTTGTTTGGGGCATTGCAGTTGTTGCAACTACAATTTTAAAACGTTTTCACAACTTAAAAAAAAATATATTGTGGGTAGCCACAGTATCCAGTAGGCCCAGGGTCAGTCATGGGTGCATGATACAACTGTTTCTGTGAGTTTTGTTGAACTTAAATCTCATTTATGTCATTGAATTTTAGCTCACTATATGTGGAATTTTTATTTTTTATTTTGGGGTGCCTGTAAAGCCACACTAGCCAGTAGGCACAGGGGTAGTGAGTGGTGCATGGACCAAGACTTTCTGTGGGGTGTCTTGAATTTAAACATCATGAGGGCATGGATGGCATTGGATTGTGGTGATTTTTTTATGTTTTTTGACTTTGTGGGGTGGTGTACGGGCCTGGCCATGTGGGCGGGCCATTTTGAGGCCTGGTCCAGGCAGGGCCTGGCCATGTGGTGGGGGTTAAGGCTCAAGGGGCCATTTTGAAGCCAGGCAGTGTGCTCAGGCCTGCACCCAGTTTGCCTTGCTTTCATCCATTATGCCCAGGGGTACTCAGTGGTGCATGGGCCAAGTCTTTCTGTGGGGTGTCTTGAATTTAAACATCATTGAGGGCATGGATGGCATTGGATTGTGGTGATTTTTGTGTGTTTTTCGACTTTTGGGGTGGTGTTGGGGCATGGCCATGTGGGTGGGGGCCATTTTGAGGACTTGTCCAGGCAGGGCCTGGCCATGTGGCTGGGGATCAAGGGGCCATTTGGAAACCAGGCAGTGTGCTCAGGCCTGCACCCAGTTTGCCTTGCCTTCATCCATTAGACCCAGGGGTACTCAGTGGTGCATGGACCAAGTCTTTCTGTGGGGTGTCTTGAATTTAAACATCATTGAGGGCATAGATGTCATTGGATTGTGTTAATTTTTCTGTGTTTTTCGACTTCGTGGGGTGTTGTTGGGGCCTTGCCATGTGGGTGGGGCCATTTTGAGGCCTGGTCCATGCAGGGCCTGGCCATGTGGCTGGGGGACAAGGGGACATTTTGAAGCCAGGCAGTGTGCTCTGAGCCATAGGCCTGCTCCCAGCCTGCCCTGCTTTCACCCATTATGCCCAGGGGTATTGAGTGGTGCATGGACCAAGGCTTTGTGTGGGGCTCCTGAATTTAAACATCATTGAGGGCATGGATGGCATTGGATTGTGTTGATTTTTCTGTGTTTTTTTACTTTGTGGGGTGTAGTTGGGGCCTGGCAATGAGGGTGGGGGCCATTTTGAACCCTGGTCCAGGCAGGGCCTGGCCATGTGGCTGGGGGACAAGGGGCCATTTTGAAGCCAGGCAGTGTGCTCTGAGCCATAGGCCTGCACCCAGCCTGCCCTGCTTTCACCCATTATGCCCAGGGGTAGTGAGTGGTGCATGAACCAAGGCTTTGTGTGGGGCCTCTTGAATTTAAAAATCATTGAGGGCATGGATGGCATTGGATTGTGTTGATTTTTGTGTGTTTTTCGACTTTGTGGGGTGTTGTTGGGGCCTGGCCATGTGGGTGGGGGCCATTTTGAGGCCTGGTCCAGGCAGGGCCTGGCCATGTGGCTGGGGGACAAGGGGCTATGTTGAAGCCAGGCAGTGTGCTCTGAGCCATAGGCCTGCACCCAGCCTGCCCTGCTTTCACCCATTATGCCCAGGGGTAGTGAGTGGTGCATGGACCAAGGCTTTGTGTGGGGCCTCTTGAATTTAAACATCATTGAGGGCATGGATGGCATTGGATTGTGTTGATGTTTGTGTGTTTTTCGACTTTGTGGGGTGTTGTTGGGGCCTGGCCATGTGGGTGGGGGCCATTTTGAGGCATGGTTCAGGCAGGGCCTGGCCATGTGGCTGGGGGACAAGGGGCCATTTTGAAGCCAGGCAGTGTGCTCTGAGCCATAGGCCTGCACCCAGCCTGCCCTGCTTTCACCCATTATGCCCAGGGGTAGTGAGTGGTGCATGGACCAAGGCTTTGTGTGGGGCCTCTTGAATTTAAACATCATTGAGGGCATGGATGGCATTGAGGGCATGGATTGGCACTGTGTTTTTTGACTTTTTGGGGTGTTTAACTGATGTTCCTCTGGCTTCCTTTGCTTTTAGGTGCACAAGAGAACCACCAGTGCCAGACACGTGCGGCCACAGACAAGACAACTCTGCAACTCGTGCAACTGCGGCCTTCTGTTCTGACATCTCAAGAAGATGGGCCCAAAGAAAGGTGGCCGTAGCGCCTCAGCGAAAAAAGTTGCCACTGCCAGTAAGAAGGAGCAGAAGAAGCAAGTGGCACCACCTACCAAGGAGACTGGTGGGCCCACCAACACCTTTTTTGGGAAGAAAAAAAACTACGCTGCAGCAGTAGCGGTGTCCGCCGGTGACCAAGCTGGAAGCAGCACCTCTGCTTCATTGGGCTCAGTGCCACCACGCCAAGTTAGATCCAAGACCATGAGTGCTGCTGAGGCAGCCACTTTACTTTCAATCACCATCGACCAGTGATGTTGGCTCATCACAAGAAAGTACCATCCAATCAACGCCGGGTGTAACTCAGCTGACTAGTGTTCAACAACCACAGCCGCTACGACAACCACAGGTGCAACTAGTACAAGCGCAAGTACATGGGCAAGGAGAGGCGCAAGTACATGCGCAAGTAGAGGCGCAAGTAGAGGCGCATGAAGAGGTGCATGGAGAGGTGCAACTAGAGGTTCATGGAGCGGCACAACTGCCTACAACGCTTGTCCCTCCAGAAGTAGGGGCACATCAGGAAATTGAGATTCAAGCGGAGGTATCATCCGAGGGAGCCACTCCTCCTGATGATGATCCATTGTCGTCTTCCAGATCCCCAGCAAGAAAAAGGTCAAGGAGGGCTACTACTACTACAAGTTCTTCTTCAAGCCCCCTTCATTCTGATGACCTTGATGTTGATTGGAACCCAGCAATGCAGTCTGAGAGTGAGGCACGCCATGAGCCGACAAAGGTAGCTAATGTTAAAAGGAAGGTTCCAGCAAGGCTTTGACTTATGGGTGATGACAACGAACAAGAAGTGGTGTCTTCTGCTGCTGATGAACAGTCTAACGACGACCCAGTCATCACAGACGTCACTCCAGCCCCAGCGGGCATGCACCAGACAGACATTTTCACCCTATCCCGAATGGCTGCTGAGTGGGATGTGGGCGGCGTGGCACTGGTACCACCACCAACGCAGTTAACTACAACACCAGCACGACCTACAGCTTCCATATTTTTTAGTCAGAAGGGCCGGAAGGGACCTCCATCCAGCTCGACCTCCATTACCTCAAGTAGTGGTGCTGTAAGTGAACAACAGAAACAAATTCAGCCACGCCCATCCTCCACTTCATCTGGCATTGAAACTGAAAGTAGCACCTCCACCACCAGCAGACTTCTCCAGTCCCCAGTTTGGGGCTTCTTTACTGTTAGCCAAAAGGCAGAAAACATGGTACCAACTATGGCACTGGAGGCCAGAGAGGTCATCTCAAAAAACACCACACTATCGAGTGGGAGACGCACCTTAAGAAGATCCAAGAAGCCAAAAGACAAACAAATCAAAATGTATCCATTGATATTGCATCTGGTGATGACGAGGGGCTGATCATGCAGGGGGGAAGTCAAGAACCGACCAACATTTTTCCTGGTACACCCAGTACCCCTGGCAGCAGCACTGCAGTGGTAGCGCCCACACCCTCTACCCCTGCAACATGTTTGAGGCACACTAAGAGTCTGAGAGAGACACCAATGCGAAAAAGTATATCAATGAACCTAACTGGTTTGAAGAAGTCTGCATCATCATCATCACGTAAAATGGTCCAGCCCACCATTAGAAGCATGTTTTGGTCGAAGGCGCCATTTAAACGCAACCACCCAACGGCACGTCTGTATAATGCAAAGATGGCTAAAATGCTAGCGCAGGACCTTCTCCCCTTTTTTTTCGTGGAAGGGGTGGGTTTTATAGAATTTGTGGCAACAGTCTGCCCTAAATGGAAGGTTCCTAGCCGGTCCTATTTTGCCAGAGTTGCGGTTCCAGCACTACATCAAGATGTGCTGGAGGTGATTGGGGCAGTTTTGCAGAAGAGTGCTGTTCACACTATCCACCTGACAACAGACATGTGGACCAGTTGCCAAGCCCTTGATTACATGTGCATCACTGCACACTGGGTCTCTTTTGCAGGGGTTAAAGACCAGGTAAAAGCAGGTGTTGACACGGACACAGTTTTTCAAGCTACTCGGAAACATGCAACAGTAGCCATGTTTGCCATGGAGAAAACTCATACTGCACCTAACCTTTTGGAGGCGTTTGATAGGAAGGTCTATGAATGGCTGCATAGTTGGTTATGTTTCCACGGATAATGGCAATAATATAGTTAAGTGCAAACACAACAATGATGGACAGAATGTGGATCAATGTCACACATTCACCCCAGTCCAAAGATCTGGGCCCAAATCCATCGTTTTTCCACTCCACACCACCCTGGGTTAGACAATGGCGATATGCAAATCAGCGCTGACCCTGTGCCCCATGGGAACAGTCCAGTCCGAACTACAAAAGCCATGTCCTTCCCAGAACGGAAACAAGCATCCGAGGACCGGCCCGGTTTCGAGGTAACACCTCTCATCAGCCCGGCTAGCTTGATTCCAGTGGTGTGGAGTAACTGGGACTCACGTCTGAGCATCCCCAGTACACTTAGAGCGGTAACTGCAAACACAACAATGATGAACAGAATGTGGATCAATGTCACACATTCACCCCAGTCCAAAGATCTGGGCCCAAATCCATCGTTTTTCCACTCCACACCACCCTGGGTTAGACAATGGCGATATGCAAATCAGCGCTGACCCTGTGCCCCATGGGAACAGTCCAGTCCGAACTACAAAAGCCATGTCCTTCCCAGAACGGAAACAAGCATCCGAGGACCGGACCGGTTTCGAGGTAACACCTCTCATCAGCCCGGCTAGCTTGATTCCAGTGGTGTGGAGTAACTGGGACTCACGTCTGAGCATCCCCAGTACACTTAGAGCGGTAACTGCAAACACAACAATGATGGACAGAATGTGGATCAATGTCACACATTCACCCCAGTCCAAAGATCTGGGCCCAAATCCATCGTTTTTCCACTCCACACCACCCTGGGTTAGACAATGGCGATATGCAAATCAGCGCTGACCCTGTGCCCCATGGGAACAGTCCAGTCCGAACTACAAAAGCCATGTCCTTCCCAGAACGGAAACAAGCATCCGAGGACCGGCCCGGTTTCGAGGTAACACCTCTCATCAGCCCGGCTAGCTTGATTCCAGTGGTGTGGAGTAACTGGGACTCACGTCTGAGCATCCCCAGTACACTTAGAGCGGTAACTGCAAACACAACAATGATGGACAGAATGTGGATCAATGTCACACATTCACCCCAGTCCAAAGATCTGGGCCCAAATCCATCGTTTTTCCACTCCACACCACCCTGGGTTAGACAATGGCGATATGCAAATCAGCGCTGACCCTGTGCCCCATGGGAACAGTCCAGTCCGAACTACAAAAGCCATGTCCTTCCCAGAACGGAAACAAGCATCCGAGGACCGGCCCGGTTTCGAGGTAACACCTCTCATCAGCCCGGCTAGCTTGATTCCAGTGGTGTGGAGTAACTGGGACTCACGTCTGAGCATCCCCAGTACACTTAGAGCGGTAACTGCAAACACAACAATGATGGACAGAATGTGGATCAATGTCACACATTCACCCCAGTCCAAAGATCTGGGCCCAAATCCATCGTTTTTCCACTCCACACCACCCTGGGTTAGACAATGGCGATATGCAAATCAGCGCTGACCCTGTGCCCCATGGGAACAGTCCAGTCCGAACTACAAAAGCCATGTCCTTCCCAGAACGGAAACAAGCATCCGAGGACCGGCCCGGTTTCGAGGTAACACCTCTCATCAGCCCGGCAAGTGGCTATTTCAGAGTGCCGTGTTTGGCGCACAGTATTAACATTGTGGTGCAAGATTTCTTGAAAAAAGAAAACACAGTCAGCAAGTTACTGACCACCTGCCGAAGAACCTGCACACATTTCAGCCATTCTTTTAAGGCCCGGAAGCAGCTGAGGAGCATTCAACATGAACGTAGACTGCCAGTCAAAGGACCCTACCAGGAGGTGGCAACACGTTGGAACTCAACCTTTTACATGCTTAAGCGTCTGTCTGAGCAGTGGGGGGTGATAAATGATTATGTCTATAAACTAGGTTCTACTATGAAAGAAATGAGGCTAGAGTTGGAGGAATGGAAGCTAATTGCAAGCCTGACAGACATGCTTCGTCCTTTTGAGGTCTTCGCGCGTGAAGTCAGCAGGGAGGACTGTTCTTTGGGCAAAGATATCCCATTGTTGGTCATGCTAGAGCACCAACTGAAGGCGGTGTCTTCAACGTTCCGAGATGATGCTGAAAAGCAAGACCCATATCAGTTGGCGGAGAGGTTATTAAGCCGCCTAGTTGACAATGAAAGGCTTAAAAACATACATACATAACAACATTACATTTGTGCCACTATTCTGGATCGACGGTACAAAAAGGCAGTGGCCAGCAAAGCATTCATTCCTTTTGATGAAGCAGATGTTTCAAAGTACAGACATTGGCTCGCTGTGTCAGCCACTCGATTCGAAAAAGAGCGGCAGAAAATTCAAGGAGACGGCAGAAGTACAACTGAATCAGCAGGCCATCCTGCGTCAAGTTCCACTTCTGAATCTGTGGCCGAAGGGAGCCACTTTCCCTCACACCCATTAACGACACCAGCAACCGTATCATCATCCTCACCTGCACCAGGCCCAGCCATAATATTGTCGGAAGCGGATTGGCTAACTCATCAAGGGTTTGCTTGTTCCAGTGATGCAAAGGCCACAGATGCTACGCAAAGTGGAGCAACCCCGGAGAACCTTGAGTCGATGGTGCATGCCTATCTGGATGACCCAACAGAGGTCTTTGTTAATCAGAACCCATTGCTGTATTGGTATAGGAAAATGGCATCTATGGCCACTGATCACCAACCTGGCTCTAAATTATTTGTCTTACCCTCTCGCAAGCGTGTCTTCTGAACGTGTTTTCAGTGCTGCTGGTGCCATTGTAACTTCAAAAAGGACCCGCCTCTCGCCCAAAAATGTGGAGAGGTTAACAATGATCAAGTTTAATCAGCACTTCATACCACCAGATTACAAAATACGTGAATGCACGCAGGAAGAAGAGGACACCGACTTAGGTGACGGAAGTTCTTCTCTGTTAGCTGACCTACTCCCGTCTCAATTCATAGAGTTTGAGGACGAGCTCTACTTCCCTGACACCGAGGCCTGAAAATGACTTCCTTTTTTTTCGTCCTTATTCACTTTTATTCCTGTGTGTCTTTCTTTGTTTTGCAACTTTTACCACAACAAAACTCTAATCACCTAATCCCAACAAGTCCATCAGCAGCACTCTCTTGATCTTATTTTCCTTATTGATTTGAAGGTGCCGCAGTCTGCATTCCTAAGGTTCACAAGTTCACAACTCAATCATGCTCCTCCATCCTCCTCCTCTAGACTCCCCCTATCTATTTCCCTCAAGGCAGATGGATGGATTACGAAGAATAAATAAACTTTGTCTACGTAGATGAGTCCCCTCAAGTGGGACTGAAATTACTGACTGACTACATGCTTGCTGATTGCTGACAGAGTTACTTCTGAAATTGACAGGAGAGGCTGCCCTGTGGTCCCTCACTTTCCGAAGAAGATGCGGACAAAAAGTAGAACAGGTAATGAATAATGAGAAGATGGCATGCAGTGGACAGCAATGGCTGTCTGTCTCTGATGAAACCAATTGCTGGGTTTTTTTTGTGCATGAAATAAATCATATGTCTTGTCTTAGTTATTATTTAATCTTTTAAATCAGTAATTGTAACTGATGTCTACTACTCTGTTTTTTTTACCTTGTTTAATTCAAATTGTACTTCAACTTCAGGGGCCACTATGTTGCATTTTCCAATATGCAAAATGTCCTTGGAGTGGACTCACTTGCCAATATACCATGATGATTGATTAAATAATATATCTTTTTTCTTTACAGTCACTCACTGGGATGGATGGATCATCAGCGTCGGTTTACGGAAGAACTATGGCCAATTCGTGAGTGGCTAACAGGTAAACCAGTCTACAACAACTACTTCAGCAGAACTACATGTCTGTCTATTCGTGGTATGTAGTGGTCGAGGCCGAGGCAGTGTACTGTTGTTGTTATGTCAGGCAGAGTCCACTCCACTCCAGACAGCAGTTCATGTAAAATTGGGGCTATGTGACTTGCTGCATACAATTAGATATGCTTTGTCTATCTGACAAAGAGCCTAGGTATGCTACATCAGGTTGCTTCACTCAGTGGTGCCTGCCTTGACCGTCTGCATGGCCCTGCCTCAAGCTTGGGCCAAACATCCGTTATGTTTGCGAAATTTGCTGTTTTCCGGTTTTTCGTGAATCTCGCGAAATTACAGAACATTCGCAAATTCTTGAGCGGAACGGATTTTTGGCCCATGCTTGCGGCAGGGCCATGCAGACGGTGAAGGCAGGCACCGCTGAGTGAAGCATCCTGATGTAGCATACCTAGGCTCTTTAACACAGACAGACAAAGCATATCTAGGGTTTAGGGTTCAGTACGATTTACTAGGGTTTTTGGGTTTAAGTTGGTACGGTTCCCGCTGAGTCTAGGGCTCAGGGCCCGATGCAGGCTCGTTCATAATGATGTTGCCAAGGTTTTAGGGGGGTTTGGCATTCTTTGGTCCAGAATTGGCAGAATTTTGGCCTCTTTCGGTGTTTTGCGGGCGTGTGTGTTTGGGTGAAAAGTGAAAACTAGTCGTAGACCTTCTTCTTCTTTTTCTTCTTCAAAGGGCGCAGTGGTTCGATTTTGTCCTGCCTTGCTGAGATTCTTGGGAATCGCTGGAACAAGTGTCCAGGTAAGTTTCAAGAGTATCGAAGTAGTGGCAGTGCTGAAAACAGCAATTTTTTTGAACAGCGCAATTTGCCATGTTTTGGATATACCAGTATTGCATGTTTTTGGGGGGCTGTTTAGGGGTGTTCTAGATTTGTGGGGGTGGTTCGGGGGGTCTTGGAGCACTGCTGGGAAGGTCTAATTTTGATTGCAAGTGGTTTGAAGCAAATCCATGGTGGAAAAGGGGAGTTAGGGCCTAGCTGCAGAGCGCGTTTGAAGTGATTTCGACTGGTAGGCCGCACATTTTCTAAGTGTGGGATTTTCCATTTTTGCTTTTGGACTCTTTGGGGGTGTTCTACTTTTTTGCGGGTGGGTTGAGAGGTCTGGGGGCAATGCTGGGAAGGTCTAATATTGGATGCAAGTGGTTTGGAGAAAATCCATGGTGGAATTTTTATTCCTTTTTAGCTCATTTGCGTGTTTTTGGGGTGGCTTGGGGGGTCTGAGAGCACTGCTGGGAAAGTCTACTTTTGATTGCAAGTGGTTTGAAGAAAATCCATGGTGTAAAAGGGGAGTTAGGGCCTAGCTGCAGAGCGCGTTTGGAGTGATTTAGACTGGTAGGCCGCACATTTTCAAAGTGTGGGATTTTCCATTTTTGCTTTTGGCCTCTTTGGGGGTGTTCTACTTTTTTGCGGGTGGGTTGAGGGGTCTGGGGGCAATGCTGGGAAGGTCTAATATCGGATGCAAGTGGTTTGGAGAAAATCCATGGTGGAATTTTATTTCCTTTTTAGCTCACTTGCGTGTTTTTGGGGGGTTGTTTGGGGGGGTTCTAGGTTTTTGGGGGTGGCTTGGGGGTCTGGGAGCACTGCTGGGAAAGTCTAATTTTGATTGTATGTGGTTGGAAGAAAATCCATGGTGTAAAAGGGGAGTTAGGGCCTAGCTGCAGAGCGCGTTTGGAGTGATTTCGACTGGTAGGCCGCAAATTTTCTAAGTGTGGAATTATCCATTTTTGCTTTTGGCCTCTTTGGGGTGTTCTACTTTTTTACGGGTGGGTTGAGGGGTCTGGGGGCAATGCTGGGAAGGTCTAATATCGGATGCAAGAGGTTTGGGGAAAATGCATGGTGGAAAATGTTTTCCTTTTTAGCTCACTTGCGTGTTTTTGGGGGGCTGTTTGGGGGGTTCTAGGTTTTTGGGGGTGGCTTGGGGGTTCTGGGAGCACTGCTGGGAAAGTCCAATTTTGATTTCAAATGGTTTGAAGAAAAACCATGGTGGAAAAGGGGGGTTAGGGCCTAGCTGCAGAGCGTGTTTGGAGTGATTTCGACTGGTAGGCCGCAAAATGTCTAAGTGTGGGATTTTCCATTTTTGCTTTTGGCCTCTTTGGGGGTGTTCTACTTTTTTGCGGGTGGGTTGAGGGGTCTGGGGGCAATGCTGGGAAGGTCTAATATTGGATGCAAGTGGTTTGGAGACAATCCATGGTGGAAAAGGGGGCTTTGGGCCTAGCCCTAGTTGCAGAGAGCGTTTTGGCACGGTTGAAAGTTAGGCCTAGTACCTAGTAATATCGCATGTTTTTGGGGGGCTGCTTGGGTTCTAGATGTTTGGGGGTGGGTTGAGGGGTCTGGGAGCACTGCTAGGAAGGTCTAATTTTGTTCTAAAATTGCAGTTTACACTTTTCACCTAGCTTGAGGGGAGGAGCCGCAAATTTCGCCCACACAAGTTATTTATCCTTGAAAAGGAGACTCAGAGTACGCACTTTTGAAATGATGCTTGTATTTATTGTAATACTGTCAACTCTGAAACTGAAAGTGTTATTTTTGCACTACACAGCGTACCTTATATTTTTTTCTCCGTGGTGTTAATATCACTTCCTGTTTTTCCATCAACAATTACAGGCCGGCTTTTACCCTGTGCAATGGCAAAAATGATTAACTTAGGCTTACAATTAGCGACCCGCAATTCAGCATCTGCCAGGCAGGCAGTGGACAAGGTGTCTTCTGGTCCCCAACATTGATCGACGGAGCGTCAGATGGAATGGAGGAGTAACGCGAAAAAGAGGAATGGCTGGATGCATGCAACTTCCCAAATTCAACAGGACAACTCCAACCACATACAGTTAGAGTATCCATCTTCATTTCTACTTATCTTTTAAGTAATGTTATTGCTGGGAACTTCTATGAGTGTGACTGTGCATTTGTTTGCTCTCTGCTTCAATTCAAACCTCCAGTTATCGTATACTTTTTTCTTTGCTATTTTTTAAACTAATTTAATGTACTAAGTGGTTCTTCTCTATGAGGGCAGATAGGCAAGTGAAATTGCGTAATTACTGCAGCCCTGTACTGTCACATTGTTTCTTCATAGTTAGTACATTGTAGAAAGTACTACTTACTTTTCAGTAACGTATCCATTTAGCAAACAACTTCATGCATGCAGTAGTGCATGCACTTCCTTTATGTCCCTTAAAAGATTTATGGATAGCTTTGTATCCAAAGATTTGTTTATCTTCATTTGTTGTTTGTCCATGCTGTGTTTTTTTTTCTCTCTCCACAAAACTTTCCCCACAAACCCCATTCCCATCCAAGTTTCAAACCCCAACCCTCTTCCCCCGGGCTGTATGGTTTTCATTGAGGTGTGAGTAAATTACAACAATAAGTCCACACACTTGCTGGGGAGGATAAGGTGCAAGCAACCTCCTCAAATGAATTTTAAGGCGGCTAGATGAATCCTAGGATATTGTAATTCTGGTTAAAAAACCAACAATGAGTATTTTAAAATAAATCCTGAATTTCATGCCCACCATCGATTGGATCCATCGTCAACATCATCCACCTTCATGTCAAGAAGACTTGTTGTTTCGCTGTTGTGTCACTGTTCTTGTTGTAGCCATAATCATCGATGCAATTCTTTTTTCCCCATACTTATCTTCAGCATTGCTTACGCTACTGTTCCTTCTAATACTCCTCTCAGGCCACTCAATGTCTCATTTTTTTACTTTGTTTTTCATATGCTGCTACTGCTAGCGTGGTACCACTCCTACTAACACCACAACAACAGAATTTCGGTCCGGGATGGCGTAATCGCTATTTGCCATGCAGCCAGCGCTGTGCCTAGCTCTATACTCAAACACGAATCACAGGTAAGATAAGCATTTTGGGGAGGTAGAATAATGGGCTAGGACTCGGAGGAGAGACTGCCAGTAGTACTAGTAAAGTACTAGTAGGCCAATTGAATTCACTGTTAGTGGCACTTTTGAACATTTTTGGACGTTTTAGATAATTCATGCTGGTAAGTTTGATGAAACCAAATGTGCCCTAACAACCGCCCACCACCCTACAAAATAAGATCAACGCATACACTATGTTGAACTATGTAAAAAGAATAATGATATATTTCCCCTAACAAAAATAAACTAGTCCCACCCCTCCCTAACCCAAACAATTGTCCATTTCAAATAGTCCACTAGTCCCAAATAATCCCCAACTCCCGATTTCCACCCTCCCAACAGTCTTTAAAAGAGGGGCAAGGGACACAGTCACTTACGGCAGTGTTTGGACAGGCGGTCCCGCTGCTCCTTGCGGAGGTCCCGGAGCTGTTTTTCAAGGTCGTCCACCTTGCGCTCCAGGTAGTCCACTCTTAGGCTTAGGCGGCGCATGCATGCCTTCCAGGCTCTGGGGGGGGCAGCTGCTGATGTTCTTGCAGCTGAGCGGCGGCGGGGGGCTGCCCGAGCATGGTGCCGTGCTGGAGGCTGCTGGACACGGGGGCGGTGCTGGAGGAGGTTGTTGATGCCCCCTCCTCCTGTTCCGAAGCCCACAGCCGGCAATATTCCACCCAAATGGCCTCCAGCTTCCGGGCCCTGGCCCGGACAGCCATCTCCTTTCTGGTGAGCTTTTTGGGAGCATCTAAATGAAGAAAGAAAGAAAAACAATGTAACCAATACTCTTTAACAATAACACAAAATAATTCAACAGAAAGTTGTCTCACAGTAACACTAGCAATTTGCAAGCACGTATAACATTTTGGCATGTATCTTTCCGCCATCTTTGTAGGCCTGTAACAGTGGGAGTTTCAGGAATTTTACTACCAGCCAGCACTATGGACTCAATACATAGTCAGCGAGTCAGAGAGTACACCAGTATTCTTCTTTTTTTCTCTAGTTTTGCGAAAGAAATTACTTGTACGTGAACTTGTGGTAGCCGGCATAATGTCAGCTCAGCCAGCTTGCACCCAAGAAAAAGAGACACAAGCCATGATGACGCAGACTTGCATGCATTACTTTAAGCAGTACATGCAGGTGGGGATAGGAAAACTCTTACTTTTGTATAGGGGTGGCACAGGCCATACTCGGTTACATCAAGGGCTACTGCTCAATGTAATTTATATTTCGCACTGCCCCCCTGAGCCTTCAGTACTACAAAAGGAAAATGAAGATGATTCATTTCTGATCATGTATCCAGCCGATCACATGATCTCTTTGCTTATATGATGGATGACTTTAGGTGCTTTGTTGTGATAGATTGAGTGAACAACAGCGATAGTCCACCCATGATTAACACAGCAGAAAGAAAATTATGAACTGAGGGAGTGAGTGTGGTAACCATAATTGCCGGAGGAAGGGACTTGACTTGATATAATTGTCAACTATACAATACATACACAATATATGCTGTGCTTGCAAAGTAAACTACTGTACTGTTACTTTAGGCAAGGGAGAGTTTCTGAACAATCACAACTTGTAGTATTTGGATTTCCTCAGCTTTGCTACTCTGGCACGGACATGCTGTTCGAACAAAGTAACACTCTTCATGCACTGAGCGTCTGCTCTACACATACACCTCTGCTATGTATGAGGAAGAAGATACCATCCAGGCTTCCAAAGTAAACGTATATCATTCTTCTTAATGTCTCATCTGTAACAACTTTACGTTTTCTCAACAACCAAATAACACCCTTTTCATTTTATTTGGTAAACCACCGTCTTGACTTGCATTTGAGTTTCACCAAAATTATATATTGCAATGCACACCACACATGAATTTTCTGATTGACCCACACAGGCAGTCATTTTTTCTTTCTTCTCCAACCATCCTTGCTTCAAGCAGCCATGCATCTGATTCCTTCCTATCAGCCATTCTTTAGTCATAAATGTTACGACTCGCTCGTCATTCCATTGACCCTAAGTTCTTTCCCTTTTCGTTCATCACATCCCTCAAGTTCATCTGATATGACTTGGCTTCACGATAAAAGTTTCCCAGCTGATTTGAAGTCAAATAGAGGGGGCCATTGTTTACTCGAAAACTACCGCCGCTAATGCTATTGATTAGTCAAGGGTGACTGTCTTCTCCGTGATTGGCTAAACAAATGTAGTTCTAAATCAGTAACTGTTCTTAACAGTACAGTGTACTTGTAGTAGTGTACTGTCTACGGTACAGTACATCATACACTCCTTTGCGAGCCTACTCTAAAATGTCAATAAGTAAGGAGTATAATAATAACTTACCACCGTCCGCCGCTGCTGAGCCATCCCCCTCAGCTCCTCCTGGTGGCGCCGCCGCATCCGCCGCTTGAGTGGACCCCTCCGCGATGCTGGCCCTGGCACTGGTGGTGCCAAGTGTTGCATCCGATGTTGTGACGCCTAGAAAAAACATGTCATATTTTTAGATGCCATACACCACCCCCTACTTCGTCTCGTAATGGAAGAGAAAATGTTAAACAATTTTTAATTATTGGGACTGAAAAGAAGTCACGGTTTTGGGGAGGATGTTAACTTATATGCTTAGCCATAACATGCAACTCTTTTTGGCACAACTGATGAATGCTTGCTCTTTAACGTGCAACATTTTTATAATTACAGACAGAACCAACTACTCCTCATCACCACCAGGAGGACTTGAAGTTCCAACAAGGTGAGGGCTTCCGAGTCCCGCACAGTTACTTCTGACTGAGGAATGTGGAAAGTCGAACTGCACCTATCATAAACAATGTCCTATTTCTCTTGTCCATACTTCTGTATGTGCAGAATAGTCCCTGAAACACTAGTGGTATGGTATGTGCTACTATCAAATCAAAAAGCCAACTACAAGCTTATTCTTGGTGGACATTGACATTTTGCTGTTGGAAATTGTCAAAGCACTAACATTAAGAAGACTGGAATAGACACCAAGGGCAACCCAGAGGACTGCACTGAGTGCCTCTAGAGCTATTGCTGGATCAGAGTTTTGTTTAACACCGTTTGCCGACTGGGCAATCTTAGCTACCTACACAGACCGACTCAGAAATAATAGTAAATAGTAGTAACACAGAGAGTGATGGTAGAGAGGCAGTATAAGAAAGTAGAAACAGTCTACAAGAAGATCAAAGACTATTTTGTAAAAAATAGAATTAGGAAACCATTTGGAATGAGTAGGAGCTGTAAAAGGTAGGGGAGTATAATTATATTAACAACAGAACAACTCACTGGGGCCAGCAGAAGAGCCTGCAGAGGACCGTTCCTGCCCACTCTGTTCCGCCGGAGTCTGGGATGTTGTTGCCTTGCTCCTGGGAGGTGCTGATGATCATGAAATAAACACAAACATGGATGATTGTTTTTTGGAAATATTTGATTTCTTTGACCACAATCTAAAATTATCTTGGGAAATAAATTAGCAACAATTGCACTACATATATTGACCTATCTGATCTGGTCAACTAGGAGGATACTAGTACAGTATTGCTGGATTCGCAGACCGTCTACTTGGAAAGTTATGTAAATCACTAACTAAACCAACAACAAAAAGGTTCTACTGTGACTGCCAGCACTCAGCAGCACGCGACGTGACAGACACAGTCCATCATCATGATTGCAGACCACTAAAAAATGTCCTACTACTAATAACAAGTCATAAAATACTCAACCTATCAATCCATCACTATCTCTTCTTCTTAGTGGCAGCAGGAGTACAAAGGAAGGACTAGACTTGAGTCTCTAGTCTCTCTAGCATTACGCAGTTCTGTAAAGTACTACACTCATACATATTCTCAGGCCAAATGAGGACAAAGTTGCACACAAGTAAGCATAGTAGCAACGCCACTGAGGAGGCGAGCACCTGCAATCACAGAAGCTATTTAAACACTATTTTACCTGCAATGTAATCGAATAGGCAGCATTCTTGCTCTTCGGGAAAAACATATATTAGCAATATAACACAGAGCAGAAGAATACAAAGTAGTTATTAAATAGCTACTCACCAAGGCCAGGGATCACCACACCGAGCAGATGGAGCAGGTCCTGCTCCCGGTCGAGGACGTCGGCCCACCGGTGCGTCGCTTGGTCATAGGTGCGCCGGACCCCCGACTCCCTCCGCATGGCCCGGCACACCTTATCCCACCGCTGCTGACGCTCCCGGAGGCCATACCCTTGACCAGGCCTGCCCCCTGCTGCCACGGTCTTAGGGAGGTGGCGCTGAACAAAAAATATAAGGGCGGCCACCTCCACCGCGGTAAAAACCTCCCTGGCCACTACATCCACTCCCCTCAATCACCCGCAAGGGAGCCGGCTACGGGGTGCGGGACCCTTCCCCTTTAACTTGCCGGCTCCCTTTGCCATGGTCCTAGCCGAAAGAATAAAAGAATAGGGGGAAAAAATAAATAAAATAAAAGAGAGAGCTAAACAAAAAAAGTAGTTATTAAAGTAACAAAAAGTTGAAAAAAACACAAAATGTAGATCTAGACAAATAGAGAGATAGATAATGAGCAAAACAGAGCAAAAAGAAGTTCAAAGAAACAAAGGATTGCAAAGATTAAAAGAGGATAGAAAAGCCAGGCCCAGAACCATAGCAATGAATGAAAAACAAGATGGCCATGCCCATTGAGGACCGCGTGGGTAAGTTCGAGCGATATTTCCCCCGCGAGCATGCAAAAACGCACGCAAACTCATAATAGCGCGCCGCACACAGCGCAAGATCGCCAATAGCGCCCAGCAATGGAAATACGCAACGCGCACAAGATGGCCGCGCCCATGTATGACCGCATGGGTAACTTCGTGGTCGGTGCGCTGCAAGCAGCCCGCGAATATGCAAAAAACCCAGCAAACACGCAAAAAAAATCCGCAAATTCCCACGAATTTGCGGATTATGCGGATCGCAAATTCGATTTCGCGCGAATTCGCGAACCGCGAATTCGCACATTTCGTCCACACTTAATTTTTTTTACATCGACCCATGGTGTTAAAACATGGGCGCATACTGGGTCCTTAAAAATGTCATCTATACGTCTCAACATACCTACAACAAAAGTAAGTGTAGTAAGGCTTATAGGTTCATTGTCGACAATTGCTAAATTAGCATGAGCTTCGCTGCCATGAATCTGCTTTTGCGCACGACACTGCAAGCATCTATTTTGCAATACTTATTTGTGCCCCTCTTTTACACATGAGAGCTGTCTGCTTTGCGGTTCTTTGCTGTGCTGAGGTTTAGTCTGCACATGATGTTCAAGGTTAAACAACAATGCCCCTTGTTATTCTGTTCTGTCCCTCGCACCTAGACATAACAGGCTTCACACAGCTGCACCTCTGGAAATCGTGTACTTTAATATTGAAAACACAAGCTGTTTTCATACACACGGAGAGAAACCTTTCCAGAGAGAAGACCCTGGTTTATCCTGCAATGTGAACATTACATCTAGGCCGTAAGGAATGGGGGTATGCTGACAAAGCCCAGAGGTCTTCTGTTTTATAATAATCTATTTCTTGTCACGGGGAGGGTGGTTAGGTCATTCTGTCCTTTTCCATTGTTTTCTATAACATGACCTCCCGGTTTGTATTCTATGAAATTGTAACAATGCTGACTATATTGTGTTTGTGCATTCTGCTGCTAGTATTGGCCCATGTACTGCGCCATAGAGCACGTTAGTTGAAATGAACATTTTAAACTATACAGCGTCTCATTACTCGCATTGTGGACAAGTATGAGTGGCTGAACGAAAGAGCATCTGGCTCCCACGATTCCCAAGACTGGGTTACATGTTCTTGGTTGTCTAATCATTGGTAGCTTCGCTGTAGACTGAGAACGAATGAGACACTACAGCTAGTCGGTAAGGGATTTTGGGTACGGGTCTGGTAGGTCTGTACACCACCTATTCACGGAGGTCCTGTTTTTCTGTGCATAGTTCTGTGTATGTGCAGAATACCCGCAACATGACCCCACCAACGTTGGTTCTTGTCTGAAAGACGCTTTAGTGCTTGTCCACGATACCCTCACTTCCGTCTCCGGAGGTGGCTGTGATGGGACTACCTCCTATATTGAAGTTTGTATAGGTTCTTTCAAGCTTGAAGTTATGCAAAAAAGGTTCACTCTGTTCTTAGCCCGTGCTGTGCGGCCTACATTTAAGTTGTATTTCCTACTTTTGTGATGGGGCTTGAAATAACCCCACACAGTCGTAACCCGCTCAGGGAGTACCTGAGGAACTATGGGGTCCTTGACACTGGGGTCGATCTGATTTTTATAGTGGAAATGGATCCTACATACCCGTTCAAAGTCTTTTATTCTTGGGTCACTTTTCCAGCAGTTGAAGCGGATGACAATCTGTTTCATGAGTACACTGCCACTGCGATGGCGGTTGTGTATCATTCATATCAGACCCTGGAGGTTTCGTAATCAGCTTGGCAACACCGTAATTGGTTTAATGGCGCCCTTCCTCACTCATTTACACCTGCCCAGTTAGGTCCTTTATCAATTGAAGGGGCCTTATGGCCAGTGTTAGCTGGGTATGCACCGCATCCGCGTGCGTTCACACACGCTAATCTCGATGAGTTGCGGTGTTGCATAGTTCTTTAATTCGTGATCATAGAGCGGATATACAGTTCGTGTCCTGTGCTTTTCAAGCAACTCCACAAGGAGTTGTCGCACACCCGGCGGGGACTGGTGGTGTCACAATCAGTCCCGTCGTGGTTAATTAGGTTATCGGCAAGCGTCCGACAAATAAGGATGAACTACCTCATTGGCTTCCCGAAAAATTTGGACAGCTTTAAGTTGTTTTTCCTGTAGAGAGAAACCGAATTTTAACAATTAGTTTGCCTCAAGATTTGCTTCCTGAGTTAGCTGATTGTAACACCTGGGGAAAGGTGTTTGCAGCTGTGACTTACTTGAAGTGTTACGGCACACCATTAATGACTGCATTCCCCTCCATGATAAAGCGTGTTCAGAACGAACACGGCCCTGAAGCGGCTGTGGAGTTGGGGATGCGTCTGGTGGGACAGGGGTGTGGAATTTAATAAGATATCTAATTTCCCATGGGGCAGGTTGCTTCATAAATTTCCTTGTCCTGTAATAAATTCCACTTGTCCCTTTGGTGCCATGTAGTTCGGTGAAAAATTATGGCAGCAATCTCATTATATAAGAACTCTGATATAGCCTCTCTGATTATGCCTGGGCTCATACCATCGAAGTATACCTGCAATACCCTTATGTTGTGACGTTTCCGCAGATCTACATACTGGGGCTGAAGGTAGTGGTAAGCAAAGCTCCAGGTTTAGAATGCCCTTTTGAATCTAAGCAAACCTAATAACGTGCAGGTTTTAAGGGTTTTCAAGAACTCTTCTCTAATCTTTTCCAATACTGAGAAATGTTGGAAATTACTCCCGACAACGGCAGACATAAACCTTCTTCCAGAGTTGGGCAAAAAGTGTTGAAGGGAAAGTGAACTTGCAAATACCTAGATTTTCGCATGAGAAAATCTACACATGCATATTTACTCATGCTAAAATGCAGTTCACAAATATTTTCTGGGAGTACTACTTCTTGGCCTACTTCTGTAAATTCTAGGGAATTCACCAAAGCTGTATAGCTGCACTTAATGCAAGGACATATATCATGGGTGCACTTTTGAGACTTTCTTTAATAATTGGGCCCTTAATTTGGTCTGACGTTGAGCGTGACGTTTTATGTTTATTAAAATTCAGTCTCTCTCTCTGTATAAACTGGCTTCACTGTGAGTGACCACATTCTGCTCTTTCTCAAGGAGCATATTGCCACACAACGTAGTTTTGTTCAGTGCCAGTAACTACTGTGGCAGTGTGTGCTTTTTGAGACCAAAAAACTATTTTTGCTTGTGCAAATGTTTGTTATAATGGTGAGGGACAGGCAGCTCCCACACCAATAATATTTTACAAAAAACATGCAAAAACAAGTCACACAATGACAAAACTAAAAAGCTGACTACCAATTTCAGACCTACTGGCTTTGCCAATGTTTTTTTTTTGTTTCCCATAATCTTATTGAAACTGGTTACACTGATTTTCCATTATGAATATTTTTGGGAAATACTAGCATGCAAAAACACGTTACTAAATGATGCTGCAAAGAAATGGTACCTGAAATTTTGCAGCAGTTTAGCAAAATGTTTTTTTTTCCTGCTTTCGTTTTTTTAATGACCATTTTATTTTGAAAGCAAAGAATTATCAGTCTTGCTTTCAAGCTTCTGCAAGTATTTGCATCAAATCAGAGAGCCTCATATTGCTAAACTTGGAAAACGTGTGTACACATTTTTATACTGGAATCACTGTCAGTAGTGCAGTCGGAGCTTACAACATTTACCTACAGCGATCACCCTAATAATAAAGGTTTTCAATTAATGAACAATAAATACAAGTTTGAACAGCATTAAAATATGGGCAAAAATATTTCCTTAACTGCAGACAGTGCCCTTCGCTGATCCATAATCTGGTATTACAAACTGGCAGCCAAAGGGTTTGTGCTGCACGGGGCTGGGCCTACGTGTCTAAAGGACAAAATACACATGAACACTGTAGGCGAGTGGGATCTGCTTCCTATGGTTACCCCCACTTTTTGCTGTGTTTCACTGGTTTTTAGACTTTAGTCTGGCTGTGGGCCAGCTAATCAGGACCACAGCCTAGCTGTTCTCTCTCTAAATTGATATCATGTACTTTAGGTACTAACCAGATTGGTTACTGGGCTACCCTTGTGAGTCCCTGTATATGGTACCTTAGGTACCCAGGGCAAAGGTACCCCAGAGGCCTACCAGGGGATGAAGCATGTGTTATGCCACCCCTGGATAGTCTTCCAAAACGGCACCACAGGTCTGCACTTGCAGCCTGGGTAAGGTGGTGTAAGCACCCCTAACTGGGATATAGTATACCTATATCCACCTATACATATAGACACATAGTAACCTATAAGTCACTCCTATGGCAGGCCTTAACAATCCTGAAGGCAGAGTGCTTGGTTTTGTGTGAGAGGTTGCCCTAGCATGAGCCTCTCTGCAGCTTTCAGAAATATCTCCTTATAGCTGTTCTATGATATAGCCATACCATATACTCTTAAGTGCATTATAATCCTCGATGGAGGCATGGATATGACCTCCTCTGTGAGTCCCAGTAACCTGGGCAAGTACAGACAAACTTCTTTAATCGATGAGAAAAAGGCTCAGGCCTACAGGGACAAAGGGTCAAGTGTCACAATGGTGATACTAAACTTTGTGGACCCTGGACAAGTCATACTTGGAGAGACTTACCAAGTGATCAATGCTAGCAACGTCAGTACCACCCATAGTATGGCAGTTGTTAATTTCTCCTGGGGAGGGGTAACTGGCCTTACGAAGGTTGTGATCCGTGCAGACCTCCCTGTTGAATGCTTGCTTGGCAATGACCTAGAAACTTCAGCCTGGTCTGAAGTGGAGTTTAGGACTCAAGCAGAATCTCAGCACATGTCCTTGCAGTGAGTAGGTCACAGGTCAAAAAGTCTAACACAGCACTGGATTCTGGAATAATGGACCAGTTGCTTACCAGGAAAAGGAGCAGTAAGGTTAAGGCAGTGCCTTCCCCTTTGACTCAGAGTGAGGATCAGCCTTCTGAGGGAGCTGATTGTAAGCCCGAAGAAGGAACTGTCCCAGAAGAGTTTGAGCCTGATCAGGTTGAGTTTCTTGGGACAGGGGGCCCTTCCAGGGCAGATCTGAGTCAGGCGCAGTTGGACTGCCCTTCTCTTGAACACCTCAGACAGCAAGCTGCTGCTGAGGCTGCAGGGAATGCAGCCTCAGCAGCAGCCCTTCATCCCATAGAATCTATTGGGATGAAGGGCTCCTGTATTCAGAGAGTAGAGACCCCAAGTCTGGAGCTTCGAGGAGGTTGGTCATACCTTTGTCATTCAGGGGCTTCCTTTTGACACTAGCCCATGAGATTCCCTTAGCAGGACATCTTGGCCAGAACAAGACTTGGGACAGGCTTGTCCCTCACTTTCACTGGCCCCACATGTCAGAAGACACAAAGGAGTTTTGTCTCTCCTGTGTAACCTGCCAAGCCAGTGGCAAAGCAGTTGGCACTACAAAGGCCCCCTTTATACCACTACCTG